>NC_041390.1:73318983-73456657 GCF_002162155.2 Triticum dicoccoides | reverse complement strand
TTTTAGTTGAGACGTGCGTTGCACGTGCACATTTACTAGTTGGTTCAAAAGAAAAAACACACACATTCAAGGGCATTCAGGTAGGTAGTGATGGTTAATTCCCGGACATTGCATGTCAGGCGAGATTATCGCACTAGGCAGCATGCACGCTTGTGGGTGGGTGGGTGGGGGGGGGGGGGGTTAATCCGCTTATTATGGGCTGGTGATTAAAGCGCGTGATTTGGAGGATATTATTGCAGTTAAAAAAGGGTAAGGAGCATTCGTGGCGAGATATTATTCCAGCTAGAATATAACCATTTTCTATCCTTATGGTTTGTTTCCAAACCACAGCGTACATAGTAAATAAATAGAGAAAATTGTGGATTTTGTTTGCTACCACCGCTTTTTTTCCACTACAAATAGGCGCCTAGACCATCCCTTCTTCCTCGCCCAACGGAATTCAATTTCGTAGTTGATCTAAACATGACGACCAAGCTTACGGCAATAGCCTTTTTCCTGCTCCTGCTCACCTTTGGTGAGTCCAGCGACAGGGTTGAACCTCCATCTTCTCGTAAGTACCAGTGCTAGATTTACCAAGTTGAGACTGTTTCATGTCTGAATCACCTCATATAGTTTGTTATTTCCTGCAGAAGAGAACGCTTTTGATACGAGTGCTTATGCGGTTCATTGGGACCCAGATCATGCACCATCTGGTAATTAAGGACGACTTGAGCTACCTTATCAAGTAGCAGAATGTGCTAATTCTCAGTCGAACTCACGTTTTGTTATTTCCTGTAGAAGAAAAAGGTTTCGGTGAAAGTTCTTAATTATGCGGTACACTGGGATCCAGATCACACACCTTCAAGTAAGTGCTCGTGCTGCCTTATCAAGTTGACAATGTCGTATGTCTGAATCATCTCATAGTGTGTTATTTCCTATAGAAGAAAACGGTTTTGGTGCGAGTGCTTATGCGGTACATTGGGAGCCAGATCACTCACCTTCAAGTAAGTACCTATGCTATCCTGTACAAGTCGAGAATCTGTTGATTTAGAATCAGCTAATATTTTGTTATTTCCTGCAGAAGAAAATGGATTCGGTGAAAGTGCTTATGCGGTACATTGGGATCCAGATCACTCACCTTCAAGTAAGTACCTATGCTATCTGTACAAGTCGAGAATATGTTGATTTAGAATCAGCTAATATTTTGTTATTTTCTGTAGAAGAAAATGGATTCGGTGAAAGTGCTTATGCGGTGCATTGGGATCCAGATCACGCTCCTTCAAGTAAGTACATATATATGCTATCTGTATCAAGTCAAGTCAAGGATTATTGTGAATGAACTTGTTATAGTAATTAGGTGCAAGCTAGCTGGCAAGCGTGTAGTAGTACTAGATAGTTTGCTCTGAGGTACGTTTTGCCCGTGTCAGTTTCAAAGATAATTGAGTAGAATTTGTACTAGCAGATATCAAGTCCGGTCAGGTTTTGTTAGACGTGTCCAACACTAGTACACTACCTGTGTCTATAGCTTGATGAGTAACACACGTCATGCTGTGAGACTGAATCGTGGAGAATAAAAAGAAGAAATAAAGAGAAATTTTAGGGTGTGAGATGTTCCCTTGGCCAAAGTTTTGTGTGCGTGTCCGCGTGCAATTTTATTTGATCGATCATATATGTGAAACCCAACAGAACTCATATGTGTGTCTATATGCAGAAGAAAACGGGTTTGGTGAAAGTGCGTATGCAGTACATTGGGATCCAGATCATGCCCCTTCAAGTAAGTACTAGTGCTAGCTTTACCAAGTTGAGATTGTGTGAAGTCTGAATCGTCTCATTAGCTTTTTATTTCCTGTAGAAGAAAACGGTTTCGGTGAGAGTGCTTATGCGGTACATTGGGATCCAGATCATGCACCTTCAAGTAAGTACCAGTGCTAGCTTTACCAAGTTGAGATTGTGCGAAGTCTGAATCACCTCAAATAGCTTTTTATTTCCTGCAGAAAATGGTTTCGATGAGAGTGCTTATGCGGTTCATTGGGATCCAAATCATGCACCTTCAAGTAAGTACCTATATCTAACAAGTCGAGCATGTGTTAATTATATGAATCAACTCATAGTTTGTTATTTCACGCAGAAGGAAATGGGTTTGCTGAAAGTTCTTATGCGGTGCATTGGGATCCAGATCGTGCCCCTTCAAGTAAGTACTTGTACTACCTTACCAAGTTTCGAATATGGCAAGTCTAAATCATATATCACACATGTGTTATTTCCTACAGAAGACAAGGGTTTTGGTGAAAGTGCTTATGCAGTACATTGGGATCCAGATCATGCACCTTCTAGTAAGTACTTATGCAATCTTTACCAGTTCAAGATGATGTCAATTGTGAATCCACTCATGGTTTATTATTTTCTGTAGAAGAAAATGGTTTTGGTGCAAGTGCGTATGCGGTACATTGGGATCCAGATCACACACCTTCAAGTAAGTACCTATGCTATCTGAACCAAGTCGCAAATTTGTTAATTGTGAATCAATTCATAGTTTGTTATTTTCTGCAGAAGAAAATGGTTTTGGTGCAAGTGCTTATGCGGTACATTGGGATCCAGATCACTCACCTTCAAGTAAGTACTAATCTAATGCAATCTTTACCAATTCAAGATGGTGTCAACTGTGAATCAACACATGGTTTATTATTTTTCTGTAGAAGAAAATGGTTTTGGTGCAAGTGCTTATGCGGTGCACTGGGATCCAGATCACTCACCTTCAAGTAAGTACATATGCTATCTGAACCTAGTCGCAAAAGTGTTAGTTGTGAATGAACTCATAGATGGTTATTTTCTGCAGAAGAAAATGGTTTTGATGCAAGTTCTTATGCGGTACATTGGGATCCAGATCATGCTCCTTCTCGTAAGTACTATTGCTAGCTTAACCAAGTTGAGATTGGGTGAAGTCTGAATCACCTCATGTAGCTTGTTATTGCTTGCAGAACAAAACGGTTTTGGTGAGGGTGCTTATGCAGTGCACTGGGATCCAGATCATTCACCTTCAAGTAAGTACCATGCTATGTGTACAACTAGAGCATGTGTTATTTGGGAATCAACACATAGTTTGTTATTTCCTGCAGAAGGAAATGGGTTTGGTGAAAGTGCTTATGCGGTTCATTGGGATCCAGATCGTGCCCCTTCAAGTAAGTACTTGTGCTACCTTATCAAATTTTGCGTATGGCAAGTCTGAATCATATATCACATATGTGTTATTTCCTATAGAAGACAAGGCTTTTGGTGAAAGTGCTTATGCAGTACATTGGGATCCAGATCATGCCCCTTCAAGTAAGTACTTATGCAATCTTTACCATTTCAAGATTGTGTCAATTGTGAATCAACTCATCGTTTATTATTTTCTGTAGAAGAAAATGGTTTTGGTGCAAGTGCTTATGCGGTACATTGGGATCCAGATCACTCACCTTCAAGTAAGTGCATATGCTATCTGAAACAAGCCGCAAAAATGTTAGTTGTGAATCACCTCATAGTTTGTTATTTTCTGCAGAAGAAAATGGTTTTGATGCAAGTGCTTATGCGGTACATTGGGATCCAGATCACTCACCTTCAAGTAAGCACATGTGTTACCCTTACCAAACTTAATTAATGTGTTCGAACTGAATCATCACACAGTGTTTTATTTCCTAGAAAATGGTTTTGGTGATAGTACTTATGCGGTACATTGGGATCCAGACCATGAACATTCAAGTAAGTACTTGCGCTACCTAACCAATTTTAGCAAGGGTTCAGGCCGGATAAAAGCTCTTAATTTGTTGATATTTTTGCATGTTGATATTTTTGAGTATTATTTTTTAATTATAACTATGCAGCTTCTGCTGTTCCTGAAGCACAAGCCAGACGCCACCAGATAAAAGTTCAAACTGGCATGTTGTTCTTGAAGAAGAATCTGCGCGTTGGCACTGTACTGCCTCAAGGGACCATGTTTGCACGAGGTGGTTCACCAAAGTCTGTCAATTCTGTCAATACTCCATTGGAGTCAAAGTACTTGGCAACCATCCTTTCACATTACAAGATACCTCACAGCTCGATAAAGGCCAAGCAGGTTGCTGACACCCTTCATTCATGCGGCAAACCGGCTGACAAGGAGGAGCCTCACATGTGCTTCTCATCTCGCGAAGCAATGGCCAGATTCGCTACCAAATCTTTGGGAGTCAGCGGCGCACGAGCAGCCATTACAAGAATTCATGGGCATGAAACCCCCAACACCATGTATGTTGTGGCACAGATCGCCCAATTCAGCAATAATTCGGTCCCATGCCACCCTATGGATTTCCCCTATGAGGTTTTTTATTGCCATAGGCCAAGAGAGGTGCAGTCTTTGACGGTGCAACTCAAGGGCTTGAAAGATGGAACACCAGGTGTGACGGCAACAGCCATGTGCCACATGAACACATCTGATTGGGACCAGCAGTACTTTGAGCTGTTAGGCGGAGAGCGTGGTGAACCTATTTGCCACTACATGCCTACCAATTACATCATGTTCTATTAGATATATGTAAAGTTCCGGCTAAACGATATAATCATGTTATCTGATCAATAAAGTGTTCTGAGTGGCCGGCTTTTTGTTAAAAATTCCAAATTCTGGGTTAATTACGGGTGATGATGCACTAGAGCATTATTATTTTTGCATGTTCAATAGTTATGCTGTATTACTTCTTGATGATGAAACTATACTACTCTCAAAAGGGAAAAAAGGAAACATGTTTGGAGAAAATTATTACCACGACAGTCGCAAATTATCTTGTTGTCAAGCAGCCTAGAATTTCTCTCTCTCCATATTGGTCCAAATTACCAGGATGCAAATGCAGTCGACGTGTTTTTAATCCTTGCCCTGATAGGCACTTCTGTGACTTCTGGCTCAGAATTGCAAATGGTCCACACCTCAACAAGCTCAGGGGTGATCATGTCCAGCCACCAACAAAGTAACCACCATCAGTCTAGAAGTGTCTTCCATTACAAATCTGAACCCTGGCGGCAAGTGTTTCTTCCGTTATCAACCTGAACCCTAAGTTCTGATGGCTGTCTTAGTGACAGAATATTCCTTCGTGGTCCACTGGACAGAGTTATCTATGAACCGAGCATCCTCGATTAACACAATATCTTATTTCTCATACCGAGTAAGTTGTTCATATGTATGTACTCTACCTCACCGAGACTTCCGCAATATTATTCATGTTTGTAAAATTCTCCTTTTCTGAAGGTATAATGGACGACGACGATCTGTATTGTATACGACTGAAATGGGTTAGATGTGCAAACACGAAAACAGAGATTCATGTTATCACAGGTCATTATATCAAGAATAATATTGTATTTTTATCACAGGTAATAACACTGTATTTTTATCACAGGTAATAATACTGTATCCAAGAAAAAACAGAGAAAAAAATATTACTGTATTCAAGAATCACAGGTTGCTCTATTTGATGACAATCCATCCTTCCTCGGTTTTTATCACATATAGCAAATAGGTATTTTTATCTCATAATATTTGTGAGTATCACAGAGAACTTCAAGTATTTATAGCAAAACAAGAGATGATATATGGGCAAAAACTGGACCAAATGAGATGTCCTTCGGTGAGATCTACTTTCAAACCTGTGGATGTACAGAGACCATATGTCGCTAGACAACAAATTAAGTCAAAAAGCTCCCCGTATATATGTATATATGTGTTAATTACCTATCACTCGCGAAGAAAATCAAGTTGTAATCTGCTTTCAGAACCATTTCTTTTATTCAGAACTACATAAACATTCCACTTATAGAAAATGGTTACTGGAACAAGATACATGTAAAAAATGATTAGTGACATTCAGAAGTGCTCATTGGGCAGGATCATAAGTGGAAATCGAGGAAATTGCATAAACATGCCCGCAAAAAAAGTACAGCAACTTTGATACGTAAGCAATAAACATCTTCGTAAACATAAAAATTGCATAAACATGTGCTCTGAACTGGAAGCAATGCTTCACTTGGGCTTAGAATAAATTCATATATTGGCTATACATGAAACCCATTGGCTATTCGTTGGCATGTTTACAGTTCGATTCTTGTCAATTTAATTGCTAGGTATGCATTTCCCAGAAAATGCACAGACTGGCAAGTCGCTTTCTTGTGAAGCGTCTCTTGCTCTCTTAGAATCGGAAGATTTGGCTGTGCGATCTCAGCCCACACTCAAAAGAGGTTGTAAAGGGCGCAGATGATGTACCATTGCCTGTGACCGCAATTGTCGGCCACAAGTTCCAGTTTGAGCGGCTTGGTAATCTCTGAATTAACCTCTCTCTGTAACATGTTGGCTGTATATGTTGATGCAGCTCGCTGTGCTTGAATGTAATGTAATTTCAGGCTACTTTCCTGTGGGCACGGCCTTGACGCCCGAGAAGCTCGTGTTCAGGCTGGACTGTTGCTCTGAGTGACTCTTATGGGAAGGCTGGACCCAAGTGACTGCTAAGTGCAGTTTTGATTTACTTTGCTTGGTGATTAACATGGTATTGTATTGTGATGTAATACTATGTTTCAATCCATCTAATTTTGGCAGAATTGTTATTCATAAAACATGGACTGCAAGTACATATCTAAAACACCATTCATTGATATGAAAAAGAAAAAGCATATTCGGACAGAGTTGTTATTCACAAAGCAATGATCTAAAATTCAACATCCACTTTTCACATAATCACTTGTTGATTCCTTACTAGTCACAACTTAACATAAATGCAAGTTAAGACAGCAGCCAAGGTAATGCCAACACTGCCGGAGGATGCCACTGAAAATCTGATCATCTTATCTCCGCGACTTTGAGCTCTTGTTGCGCATCATCCTTCTTATCATGTTCTTCAACCTCCCCTTCCAGCTCTTCTATCCTCCCATCCCTAAATGCTAGCTTGGCCTCGAGTTGACTCTTATTCTTACATGACTACTGTGCAATCTTCTCCTCTTCGTACACTTGCACATGCAATTCATCTATCAAATGGTGCTGACTGGCTCCCCTCCAACTCTTCTAACTTGAGCTTTGCCCCCTCCATGAAAATTTATTTGGAGCTGAAGAAGATTGCAGAGGTCATCATATATGAATTTATTTGGGACTGTGTATTAAACATGTGTGATGACTTAGAAGACTAAGGATCAAGGTGACCTTCTAATGATACGAGGAAGTTAGTAGAACATGGCAAAAGTGCATCACTGAAGTTTGTATTGAATATGAATAAACATTGCAAGTCTACATGAACAAAAAATTCCTTGACCGATAAACGATAATTGCTCCATCCCTAAACTACACTAGGTTTTTCTTTACTACTGCTAACTGGGAAAGCAATACAAAAACATTAAGATTTCAGTCAAGAGCCATACTAAATGCAGAACAAATGGAAAACTATCAGAATATGAATGGATTTGCACACACAGGTACATAGACCAGATGCTGGAATAAGTTTACTTTTGATTTCAGAAACTATTTCACTGATCTTGCTCTCATCGACACAGACAATAACTAACAAATTGCTACGGTAGGATAAAAGGGTTTAAAAACAAAGGGAGTATTTATACCATCAAAATGCATGGTTTTATAAATATATAAATGAGCTGACAGGTTGTTTCAGAACGAATCACCGCAAAAGAACAACATATTTAACATGACAGCCACAAACTACTACTTCCAGTGATTCATGTAGTGGTAAATAAAAGGCAGATATCTGGTTACGAGAATATGTACAGCTAAGTGACGGAACTGAATAAAAACAACATCCGGGACTGAAACTAACTACTAACAAAACTGAAACTGAAGCAGAGTAAATGGGGATCATGTTGTACATATCATTCTATAAAGATGTGAGTTGTTTCAACTGAAACTTTTGCAACCCTTTTGTGTATACTGAATGTAGCAGCTACCTCATAATCAAGTCACTATCAGCCGGCAACATGCACCTGATTAGCAACTATGCCATGATAATTGGAGTGCCTAAACCCACATAATCAAGTCCCCTTTTTTTAGACGATATGGAGTTAGCAGCTAATTATACTTTGTGAGTATGTATGTTCGTCATTAGGTGTTAAGAGCTGTAGACAAAAGCATCGGGATAGAGTAGAGTTAATTCAGCATCACAATAGCATTTTTATTATCATTAATTTTATTTTTCAAAAACTCCAACCTGTAAGCTTAAATGCCCTCATATTCCAGTCTGACATGTTTCCATTTCATAGTTGCATTCCACAGTTCATGCATAAACTACCCAAAGATCCAAAGAGAAAGATGTGATTCACACACAAGCACAAACTACCCAAAGTATAAAACGAACTTTCACGGTTCATGCATAAGATGAATCATACCTGACCATGTAAAATCAACAACCACTTGTGTCAAGAAAAAAATAAAATCCACTAAGTGACATTCTTAAAAAAAATAAGTATTAACAATCTCATGCATAAGTTTCAGAATAAAACAATCGCATACATAAGTTCAGCGAAAATGTCTCATAAGCTTGAGGTTCACAGCACAAAGGTAGGCAGTGAAAAATTACACCAAAATTTAAGAAATGGGAAGCTAAAATTTCAGGTTTGCGATAATATTTCAGGACAATGAAGTGGTCAACATGATAACAAGGCTATGCACTTTCAACTCTTATATACACGTTTTGTACTTTTGACATAGTACACCATGTAATATTACACCACTAACACCATCTTAATGCACAAGTGACAAGACATCTTAATGCAAGCATTATCTATGTCGCTAAACTAGTATACTGTAAAAATGGCCTAAAGAATCAATCATATACTAACACCATCCCGCAGCTATACCAAACAGTCAATGAGTAGTGCACCTTGCAAAACTATGTAACCCGAACAAAAGCAATATACAAATCATCCGAAGGCCAAAAGGCAAACCTTGCAGGATTATCCTTGAGCGCAGGGAACATGGGCGGCCAAATCATCTTAAGAGGATGGATATCACCCAATTGCACTTCTTCTTCTGCCATGATATACACTTTACGCAACTGCATGCACTTGACATCTAATTGAAGTGCGCATCGACCCATCTCCAAGAACATAAACTCAGCATAGTCCCCCACATGCTTTATCCGGAGAGGAGCGTAGGACTCATCCTCAACCCTGTAACCTGGAATCCACATATTAGCAACCATCTCACGCAAACAAATGGTGTCCACCAGCAACCAGTTGTCCCCCTTGTGGAGCCAAATGTGAAGCTGAAGCTTCTTTGCATGGATGAGATACACACCAGAAGCATCCTGAGCCCGTGCCAACATGGTATCTCTATCTCCATACTCCACCCCTTGTGGGAGCTGAAACATAGATATGCTCGAGGCAGTCAAATCAAAGACAACAATGTCGCTCTGGGCGCTTGCTATGTAGATTTTATTGTTGGCGAGCACAGCTTTTGGTTCCCGTCGCAGATCAAGGAGCTGGTCTGTGTCCAAGGTAAGATACGTGCGCCACACACCATCACCATGTCGCCACATATGTACGTGCACCGTAGATTTTGTTCTCTGCATGTTAGACACCACCGACACATGCAACAAGGACAAGTCATTGACTTCTTCTACCGAGAAGAGATCATTCATCGTGCCGGAATAGCCATCCTGGATTTCAATGTGTGGGAATGGTGGGACAACAGTCAGGCCTCTCTCAGAACATAATGGACTGTGCGCCCCAACTGTAAATTTGCTACGGTTGACCTGGTCGTACAAGCTGATGAAGACTCTGCCATTCCGGGAGCAGAGAAAGTTGGCCGGCGCGCCGCGGTAGGCGTCCCAACTGTAGCCCAGCAGAGAGCGGACGACGGTAGCAAGCTCTTGGGGCTTATTTAGCAAACTGAAGAAGCGAATAGAAGCCATTTTATGATCTTCCCTGTCCTCGACGTAGAAGCCGAGGAGGCAGGGCGGGTGGCGCTTGCAGAAACGGCAGAGGAAGGCGGGTTCAGAGGCATGATGGTACCAGCGCTTGCAGACAAGGGCAGCACGGACAAGGGTGGTGGGGAAGCCGACGCGGATAATGATCTCCCTGAGGAGGTCATCGTCGTCGAGCACCTTTGATACCTTTCCAGCACATGCAGACATCACATAAGAATTATTCTTGGAGATCAATAAAGGTCTGTGATAAGAAGTACAAACAAACAATCAAGAATAAGATGGGCCGAACCTTGCTGGCTTGGTCAGTTTCTAGCATTGTATCAAGACGAAATTTCTGGGGATTTAGAACTTCCTTCAGATCCCAAGGTTTCCCTTTATCAGACTTTTCTTCTGAAATTCTTCGCTTTTTATCTATGCTTCCAGATGCTGGATCACCGCCATTCTATCATTATCATGATTAAGTTAGATGATGCTTAGATTGTTGTTTATAAGATTTACATAGAGGCATTAACACATATGAAACTAGTCAAAGTCTTTTTTTACTTCTAGATCGGCATGGATCAGCATACCAGTACAGGAGATGGCTTTGCAGGATAGTTTCTGTCTAAGTGATCAGTTCGGCCAATGTTAGGAGAGATGCCCGAGACAACTGGAGCACCTGAGACCTATTAATTTAATAGAAAATTGCTGAAACTATACCCGCAACCTGTCCTGACAATAGAAGGCCGAAAAATATGTGCTTACCTTCACCGTAGAAGCTTCATATGGCGATCTGAACACTTCGGAAGGCAGGTTACCAAAAGACAGTAAAGATTTGAGCCCATCATTATTTGCAATTATCTTAAAGCCACTGTCTACTGTAGTAACAGCAAGAAGATTGCCTTCTTTATTGAATCTTAATCTTGGAAAGCTCTATTAAAATGTACAGAGGTTAGATTGCTACAAATGCAGAAAAAAGGTTGATAATATAATAGGGAACAGACACTAACTGGCAAGGCTCCGCCAGCTTCAATGCAGGCCAGCATGTTGGTGTTATCAACATCCCAAAACTTAATTTGATTATCTTCGCCAGCAGCTAAAATGTGATTCCGAGCTATATCAAACTGCACGACACCCTGTACTACACCAGATGTTTTTTTACGAAATCCAGAATATGACCTCTTGACAGATCCTTCACTTTGGTTCCACTCGACCAAATGTGAGTCTCCCTGTTTGCTTGTTCCGCATGAGAACAACCTTCAAATCGACATCAAGTAAATATTACATCGACAATACATCGAAACGCTTCTAGTGAGCAAAATACCACATCTATGTTTACCTAGTTCCATCGGCACTATAGAGCATTGTAGTACACCATTTTCCTGGAACATCAAAGTCCACCCTAGATCCCACATTGTCATAAAACCATGCCTTCATTTTCCCGTCAAGGGAAAATGAGAAAATAAACTGCAAGGAACACAATAAAACCATGTATCAAATCATGTATCAGTACACCAGATAAAGGCTGATGTGCTTGAAAAAACTATGCACTCATAAATTTCTCCCGGAACACAAAATACAGTCATCGCCCTCATGATGGCTCATACTGCCTCAATTCAAATTATAGTTGAGTAGACTTTTGAAGCATACAGACCAAGGAGCAACCGTCGATATTCATTGCATTCTGAGATGTTAATGCCTAAATACTGTATTCAGACAACACATACCTGAATATCGTCTATGTAATGAGGGCAAATAGAATATACAGGTGCCTCATGCCCTTCAAACGAATATATTTTCTGTCCATGCATATCCCAAACCTACAAAATAGAAAGTAAGTTACAGAGGACCATGCTAGGGGAAAATGAAATAGATGATAACCATTTAAGATGTGTTAGGTACCCTAATAAGCTTGTCATCTCCGCAAGTGACAACACATAGTTGCTTATTTGGCTGGGAGAAAGCTATGTCATTAACTTCTCCAGAATGAGCCTCAATCTGGCATGAAGAATAAATGGGTTAGTAACAAAAGTCAATTCATATAATGAAATATAACATCTATACACTTGAAGTTCGATGAACAATTAGAAGATCATACCTCTACCACTTCACGTGTTTTATTTCGATGCTCGTATACATACAGATGGATCAAATGTTTTGTGAATGCAACACCTATAAAAGCAAAAGAAAGGAAGCTTAGCAACAATGGAGCACAATACGAAGAATTTACCAAGTGCAATACAGAGTTACCGGCTAAAGATTGAAATATTGACACTAACCAATCATGTATCCATCAGGGCTCCATGTAACTTGACTAACGGCCATGGAGGGATCTTTAGCCACGACACGCTTTTCTCATAGAAAATAATTAGTGAGCCACATATATAATATCAAACCATGTAGGTGCTTGCAAACAAGGTACAAGACTACAAGTAAAAGCAACAGGAGCAAATTACATATATAATTTGTTACCTGAAATTGTGCTGAACATGCTTGCATGTTCCAAATTTGGAAGGGCTCTGAGACCAGCCTCTCACGCGTACCGATCTCCCAGATTGTAAATTCACCATTAGCAGATCCAACTATGTGAGCAGTAAACATGACAAGAAAATCAATAAGGGTGTTAAAATCCAAACATTCACCCAAATTACATGAAACACATTTTGTACTTGCAAATTTATGACTGCATCTATATATATTTTTAGATATTAAATTAGCAACCTTGATCATACCTAGTAATAGTGTATGACAAGGATGAAAGTCCATGCTAGTTACATTAGATCCCTGTGATAGCGTGCAAGCTACTTTCGTAGGAATGATATCCAATGACCATGAGGGTTGAGGAACAGGTCCACTGGGACTCAGTTGCTCCATCAAATGCTCAGATTCTGCAATTTGATAGTGTGTTATAGCTGGGTGTTCCCGTCATGGAAACAGATAGAGAAATAATGCAATATAAGTACAGAACTGAGGTCATAAATCACATTGACACATATTAGGCTCCCTTTGGTTCATCGGATAGGAAAAATGCAGGAATAGAAAAAACACGGGAATAGAAAAGGAATCAAGGTCAAAAACAGAGGAATGAAAAACACAGGATTTTTTCCACGTTGGTCATTTGGTTTGCAGAAAAGGAAAAAAAATAAAGGAATCTAACTAAAATTAATAAATTGGCTTAACAACTTTTTTCCATAAACAAACTTGCCTAACAACATAATAAGAACATGTCGTATTTGCTTAATAAATTGACCCATCTAATTCATGTCAACCATATACGGAAGTGGATTGAACCAAAAGCACCAACAACTCACAGGTCCTTTGATATAAAAAGGGAAAAAAATAACTTAGGCACCCACACAAACGGTCAAATACCCCCTAAAAAACGATCAAACACAAATCAGTATCCAACCATGCCACTTCTCTCGTATCCCACGCCGTGAACAGCCCAGTCGCAACGATGAGCGGCTGTGGTTGGCTGGGGTGATGAGTTTGTTTGTCTAATTAATTTGATGAAGCTCGATTTGCCTCGGGCATCCGCAAATTTTAAGAAAAAAAAGAGATGCTAGTAGATGTTTGGAACCCTGTACGATTCTTGTGAAAGCAAAGGAATTTCTTCCCTATCATCCAAAATTCCTACAACGATTCCTATGAACCAAACTGCAGGAAAGGAAATATTCATGTGTGTGTAGTATTCCTGCACTTCTCCTTTGGTTACAGGAAAATCAAAGTTGTCTAAATGAGCCTCCTGTAAATTGCGGTGCAGAGAAGCCTTTGTATTTGTAACCAACTGTTTGTGTTTAGAATGACTTCTAGCAATTGAGGTTTTGTAGTTGGTAGATGGTGTATATAAATTCCAAAAAACACCCATGACATCAACAAAGCGAAGGCATAAAATTATTCTTGCATATATCCATACAATGATAATCAACAAAGAGTTGAGCAAAATTCATTCTGGCACTGCAGTGTAAAGCAAATTTTGTAACCATAGCTCTTGCTTACGACTCAACCTGGGATTGGGGTGGGTTCGTGTAGGGTCCAAATGGTTGGTTTTCGTGTAGTTCTCAAATGGCGCGGGTTCAAACGGGTTCAGCAAGAAAATGATCTGGACTGGAGCGGGTTCAGCGGATAACCGATCTGGTGCGGTGCGAGCCATGCGGCCTGATTTCAAATCACAGCGGCTCATAATGGTTCTGGTCCATGGGCCGAACCCACTAGTTCCTGACAAACAGAAGCGCTCCAACCCTTGGCTCCACTCCCCCGTTCCCCCACCCGAGTCTCTCTCCTCTAGGGTTCCTATGGCCACCACCCTGCGCCGCCGCCGCTGCCACCACCACGCGATGCTGCCACCATTCTCCACCGCCAACGCTGCTTCTCCTCTCCTCTTCTCTCATACTATCCACCCCCTACCTCCTCTTTGCTGCCGGCGACGGCATCTTCTTGGTCGCCATCGTCGTCTTGGTCGTCGGCTTTTTCTCCCACTCCGCTGGCCGCCGGCACTGATGAGCCCACCGGCGACCTCCACCACCGTATTACAACGTTGCCCGTTACCCTACGATGTTGCTCCTCCATGAGACCACGATCGGTAAATCCCCTTCCCCTCCTCCTTTCTTCGCCGGATATGGAATGTTTAGACAAAGACTCTACTGAATTGTAGCATATGGAATATTCAGACATAATGCATATGGAAATGTACGATATCTGAACTAAAGATGGTAACAGCACAAAAGATAAAAGAAATTGTAAGATTGCCCATTTGATAAATAAACCAATCTGGCTGTGTTGTACAGTTGCTACTCGTCTGACTGTGTTGTCGCTAGTTGGAAAAAGAAAGCTTGCAAACACTCACTAGCAATTAGTATGAAGAGAATGCAGGTGTTACTATTATTTGTCCTTTAATTTAATCTTCTTCTTTGGTACTGATGGGGACAATAATGCCTTAGATCTCACCTGCTACCTATCTCTGACTTTTTTCACACCCCTGCCTGTATGTACTTCACAAGTTTCCGTGTGCTATAAATCTATATATAGCCTTGGGTTGATCCCTGCGCTCCATGATTCAGTTTCTACTAGATTAGGTAATCGGTTTAGTGTTATGTGTCTTTGTTCAGTGCTCCATGGTTGGTTGCACTTGGCGGTAGCAATGTAGTAGGCTCCAGGTCAATCAGTTCAGTACTTTAATTGTCTGTTCTTTAGCAAAGTTATGTATCTTTGAGTGGGTAGTAACCAGCACCAGATTTACACATTTAGTTTTATCCAGGACAAGGCAGGCAAGAATTGGATCGTCCAATTGTCTGCTGGTGAGCAATTGGTAAAATGTTTATGTGCTTTTCTGTGGAGATGTGTAGATATTCGAGTTCCATTTGAGGTCATCTTGTATCCTGCTGGTACTATGATGAAATGACTAGTATGATGTTGCTACCATTCTGAAATGCAATTCTTTGACTTTGTATGGTGACGCTATCTTGTATGGGTAGCTTGTGCTTCTGTTGTCCCTAGGAAAATAATGAAATTGCTACTGGCACTAAATTCTGATGCACTTGATCGATCATGTGCTATTAGTTTCATGAGTTTCTAACCATCTTTAGAGACTTCCTTCCTTACTGGAACATGTGGAATGCTCGTATGTGTAGAAATAAAATATAATTTTGTTTGCTATGTCAAGAAAATAATTGTTCTTCTATGCCGAACATATCTCTTCAGCAGATTTGTTGATTGTCAACAGATCTATGCTTACCAACATGTAGTACTACTGACTGTGTACATTGGTAATTTTAAGGTGCCTTTCATTGTGTCCATCGATCTCTGTTTTTGATTATTATTATTTTTGAAAGAGCAACTGTTAAATAAGGAAAAGGGAGATTGGTTCGGATCCTGGCGTGGTGGAGGAGAGACCCGTGACCTTGGTCAGCGATCAGCGCGGGGGCAGGAGCATACATTCTCTTGCAAAGGCTGTTTCAGTCTTTCTATTGTTATTTGCTTGTGAAGATGTCTTTGGAGGTCATTTATTCTTTTCAATATCTAAGTTGCTCCTAGCTGGAAATAGATTGAAGCAGCTCCAAGGGAAGCATACGAAGTCAGGCAACTCCTTAAACTATTATGAGGAGGAGGAGGCCAGGCGACACCGCGGCACATGCAGGAGAGGTGGAGGGTGTGGCATCGGTGCATGTGAAAGGGGAGGAGGAGACTCCAACGCAATGATGCAAGCCCATGTCCTGTCGTGTCCCAATCCATGGATGGCGTAGCTGTCTCAGATCCGATGTTAGTGCAGATGGAACCCCCGTCTCTTCTCGGTGCAAAGAAGCTAACTTACCAAGTCTTGGCAGTGTGTTGGACACTTCCTTTCCCCATGCCTCCCATGCCTACAAGGCTCAGAATTGTTCCCCTTCCGGAGAAACAAGCATAGAACACCATGATCTGGACATATAGCTTAGTCTAGTCACAGTTGACACCATCACAAGAGCAGCTACGTCCATCATCAAGGGCTCATCCTTTGAGGTAGAGATCCGTGTTCCCCAACTTCTTTTGGTTATATTCCTTCATGAACGGCTCGCTCAATTTCTGGTGGAGGGTGTCCAATGCACTCATGCCAGCTCCATGTCCATGACCTCCCACTCTCCCTGCTTGCTTGTTTGCTCGCTTTTTCCCCTCCCACCTATCACGCCGCAAGGAGATGCCTATCACAGTCTGAGGAGGGGTCTAGATCCCTCACATGCACTGCATCAATGCAAACACGAGTATGCATATATGCTCAGTTCTCGCACATGCACATAGTGCAACTCCACGCAGCTCGATCCCATCTATCATCCTCAGCCAACATTAATCAATCCTGCTATGCAACCGGCTCTTCTGTTATGTTTGCTTAGCCCGAACGATACCATGCTCTCCATTACTTTGTTAATGGTTCTTCAACCATCGCACTACTTGGTTGAAATTTGGGTAGGCATATGATAGGTTCTGTGGGCCATTTTATTTTCTCAAGAACCTCAAAGGTGTAGGAGCATTCAATTCCATTAGAAGAAGAGTGTGTGCTTGTTTCTCAAATCGTTGGGACATCCTACAAGTTATTAGTTGAGCATAATTTGAGATGCTTTCTGCCAGATGATTTATGAACACTCAATTTGTTATGTGGCTTTGACCTTTTCTGTTTCGGAATGTAGAAGAAAAAATAAGTCAGTTTGGGATATAAAGCATTTGATCCACATCGCTCGAATGTACTAATATAAATTTAGAGTGCGCTCTACATTTGCCTGCCATTGTACACCTACATGTCTTGCCAATTCGCTTTATTCATTTATATTTATATTTATTTACCTTGCTTCCATCTTATCCTTGTTATGATTTTCCTTTTTACTTGGAACAGAGATGCCATGTGAAGAATAAGCATATCAAGTTTGTTGGGTCGTATCCATGTCAGTGATAACCTAGGGTGCCATCATATAGTTAAGTTGAGTTGTAGTGAGCTACACTTCGTTCACATCTGGTAGCGGAAACTACCTTATGTGGGAGCCCATCACAACAAGCCTTTACTTGTGTGTCTATTAGTTCAAGTTATGCACCTGGAGCAGGTTCTTCTATGTTATTGTTGATATTTGCGATAATTCTTGATGTTTATTTTCTACTCAGAGTAGTTTTTCCTTCTTTCTAATTGTTGAGTTACTGCTGGCCTTTTTATTTCACTACTAGACTACTGACTAGAAATTGAAATATGCCCAGTCAGGTACACGAGGGCGTCTATTTCTTAGAATTAATGAAGGGATATTAAGGTATCTAAGCTATATAGCTGTAACGGGTGTATTGCTTTATCTGAATATTCACTCTGTCTTTCGAGTGGAGCACAAACTAGTTATACTCTGCACTGGACTAACATATGCTCCTGGTATCAGTGGAACACCATTGTTTCATTGTTGTTTGCCATCTGTATAAGTTGAGTAATGTACTTCTGTTGCAGGCCTAATTGTGGTTCCACTTGCTCTGCAGATGGATGCTTGTTATGGCATTTGCAGAACTGGAATATCCAGTTCATCATTGCTAATTCAGTTTCAATGAACCGAAACCCCGTGCAATTGCCGGAAAATTTTAGCACAGAAATGATGCATTTGTTGGATGGAAGGTTTGTAGTGCAAGAAAGATTTTGGCCCTTCTATTTCCATTGAGGAAACCAACATGAGTGCTTACAGAAAAGTAAAGAAACACAGAACGAACAGAATCTGTCTAGCCCAACTCTGTCCCCTAAGGTGAGATAAAAAAATGCTCAGTAAAACTGCAAGCATCCCACGGAGAGGCAATCTGTTGAATCAACATCAGGTAGGGATGCAGGGGGACGCGTCCGCACCTGTCTGCGCAGCCAAAATTGAACAGGGGCGGGGGCGGGAGGAGGGCGACTCTTACCTGGCCGATGACCCGACGCGGAGGGATCGGCGATGGGGTCGAGAGATGGCCACCTCCTCGCACGATTTTTGCGGCAGGATGGAGACGCGCGCGCGGCGTCCCCGCCTTCCGACCGGACACGGGCGCCGACGAGCTAGGGGAGAAGAGAGAAGAGAAAAAATCAGTAGGATATGGAGAAGGAGAGGAAGGCAAGGTGGTGGACTGACCTCGATTCGTGGGTGTCTGCCGGGGACGGGGCCGATTGAGGTCACCGGCGGCGCCGCTCCGCTCCGGCAGCCGCCGCTGTCTTTTTTTGATCTGCTGTGGGGAGACTGCGGACTGAACGAGTGAAGAATTGCCTTTTTGGAGAGAGACAGAGAGAGAGAAAAGTGCATGGGTCCCTATGTAGTAGCGGCCTACCAGCATGTAATATTGGCCCATGCAAGTCCAGCCCATTTGTCAATTGGAGAAAAAAACACTGGCTTTCTATTCTTTTCTCTCTCTTTTCTGCGAGGAAAACTTTCTAATTCATTTGATACGGCTTTTCTATTTAAAAAGAGTCAACCTTTATAAATCCGGAATACGAAAGAATTCAAGTCTTACATGATGTCCTGGTGGTTGCCGAACGACCTCTCGAATTTTTTCAGCAGCATGTACTAGTGTGTAGTCATGTACATATTGTGGAACTTTAGATTGTCCATGCGCCACCTGACTTGAGCATATTTTTGCGGACACTCCCAACATAAAAGAGAAAAGAAAGCCATTAATTATAGTGGTAGCCTATCAATGTAGTACTCCGTCAGTTCAAAAAAGGTTGTCCCAAACTTGTTCCTCAAATGGATGTATCTAGCACTAACTTGGTGCTAGATACATCAATTTGAGGGACAAGTTTTTCCGGACAGAGAAAGTGTATCGTAATACTAGTATTAGAGGCATCAATTCACGGCAACAAATGTATAAGAGGGCTCAAGGGCTACATCTCGAAGCCTCATTCATCACCGGGACCCGCACCCTCTCTTCTTGTGTCACGACTCTTTAAATTCTCTAGTTAATATGATAATATCTACCTCTAAACTACGTGAGAAACACGGTGCCACAATGTTCTCTTCTTGTTTCTCTCTAATGGGAAACCGGTACAAGCTGCATAATTGGGAAACCATTAAGTATATGTTGGAACAATCCTTCACTAGCATTTACTGACCGGTAAAACGGTTCATCTTAATGACGGACTTTACCTCTATGAGGGCATTGTGAATAGAACTTCCTTATATGCACAATGTTCCAACTCCTGGGTAATGACTCTCCTCTTGTCTATGTAATGTTGTAGCACCGAAGAAAAATTTGACGAGCACCTCATATGGTCCTTCATACATCGGAGAGGACTTGTTGCTATCGCTAGCTTCAGTCTTTGTATGAGTTGAAGGATCAGATTGACTTTCCAAAAAAATTCTTTGGGCAACCCATTTCTCATGATGCCCTTGTAGCAATAGCTAGTACCTTGTGGATCGGATGAGAACATGGTCCCTCCATTCTTTGAGGGAATTTAGGTTATCTTTTCACCTTTCAATCACTTTTTCCTCGTCGTACGAGTCTATACGAGATGAGCCAACTCTTGTTTAGCAAGGCAGCATGGCTCTAGCAGCATATACCACAAACAAGGAGTGTCCCCAAGGGATGTGTCTATAGTTTTCTCCTTCCCACGGGATTGTTGGTAGCTTTGTGAGATGCATTTTCTCCTTAGCATAAAAGCGCCTCTTCAAACCAGATAGCATGTGTCCATTATCCTAGTTAACTTGCATATTGCTCTCAGGGCGCACAATGGAGGCAAATCACATCTAGGTCCCCAATTTGTTGCAGATGTCGTGAAAAGCTCTAATGAAAATTTGGGTATCATTGGCAGTGGTGGTCCTTTTAGGAACACCAAAACGAGTCATCGCATTCTTGTGGGTGAAGCACACTATGGCCATAGTCATCAAGTTGATGTTGGGTTCAGCGTAAATCCATTTAGTGAATGTATTCACCACCGATAGAAGAAAATTATGCCCTCGGGTGGTGTCGAAAAGGCTACCAGATGATCAAGCCCCTAGGCCATGAAGGTCCATCATAAGGGTATCTCTAGTGCTTTGGCGAGTTAGTATTTTCGGCTGTGATATTGGCACGCATTACATTTTCACAAGTTCTCTCTCGTCAAGGAGGAATGTAGACCAACAGAACACTTAGTTAAAGGTCTTTTTGACCAGATTTAGAAGTAAGATTGTGCCCTTCATACGCCTACATGTAACTATTTGAGTAGATCTCAACCCTGGACTTGGGGGGTGCACCGCATAAGCACTCCTCAACCCCTTACGATAGAGGGTGTCATCCGTTAGGAATTTTTTGGCACATCGAGAAGTATATTTGGAAAGCATAGAGCCCTAGGACGGAACTCGATTATGAGTCCCAGTGACACCTTTGGCGTGTTAATCCTTAGTGACAACCCATGTCATTTATAGATCTCAATGGCCCCAACATCTTCATCTACATCACTAACTTGTTGTATTGATGGCTTTAGGGGCTTCTCAACAAAGACCACAAAACTCATGGAGATCAAGAGGAAGCTAGTTAGGCGAGTTCATCGTCCCGTGATTTTCCACGTGCATGCATTTTTCCTTTTTGAAGAAAATATGCATCAAACTTTTGCTTGACAGTGAAAATGGTCAAAGTATTTGTAGAAAATGCTAAAGGAAATATACCCTAGAGGCAATAATAAAGTTGTTATTTATATTTCCTTATATCATGATAAATGTTTATTATTCATGCTAGAATTGTATTAACCAGAAACTTAGTACATGTGTGAATACATAGACAAACAGAGTGTCACTAGTATGCCTCTACTTGACTAGCTTGTTAATCAAAGATGGTTAAGTTTCCTAGCCATAGACATGAGTTGTCATTTGATGAACGGGATCACATCATTAGAGAATGATGTGATTGACTTGACCCATCCGTTAGCTTAGCACGATGATCGTTTAGTTTGTTGCTATTGCTTTCTTCATAACTTATACATGTTCCTATGACTATGAGATTATGCAACTCCCGAATACCGGAGGAACACTTAGTGTGCTATCAAATGTCACAACGTAATTGGTTGACTATAAAGATGCTCTACAGGTGTCTCCGATGGTGTTTGTTGAGTTGGCATAGATCGAGATTAGGATTTGTCACTCCGTGTATCGGAGAGGTATCTCTGGGGCCTCTCGGTAATGCACATCACTATAAGCCTTGCAAGCAATGTGACTAATGAGTTAATTATGGGATGTTGCATTACGGAATGAGTAAAGAGACTTGCCGGTAACGAGATTGAACTAGGTATTGAGATACATCGAATCTCGGGTCAGTAACATACCGATAACAAAGGGAACAACGTATGTTGTTATGCGGTTTGACCGATAAAGATCTTCATAGAATATGTAGGAAACCAATATGAGCATCCAGGTTCCGCTATTGATTATTGATCGAAAGTGAGTCTCGGTCATTTCTATATAGTTCTCGAACCATAGGGTCCGCACGGTTAACGTTCGGTGATGATCGGTATTATGAGTTTATGTGTTTTCATGTACCGAAGGTAGTTCGGAGTCCCGGATATGATCACGGACATGACGAGGAGTCTCGAAATGGTTGAGACATAAGATTGATATATTGGAAGGCTATGTTTGGACATCGGAATGGTTCCGGGTGAGTTCTAGCATTTACCGGAGTACCGGGGAGTTACCGGAACCCCCCGGGGAGTCAATGGACCTTATTGGGCCTTAGTCGGAGAGAGGAGGAGGCGGCCAAGGTGGAGGGTGCGCCCCCCCAAGCCCAATCCGAATTGGGTGGGGGGCGGCCCCCTCTTTCCTTCCCTCTCTCTCCCCCTTCCTTCCTCTCCTACTCCAACTAGGGAAGGGGAAATCCTACTCCCACCGGGAGTAGGACTCCCCCATTGGGCGCGCCATGAGAGGGCCGGCCCTCCCTCCTCCACTCCTTTATATACGGGGGAGTGGCACCCCATAGACACACAAGTTGATTGTTTAGCCATGTGCGGTGCCCCCCTCCACAGATTTCCACCTTGGTCATATCGTTGTAGTTCTTAGGCGAAGCCCTGCATCGGTAACTTCATCATCACCGTCATCACGCTGTCATGCTAATGAAACTCTCCCTCGACCTCAGCTGGATCTAGAGTTCGTGGGACGTCACCGAGCTGAACATGTGCAGATCGCGGAGGTGCCGTACTTTCGGTGCTAGGATCGGTCGGATCGTGAAGACGTACGACTACATCAACCGCATTGTCATAACGCTTCCGCTTACGGTCTACGAGGGTACGTGGACAACACTCTCCCCTCTCGTTGTTATGCATCACCTAGATGGATCTTGCGTGTGCGTAGGAATTTTTTTGAAATTACTGTGTTCCCCAACAGTGGTATCAGAACTAGGTCTATGCGTAGATGTTATATGCATGAGTAGAACAGAAAGGAGTTGTGGGCGTGGGTATATAAACATTGCTTGCCATCACTAGTTGATTCTTGATTCAGCGGTATTTTTGGATGAAGCGGCTCAGACCGATATTACGCGTACGCTTACGCAAGACTGGATCTACCAGCGTGCTTCTCACACAGGTGGCTAGTGGGTGTCTGTTTCTCCAACTTTGGTTGAATCGGTTTCAATGAACATGGTTCTTTCTGAAGATGAAAAATCAATCACTATACTACATTGTGGTTTGATGCGTAGGTAAGAATGGTTCTTGCTAGAAGCCCGTAGCAGCCACGTAAAACTTGCAACAACAAAGTAGAGGACGTCTAACTTGTTTTTGTAGGGCATGTTGTGATGTGATATGGTTAAGACATGATTATATAAATTGTTGTATGAGATGATCATGTTTTGTAACACTGTTATCGGCAACTGACAGGAGCCATATGGTTGTTGCATATTGTATGAAATGCAATCGCCATGTAATTGCTTTACTTTATCACTAAGCGGTAGCGATAGTCATAGAAGCAATAGTTGGCGAGACGACAATGATGCTACGATGGAGATCAAGGTGTCAAGCCGGTGACGATGGTGACCATGACGGTGCTTTGGAGATGGAGATCAAAGGCACAAGATGATGATGGCCATATCATATCTCCTATATTGATTGCATCTGGTGTTTATCCTTTATGCATCTTATTTTGCTTAGTATGGCGGTAGCATTATAAGATGATCTCTCACTAAATTTCAAGGTACAAGTGTTCTCCCTGAGTATGCATCGTTGCTACAGTTCGTCGTGTCGAGACACCACGTGATGATCGGGTGTGATAAGCTCTACGTTCACATACAACGGGTGCAAGCCAGTTTTACACAAGCAGAATACTCGGGTTAAACTTGATGATCCTAGCATATGCAGATATGGCCTCGGAACACTAAGACCAAAAGATCGAGCATGAATCATATAGTAGATATGATCAACATAGTGATGTTCACCATTGAAAACTAGTCCATCTCACGTGATGATCGGACATGGTTTAGTTGATATGGATCACATGATCACTTAGATGATTAGCGGGATGTCTATCTAAGTGGAAGTTCTTAAGTAATATGATTAATTAAACTTTAATTTATCATGAACTTAGTACCTGCTAGTATTTTGCATGTCTATGTTGTTGTAGATAAATTGCCCGTGTTGTTGTTCCGTTGAATTTTAATGCGTTCCTAGGGAAAGCTAAGTTGAAAGATGATGATAGCAATTACACGGACTGGGTCCGTAACTTGAGGATTATCCTCATTGCTGCACAGAAGAATTACGTCCTGGAAGCACCGCTAGGTGCCAAACCCGCTGCATGAGCAACGCCAGATGTTATGAACACCTGGAAGAGCAAAGCTGATGACTACTCGATAGTTCAGTGTGTCATGCTTTACGGCTTAGAACCGGGACTTCAACGACGTTTTGAACATCATGGAGCATATGAGATGTTCCAGGAGTTGAAGTTAATATTTCAAGCAAATGCCCGGATTGAGAGATATGAAGTCTCCAATAAGTTCTACAGCTGCAAGATGGAGGAGAATAGTTCTGTCAGTGAACATATACTCAGAATGTCTGGGTACCACAACCACTTGACCCAGCTGGGAGTTAATCTTCCTGATGATAGTGTCATTGACAGAGTTCTTCAATCACTGCCACCAAGCTAACGATTGAAGAACTTTGTCAATGACACTATCATCAGGAAGATTAACTCCGAGCTGAGTCAAGTGGTTGTGGTACCCAGACATTCTGAGTATATGTTCACTAACATAACTATTCTCCTCCATCTTGCAGCTGTAGAACTTATTGGAGACTTCATATGCATTTTCTTGAAATATTAACTTCAACTCCTGGAACATCTCATATGCTCCATGACGTTCAAAACGTCGTTGAAGTCCCGGTTCTAAGCCGTAAAGCATGGCACACTGAACTATCGAGTAGTCATCAGCTTTGCTCTGCCAGGTGTTCACAACATCTCGCGTTGCTCCTGCAGCGGGTTTTTCACCTAGCCGTGCTTCCAGGACACAATTCTTCTGTGCAGCAATAAGGGTAATCCTCAAGTTACGGACCCATTCCGTGTAGTTGCTACCATCATATTTTAACTTAGCTTTCTCTAGGAACGCATTAAAATTCAATGAAACAACAGCACGAGCCATCTATCTACAACAACATAGACATGCAAAATACTATCAGGTACTAAGTTCATGATAAATTAAAGTTCAATTAATCAAATTACTTTAAGAACTCCCACTTAGATAGACATCTCTCTAATCATCTAAGTGATCACGTGATCCATATCAACTAAACCATATCGGATCATCACGTGAGATGGAGTAGTTTTCAATGGTGAACATCACTATGTTGATCATATCTACTATATGATTCACCTCGACCTTTCAGTCTCAGTGTTCCGTGGCCATATCTGCATATGCTAGGCTCGTCAAGTTTAACCCGAGTACTCTGCTTGTGCAAAACTGGCTTGCACCCGTTGTATGTGAACGTAGAGCTTATCACACCCGATCATCACATGGTGTCTCGAAACGACGAACTGTAGCAACGATGCATACTCAGGGAGAACACTTGTACCTTGAAATTTAGTGAGAGATCATCTTATAGTGCTACCGTCGTACTAAGCAAAATAAGATGCATAAAGGATAAACATCAGATGCAATCAATATAGGTGATATGATATGGTCATCATCATCTTGTGCCTTTGATCTCCATCTCCAAAGCACCGTTATGATCACCATCGTCACCCGCTTGACACCTTGATCTCCATCGAAGCATCGTTGTTGTCTCACCAACTATTGCTTCTACGACTATCGCTACCTCTTAGTGATAAAGTAAAGCAATTACATGGCGATTGCATTTCATACAATAAAGCGACAACCATATGGCTCCTGCCAGTTGCCGATAACTGTGTTACAAAACATGATCATCTCATACAATAAAATTTAGCATCATGTCTTGACCATATCACATCACAACATGCCATGCAAAAACAAGTTACACGTCCTCTACTTTGTTGTTGCAAGTTTTACGTGGCTGCTACGGGCTAAGCAAGAACCGTTCTTACCTACGCATCAAAAACCACAACGCGGTATAGTGATTGCTTTTTGATCTTCAGAAAGTACCCTGTTCATTGAATCCGATTCAACTAAAGTTGGAGAAATTGACACCCACCAGCCACCTGTGTGCGAAGAACGTCGGTAGAACCAGTCTCGTGTAAGCATACGCGTAATGCCGGTCTGGGCCGCTTCATCCAACAATACTGCCGAATCAAGAATCAACTAGTGATGGCAAGCAATATGTATATACCCACGCCCACAACTCCTCTATGTTCTACTCGTGCATATAACATCTATGCATAAACCTGGCTCTGATACCAGTGTTGGGGAACGCAGTAATTTCAAAAAAATCCTACGCACACGCAAGATCATGGTGAAGCATAGCAATAAGAGGGAAGAGTGTTGCCCACGTACCCTCGTAGATCGTAAGCGGAAGCGTTATGACAACGCGGTTGATGTAGTCGTACGTCTTCATGATCGATCGATCATAGCATCGAAGGTACGACACCTCCCGCGATCTGCACACGTTCGGCTCGGTGATGTCCCACGAACTCACGATCCAGTAGAGCTTCAAGGGAGAGCTTTGTTAGCACGACGGCGTGATGACAATGATGATGATGCTACCGAAACAGGGCTTCTCCTAAGCACCGTTGCGATATGACCAAGGTGGATTATGGTGGAGGGGGGCACCGCACACGGCTGGAAACAATCAACTTGTGTGTTCTAGGGTGCCCCCTGCCCCCCTTTATAAAGGAGAAAGGGGGAGGCCGGCCGTCCTAGAGGCGCGCCAAGGAGAGGGGAGTCCTCCTCCTAGTAGGAGTAGGACTCACCTTTTTCTAATCCAACTAGGAAGGGGAAAGGAAGGAGAGGAGAGAGGGAGCAAAGAGGGGGCGCCGCCCCCCCTCCTTGTCCAATTTGGACTCCCAATGGGGGGCGACCAGCCCTAGGCCCTCTCCTCTCTCTCGCACAAGGCCCATGTTGGCCCATTAGTTTTCCCGGGGGTTCCGATAAGCCCCCGGCACTCCGATAAATATCCGGTGACCCCCGGAACTCATCCAGTGTCCGAATATAGTCGTCCAATATATCAATATTTATGTCTCAACCATTTCAAGACTCCTCGTCATGTCCGTTATCACATCCGGGACTCCGCACTATCTTCGGTACATCAAAGGACATAAACTCATAATACCGATTGTCACCGAACATTAAGCATGCGGACCCTACGGGTTCGAGAACTATGTAGACATGACCGAGACATGTCTCTGGTCAAGACATGTCTCCGGTCAATAACCAATAGTGTAACCTGGATGCTCATATTGGTTCCTACATATTCTACGAAGATCTTTATTGGTCAAACCGCATAACAACATATGTTGTTCCCTTTGTCATCGGTATGTTACTTGCCCGAGATTCGATCGCCGGTATCTCAATACCTAGTTCAATCTCGTTACCGGCAAGTCTCTTTACTCGTTCTGTAATGCATCATACCACAACTAACTCATTAGTCACATTTCTTGCAAGGCTTATAGTGATGTGCATTGCCGAGAGGGCCCAGAGATACCTCTCCGACAATCGGAGTGACAAATCCTAATCTCGATCTATGCCAACTCAACAAACACCATCAGAGACACCTGTAGAGCACCTTTATAATCACCCAGTTATGTTGTGACGTTTGGTAGCACACAAAGTGTTCCTTCGGTATTCGGGAGTTGCATGATCTCATAGTCATAGGAACATGTATAAGTTATGGAGAAAGCAATAGCAACAAACTAAACGATCATCGTGCTAAGCTAACGGATGGGTCAAGTCAATCACATCATTCTATAATGATGTGATCCCGTTAATCAAATGACAACTCATGTCTATGGTTAGGAAACATAACCATCATTGATTCAACGAGCTAGTCAAGTAGAGGCAAGCTAGTGACACTTTGTTTGTCTATGTATTCACACATGTACTAAGTTTCCGGTTAATACAATTCTAGCATGAATAATAAATATTTATCATGATATAAGGAAATATAAATAACAACTTTATTATTGCCTCCAGGGCATATTTCCTTCAAGTAGGCCAAAGCAAACTGATAATTCAAAGAGACTTGCAAAGATATCAAATCATGCATATAAGAATTAAGAGAAGAATCAAATATTGTTCATAGATAAACTTGATCATAAACCCACAATTCATCGGACCTCGACAAACACACCGCAAAAAGAATTACATCGAATAGATCTCCAAGAACATCGAGGAGAACTTTGTATTGAGATCCAAAAAGAGACAAGAAGCCATCTACCTATTAAATATGGACCCGAAGGTCTGTGGTAAACTACTTACACATCATCGAAGAGGCTATGGTGTTGATGTAGAAGCCCCCCATGATCGAATCCTCCTCTGGCAGATCGCCGGAAAAGGTCCCCAGATGGGATCTCATGGGTACAGAAGGTTGCGGCGGTGGAAAAGTGGTTTTGTGGCTCCCCTTGATGTTTTTAGGGTATAAGAGTATATATAGGCGAAAGAAGTAGGTCGGTGGAGCTACAAGGGGCCCACGAGGGTCGGGGCACACCGCCCTACCTCGTGGCCGCCTCGTTGCTTCCTTGACCTCCACTCCAAGTCTCCTGAATTGTGTTTGTTCCAAAAAAGATCCTCGCGAAGGTTTCATTCCGTTTGATATTCCTTTTCTGCGAAACACTGAAATAGGAAAAAACAACAATTTGCACTAGGCCTTCGGTTAATAGGTTAGTCCCAAAAATAATATAAAAGTGCATAATAAAGCCCATTAAACATCCAAAACAGATAATATAATAGCATGGAACAATAAAAAATTATATATATGTTGGAGACGTATCAAGCATCCCCAAGCTTAATTCCTGCTTGTCCTCGAGTAGGTAAATGATAAAAACAGAACTTTTGATGTGGAATGCTACCTAAAATAATTTTCAATGTAATTCTCTTTATTGCTGCATGAATGTTTAGATCCAAAAGATTCTAGACAGAAGTTTAATATTGACATAAAAATAATAATACTTCAAGCATGCTAACCAAGCAATTATGTCTTATCAAAATAACATAGCCAAAAAAGCTCATCCCTACAAAATCATATAGTATGGCCATGCTTCATTTTAGTCACACAAAATGCTCCCATCATGCACAACCCTGATGACAAGCCAAGCAATTGTTTCATACTTAGCCTTTTCAAACTCTTTCAACTTTCACGCAATATATGAGCGCGAGCCATGGACATAGCACTATGGGTGGAATAGAATATGATGATGGAGGTTGTGTGAGAAGACAAAAAGGGAGAAAGTCTCACATTGACGCGGCTAATCAACGGGCTATGGAGATGCCCATCAATTGATGTCAATGCAAGGAGTAGGGATTGCCATGCAATGGATGCACTAGAGCTATAAATATATGAAAGCTCAACAAAAGAAACTAAGTGGGTGTGCATCCAACTTTCTTGCTCACGAAGACCTAGGGCATTTTGAGGAAGCCCATCATTGGAATATACAAGCCAAGTTCTATAATGAAAAATTCCCACTAGTATATGAAAGTGACAACATAAGAGACTCTCTATCATGAAGATCATGGTGCTACTTTGAAGCACAAGTGTGGAAAAGGATAGTAACATTGCCCCTTCTCTCTTTTTCTCTCATTTTTTTCTTTTCTTTACTTTTTTTATTTGGGCCTTTTTTCTTTTTTATGGCCTCTTTTTTTTTCGCCCGGATTCTCATCCTGACTTGTGAGGGAATCATAGTCTCCATCATCCTTTCCTCCCATGGGACAATGCTCTAATAATGAAAATCATCACACTTTTATTTACTTACAACTCAAGAATTACAACTCGATACTTAGAACAAAATATGACTCTATGTGAATGCCTCCGGCGGTGTACCGGGATGTCCAATGAATCTAGAGTGACATGTATGAAAGAATTATGAAGGTGGCTTTGCCACAAATACGATGTCAACTACATGATCATGCAAAGCAATATGACAATGATGGAGCGTGTCATAATAAACGGAATGGTGGAAAGTTGCATGGCAATATATCTCAGAATGGCTATGGAAATGCCATAATAGGTAGGTATGGTGGCTGTTTTGAGGAAGATATAAGGAGGCTTATGTGTGATAGAGCGTATCATATCACGGGGTTTGGATGCACCAACGAAGTTTGCACCAACTCTCGAGGTGAGAAAGGGCAATGCACGGTACTGAGGAGGCTAGCAATGATGGAAGGGTGAGAGTGCGTATAATCCATGGACTCAACATTAGTCATAAAGAACTCACATACTTATTGCAAAAATCTAAAAGTAATCAAAACCAAGCACTACACGCATGCTCCTAGGGGGATATATTGGTAGGAAAAGACCATCGCTCGTCCCCAACCACCACTCATAAGGAAAGCAATCAAAGAACACATCATGCTTCAAATTTGTCACACAACGTTTACCATACGTGCATGCTACGGGACTTGCCAACTTCAACACAAGTATTTCTCGATTCCACAATTACTAAACTAGCATGACTCTAATATTACCACATATATATCTCAAAACAACTATCAAGTATCAAACTTCTCATAATATTTAATGCACTCTATATGAAAGTTTTTATTATACCCATCCTGGATGCCTATCATATTAGGACTAATTTTATAGCCAAAGCAAATTACCATGCTGTTCTAAAAGACTCTCAAAATAATTTAAAGTGAAGCATGAGAGATCAATAATTTCTATAAAATAAAACCAACACCGTGCTCTAAAAAGATATAAGTAAAGCACTAGAGCAAAATTTCTCTAGCTCAAAAGATATAAGTGAAGCACATAGAGTATTCTAATAAATTCTGATTCATGTGTGTCTCTCCAAAAGGTGTGTACATCAAGGATGATTGTGGTAAACTAAAAAGCAAAGACTCAAATCATACAAGATGCTCCTAGCAAAACACATATCATGAGGTAAATAAAAGTATAGCCTCAAGTAAAGTTACCGATAGATGAAGACGAAAGAGGGGATGCCTTCTGGGGCATCCCCAATTTTAGGTTTTGGTTGTCCTTGGATTTTACCTTGGGTTTCCTTGGGAATCCCCAAGTTTAGGCTCTTGCAACTCCTTGTTCCAAAATCCATCAAATCTTTACCCCAAAACTTGAAAACTTCACAACACAAAACTCAACAGAAAATCTCATGAGCTCCGTTAGTATAAGAAAACAAACCACCACTTTAATTTACTGTAATTAACTCATTATTTATTTATATTTGTGTTAAACCTACTGTATTACAACTTCTCTATGGTCCATACCCCCCGATACTAGCCATAGATTCATCAAAATAAGTAAACAACACACGAAAAACAGAATCTGTCAAAAACAGAACGGTCTGTAGTAATCTGGAAGTTTTGAATACTTATGTAACTCCAAAAATCCTGAGAAATTAGGAAATCCTAAATAATTTGTATATTGATCTACTTTAGTTGGAATTGGTATTTTATCGCTCCCTGGTAAAAAATGAAAATTATTCTCGTGAGCGCATACTTTCTGTTTTTTCAGCAAGATCAAATAACAATCACCCAAGAAGATCCTAAAGGCTTTACTTGTCACAAACACAATCATAACAGAGGATAGATGATTTATTTATTACTAAACAAGAACAAAAATCAAGGAATAAAAATAAAATTGGGTTGCCTCCCAACAAGCGCTATCGTTTAACGCCCCTAGCTAGGCATAAAAACAAGAATAGATCTAGGTATTGCCATCTTTGGTAGGCAATTCTTCAATTGAACACTTATAACCCTTAGGAGGTTCTTTGTTTTTGCAAATTATCAAACTCCTAGGTATGAAATCAAGAAATTCATTTGTAGCAATAGGTTCCTTAATGATATCTAAAAAGTTGGGGTGAACACTTATTGATTTGAGACCTTCATTTTTCTTACTAGAAGATTCACCCTTATTTTTACGAACATAGATAAATTTGGCAAATTTGGTAGGAGGAGGATTTGAGGTGTTTTTAACGGCAGAAAAAGCGGACCCCAAATTGGTAATAATTTCTTCAAGTTTATCAATTCTAGTGGAATCTTGATCTATCTTTTCATTGACTATGGGTTCCTTTTCCTTAAGATTTTTCAGAGTAACTACTACCTTAGATCCATATTGAGTAATTTGGTTGTGGGTCTTTTTATCCAAATTTTCAATTACCTCTACAGTGGCAATTTTATTTTCAATAATATCAAGCCTTTGCATCACATGTTCCAAAGTTAAAATAGTTCCATTGACCAAAATAGGTGGTGGGCCTAACAAATCTATCATAGCATTATAAGAATCAAAAGTATGGCTTCCCAAGAAATTCCCTCCGGTGATGGTGTCAAGAACATATCTATACCAAGGAGTGATGCCTACGTAAAAATTGCGAGGAAGGACGAAAGTAGATTGCTTTTTGATAGATCTATTTTGAGCGTTGCAAATTCTATACCAAGCATCTTTTAGGTTTTCTCCCTCCCTTTGTTTAAAATTAAGAACTTCATTATCGGGAGTGTTAACAATGATAGGAGAGCTAGCCATAAGGACAAATAAACGACCTAACACACGGACACACAAGAGGCAAGCGAAAAGAGGCAAACGGAAAAAGGGTGAACCAAAAAGAGGCGAATAAAACGGCAAGGGTGAAGTGGGGGAGAGGAAAACGAGAGGCGAATGGCAAATAATGTAATGCGAGCGATAAGAGTTTGTGATGGGTACTTGGTATGTCTTGACTTGAGTGTAGATCTCCCCGGCAACGGCGCCAGAAATCCATCTTGCTACCTCTTGAGCATGCGTTGGTTTTCCCTTCAAGAGGAAATGGTGATGCAGCAAAGTAGCATAAGTATTTCCCTCAGTTTTTGAGAACCACGGTATCAATCCAGTAGGAGACAACACGCAAGTTGCCTAGTACCTGCACAAACAAACAAGAACATTGCAACCAACATGATAAAGGGGTTGTCAATCCCTTCGCGGTCACTTACGAAAGTGAGATATGATAAAGATAATAAGATAAATATTTTTGGTATTTCTGTTGTATAGATTGGAAAATAAAGATTGCAAAATAAACGGCGACAGAAATGGCTAGTTGACGGGAAACTAATATGATGTAAAGTAGGCCCGGGGCCATAGGTTTCACTAGTGGCTTCTCTCAAGATAACATAAATTACGGTGGGTGAACAAATTACTACTGAGCAATTGATAGAAAAGCGCATAGTTATGAGAATATCTAGGCATGATCATAAACATAGGCATCACGTCTGTGTCAAGTAGACCGAAACGATTCTGCATCTACTACTATTAATCCACACATCGGTCGCTATCTAGCATGCATCTAGAGTATTAAGTTCATAAGAACAGAGTAACGCATTAGGCAAGATGACATGATGTAGAGGGATAAACTCAAGCAATATGATATAAACCCCATCTTTTTATCCTCGACGGCAACAATACAATACGTGCCTAGCTGCCCCTGCTGTCATTGGGAAAGGACACCGCAAGATTGAACCCAAAGCTAAGCACTTCTCCCATTGCAAGAAAGATCAATCTAGTAGGCCAAACCAAACTGATAATTCAAAGAGACTTGCAAAGATATCAAATCATGCATATAAGAATTCAGAGAAGAATCAAATATTTTTCATAGATAAACTTTATCATAAACCCACAATTCGTCGGATCTCGACAAACACACCGCAAAAAGAATTACATCGAATAGATCTCCAAGAACATCGAGGAGAACTTTGTATTGAGATCCAAAGAGAGAGAAGAAGCCATCTAGCTAATAACTATGAAACCGAAGGTCTGTGGTAAACTACTCATGCATCATCGGAGAGGATGGTGTTGATGTAGAAGCCCTCCATGATCGAATCCCCCTCTGGCAGATCACGGGAAAAGGTCTCCAGATGGGATCTCACGGGTACAGAAGGTTGCAACGGTGGAAAAGTGGTTTCATGACTACCCTTGATGTTTTCAGGGTCTAAGAGTATATATAGGAGAAAGAAGTAGGTCGATGGAGCTACGAGGGGCCCATGAGGGTGGGGACGCGCCGCCCTACCTCGTGGCTGCCTCGTTGCTTCCTTGACCTCCACTCCAAGTCTCCTGGATTGCGTTTGTTCCAAAAAAGATCCTCGTGAAGGTTTCATTTTGTTTGGATTCTGTTTGATATTCCTTTTCTGCGAAACACTGAAATAGGCAAAAAAAAACAGCAATTTGCACTGGGCCTTCGGTTAATAGGTTAGTCCCCAAAATAATATAAAGTTCTTAATAAAGCCCATTAAACATCCAAAACAGATAATATAATAGCATGGAACAATCAAAAAATATAGATACGTTGGAGACGTATCAACGCTGACGGTAATGTTACTGTCTACAAAGCTCGAAGGTTTTCGACAAGTTCAAGGATTTGACTACGATGAGACCTTCTCACCCGTAGTGATGCTTAAGTCCATCCGAATCATGTTAGCAATTTCCGCATTTTTATGATTGTGAAATTTGGCAAATGGATGTCAAAACTGCATTCCTTAATGGATATCTTAAAGAAGAATTGTATATGATGCAACCAGAAGGTTTTGTTGATCCAAAAGGTGCTAACAAAGCGTGCAAGCTCCAGCGATCCATTTATGGATTGGTGCAAGCCTCTTGGAGTTGGAATATACGCTTTGATAGTGTGATCAAAGCATATGGTTTTATTCAAACTTTTGGAGAAGCCTATATTTACAAGAAAGTGAGTGGGAGCTCTGTAGAATTTCTGATATTATATGTAGATGACATATTGTTGATCGGAAATGATACTGAATTTCTGAATGGCATAAAAGGATACTTGAATAAGAAATTTTCAATGAAAGACCTCGTTGAAGCTACTTATATATTGGGCATCAAGATCTATAGAGATAGATCAAGACGCTTAATTGGACTTTCACAAAGCACATACCTTAATAAAGTTTTGAAGAAGTTCAAAATGGATCAAGAAAAGAAAGGGTTCTTGCTTGTGTTACAAGGTGTGAAGTTTAGTCAGACTCAATGCCTGACCACTGCAGAAGATAGAGAGAAAATGAAAGTCATTCCGTACGCTTCAGCCATTGGTTCTATCATGTATGCAATGATGTGTACCAGATGATACGTCTCCAACGTATCTATAATTTTTGATTGTTCCATGCTATTATATTATCTATTTTGGATGTTTAATGGGCTTTACTAAGCACTTTTATATTATTATTGGGACTAACCAACTAACCCAAGGGCTAGTGCAAATTGCTGCCTTTTTTGCCTATTTCAGTGTTTCACAGAAAAAGGAATATCAAACGGAATGAAACCTTCGGGAGAGTTATTTTGGAACAAACATTACCCAGGGGACTTGGAGTGGACGTCAAGAAACAAATGAGGCGGCCACGAGGGAGGGGCGCGCCTACCCCCCTGGGCGCGCCCTCCACCCTCATGGGCCCCTCGTAGCTCCACCGACCTACTTCTTCCTCCTATATATACCCATATACCCCGAAAACATCCAGGAGCACCAGGAAACCCTATTTCCACCACCGCAAACTTCTGTACCTAAGAGATCCCCATCTTGGGGCCTTTTCCGGAGCTTCGCTGGAGGGGGCATCGATCATGGAGGGCTTCTACATCAACACCACAGCCCCTCCGATGAAGTGTGAGTAGTTCACCTCAGACCTATGGGTCCATAGTTAGTAGCTAGATGGCTTCTTCTCTCTTTTTGGATCTCAATACAATGTTCTCCCCCTCTCTTGTGGAGATCTATTCGATGTAATCTTCTTTTTGCGGTGTGTTTGTTGAGACCGATGAATAGTGGGTTTATGATCAAGTCTATCTATGAACAATATTTGAATCTTCTCTGAATTTTTTTATGTATGATTGGTTATCTTTGCAAGTCTCTTCGAATTAGCAGTTCGGTTTGGCCTACTAGATTGATCTTTCTTGCAATGGGAGAAGTGCTTCGCTTTGGGTTCAATCTTGCGGTGTCATTTCCCAGTGACAGTAGGGGCAGCAAGGCATGTATTGTATTGTTGCCATCGAGGATAACAAGATGGGGTTTTCATCATATTGCATGAGTTTATCCCTCTACATCATGTCATCTTGCTTAAGGCGTTACTCTGTTTTCATTAACTTAATACTCTAGATGCATGTTGGATAGCGGTCGATGAGTGGAGTAATAGTAGTAGATGCAGGCAGGAGTCGGTCTACTTGTCTCGGACGTGATGCCTATATACATGATCATACCTAGATATTCTCATAACTATGCTCAATTCTGTCAATTGCTCAACAGTAATTTGTTCACCCACCGTAGAATACTTATGCTCTCGAGAGAAGCCACTAGTGAAACCTATTGCCCCCGGGTCTATCTTCATCATATTAATCTCCCAATACTTAGTTATTTCCTTTGCTTTTACTTTGCTTTTATTTTACTTTGCATATTTATCATAAAAATACCAAAAAATTATCTTATAATATCTATCAGATCTCACTCTCGTAAGTGGCTGTGTAGGGATTGACAACCCCTTATCGCGTTGGTTGCGAGGATTTATTTGTTTTGTGCAGGTGCGTGGGACTCGCGCGTAGCCTCCTACTGGATTGATACCTTGGTTCTCAAAAACTGAGGGAAATACTTACGCTACTTTGCTGCATCATCCCTTCCTCTTCGGGGAAAACCAACGCAGTGCTCAAGAGGTAGCAAGAAGGATTTCTGGCGCCGTTGCTGGGGAGGTCTACGCAAAATTCAATATACCAAGTACCCATCACATACCCTTATCTCTCGCATTACATTATTTGCCATTTGCCTCTTGTTTTCCTCTCCCCCACTTCACCCTTGCCGTTTTATTCGCCCTCTCTCTCTATCCTCCTTCTCTTTCCCGTTTGCCTCTTTTTGCTCGCTTGCTTTTTGTTTGCTTGTGTGTTAGTTTGCTTGCTTGCCATTATGGCTCTACCTAAATTTGGTGATCTTCACCTTAAAATGTTAGAAGAGATCGAAAGCAATGTTACGAGTTTTATGGTTTTGCAATTTGAACATAATAGTTTCTTCAGAAACGAGCTTAAGGAACAGAAAAGTTTTATGAGTTTTATGAATAAATAGCTTGATGATATGTCTAAAGAATTCGATGGTTTAAGATCCCGGATTGCTCGTCTTGAGAAATTGACTGCTGAAATTTCGGATAGGCAGGCTACCTTCGTTAATAGGATGGCCGCTAAACCGGGTTGCTATGAAAATAAAGATGAAGATCTAAAAATTATTGATGTGTCCCCTATTAAATCTTTGTTTTGCAATATGAATCTTGATAATGATGGGACTGAATATGATCCACCTTTACCTAGAAGGCGTTCCAAGAATTCGGAAATTTTTGATCTTGATGATAAAATTGATAAAAGTGGGATTGAAGAAATTAAAACCCTAGATGTTGCTAAACCCACTATTATGGATTTCAAGGAATTTAACTATGAAAATTGCTCTTTGAATGATTGTATTTCCTTGTTGCAATCCATGCTAAATTCTCCTCACGCTTATAGTCAAAATAAAGCGTTTACTAAACATATCGTTGATGCCTTGATGCAATCTTATGAAGAAAAACTTGAATTGGAAGTTTATATCCCTAGGAAACTCTATGATGAGTGGGAACCAACTATTAAAATTAAAATTAAAGATCATGAATGCTATGCTTTATGTGATTTGGGTGCTAGTGTTTCCACGATTCCAAAGACTTTGTGTGATTTGTTAGGTTTTCGTGATTTTGATGATTGCTCTCTAAAACTTGCACCTTGCGGATTCCACTATTAAGAAACCTATGAGAAGAATTAATGATGTTCTTATTGTTGCAAATAGGAATTATATGCCCGTAGATTTTATTGTTCTTGACATAGATTGCAATCCTTCATGTCCTATTATTCTTGGTAGACCTTTCCTTAGAACGATTGGTGCAATTATTGATATGAAGGAAGGAAATATTAGATTCCAATTTCCATTAAGGAAAGGAATGGAACACTTTCCTAGAAATTAAATTAAATTACCTTATGAATCTATTATGAGAGCCACTTATGGATTGCCTACCAAAGATGGCAATACCTAGATCTATCCTTGCTTGTTATGCCTAGCTAGGGGCGTTAAACGATAGCGCTTGTCAGGAGGCAACCCAATTTTATTTTTTATTCCTTGCTTATTGATCCTATTTAGTAATAAATAATATATCTAGCCTCTGTTTTGGTTGTGTTTTTTGTGTTTAATTAGTGTTTGTGCCAAGTAGAACCGTTGGGAAGACTTGGGGAAAGTCTTGTTACACTTGCTGTCAAAAACAGAAACTTTAGCGCTCACGAGAACTGCTGCCATTTTTATTTGGAAAGTGCTATTTAGTTAATTCTTTTTGAATATGATTAATAGATAAGTTCCTCACGTACAGAAATTTATTTTAGAATTTTTGGAGTTCCAGATCTTGCGCTAGCTACAGATTACTACAGACTGTTATGTTTTTGACAGATTCTGTTTTTCGTGTGTTGTTTGCTTATTTTGATGAATCTATGGCTAGTAAAATAGTTTATAAACCATAGAGAAGTTGGAATACAGTAGGTTTAACACCAATATAAATAAAGAATGAGTTCATTATAGTACCTTGAAGCGGTCCTTTGTTTTCTTTCGCTAACGGAGCTCACGAGATTTTCTACTTTGAGTTTTGTGTTGTGAGGTTTTCAAGTTTTGGGTAAAGATTTGATGGATTATGGAACAAGGAGTGGCAAGAGCCTAAGCTTGGGGATGCCAATGGCACCCCCAATATAATCTAAAGACACCTAAAATCCAAAGCTTGGGGATGCCCCGGAAGGCATCCCCTCTTTCGTCTACTTCTATCGGTAACTTTACTTGGAGCTATATTTTTATTCGCCACATGATATGCGTTTTGCTTGGAGCATCTTGTATGATTTGAGTCTTTACTTTTTAGTTTACCACAATCATCCTTTCTGTACACACCTTTTGAGAGAGCCATACATGATTCAGAATTTGTTACAATACTCTATGTGCTTCGCTTATATCTTTTGAGTTATATAGTTTTGCTCTAGTACTTCACTTATATATTTTAGAGCACAGTGGTGGATTTTTTTATAGAAACTATTGATATCTCATGCTTCACTTAGATTATTTTGAGAGTGTTAAATAGCATGGTAATTTGCTTAAAATCCTAATATGATAGGTACTCAAGATTAGTAAAATTTTCTTATGAGTGTTTTGAATACTAAGAGAAGTTTGATGCTTGATGATTGTTTTGAGATATGGAGGTAATAATATCAAAGTCGTGCTAGTTGAGTAGTTGTGAAATTGAGAAATGCTTGTGTTGAAGTTTGCAAGTCCCGTAGCATGCACGTTGGTAAATGTTATGTAACAAATTTGAAACATGAGGTGTTATTTGATTGTCCTCCTTATGAGTGGCGGTCGGGGACGAGCGATGGTCTTTTCCTACCAATCTATCCCCCTAGGAGCATGCGTGTAGTGCCGATGTTTTGATGACTTGTAGATTTTTGCAATAAGTATGTGAGTTTTTTATGACTAATGTTGTGTCCATGGATTATACACACTCTCACCCTTCCATCTTTGCTAGCCTCTTCGGTACCGTGCATTGCCCTTTCTCACATTGAGAGTTGGCGCAAAGTTCGCCGGTGCATCCAAACCCCGTGATATGATACACTCTTTCACACATAAACCTCCCTATATCTTCCTCAAAACAGCCACCATACCTACCTATTATGGCATTTCCATAGCCATTCCGAGATATATTGCCATGAAACTTTCCACCATTCCCTCAAAACAGCCACCATACCTACCTATTATGACACATTCATTATTGTCATATTGCTTAGCATGATCATGTAGTTGACATAGTATTTGTGGCAAAGCCACCGTTCATAATTCTTTCATACATGTCACTCTTGGTTCATTGCATATCCCGATACACCGCCGGAGGCATTCATATATAGTCATCTTTTGTTCTAGTATCGAGTTGTAATCATTGAGTTGTAAATAAATAGAAGTGTGATGATCATCATTTTCTAGAGCATTGTCCCAAGTGAGGAATTAAAAAAAAGAAAGGCCATGAAAAAGAGAAGGCCCAAAAAATGAGAGAAAAAGAGAGAAGGGACAATGTTACTATCCTTTGCCACACTTGTGCTTCAAAGTAGCACCGTAATCTTCATGATAGAGAGTCTCTTGTTTTGTCACTTTCATATACTAGTGGGAATTTTCATTATAGAACTTGGCTTGTATATTCCAACAATGGGCCTCCTCAAGTGCCCTAGGTCTTCGTGAGCAAGCAAGTTGGATGCACACCCACTTAGTTTCTTTTGTTGAGCTTTCATACATTTATAGCTCTAGTGCATCCGTTGCATGGCAATCCCTACTCCTTGCATTAACATCAATCAGTGGGCATCTCCATAGCCCATTGATTAGCCTCTTTGATGTGATACTTTCTCCTTTTTGTCTTCTCCACATAACCCCCCTCATTATATTCTATTCCACCCATAGTGCTATGTCCACGGCTCGCGCTCATATATTGTGTGAAAGTTTATAGGTTTGAGATTACTAAAGTATGAAACAATTGCTTGGCTTGTTATCGGGGTTGTGCATGATGAGAGCGTTCTTGTGTGACGAAAATGGAGCATGACTAAACTATATGATTTTGTAGGGATGAACTTTCTTTGGCCATGTTATTTTGAGAAGACATAATTGCTTTGTTAGTATGCTTGAAGTATTATTATTTGTATGTCAATATGAACTTTTGTCTTGAATCTTTTAGATCTGAATATTCATACCACAATTAAGAAGAATTACATTAAAATTATGCCAAGTAGCACTCCGCAACAAAAATTCTGTTTTTATCATTTACCTACTCGAGGACGAGCAGGAATTAAGCTTGGGGATGCTTGATTGCTCTCCAACGTATCTATAATTTTTGATTACTCCATGCTATATTATCTACTGTTTTGGACATCATTGGGCTTTATTATCAACTTTTATATTATTTTTGGGACTAACCTATTAACCGGAGGCCCAGCCCAGAATTGCTGTTTTTTGCCTATTTTAGGGTTTGAAGGAATATCAAACGGAGTCCAAATGGAATGAAACCTTCGGGAACGTGATTTTCTCAACGAACAAGACCTGAGAGACTTGGACCCTAGGTCAAGACACAAAAGAGGAGGCCACGAGGTAGGGGGGTGCGCCTACCCCCCCAGGCACGCAATCCACCCTCATGGGCCCCCTATTGCTCCACCTACGTACTCCTTCCTCCTATATATACCTACATACCCCCAAACGATCAGATACAGAGCCAAAACCCTAATTCCACCGCCGCAACTTTCTATATCCACGAGATCCCATGTTGGGGCCTGTTCCGGAGCTCCACCGGAGGGGGCATCGATCACGGAGGGCTTCTACATCAACACCATAGCCCCTCCGATGAAGTGTGAGTAGTTCACCTCAGACCTACGGGTCCATAGTTAGTACCTAGATGGCTTCTTCTCTCTTTTTGGATCTCAATACAATGTTCTCCCCCTCTCTTCTGGAGATCTATTCGATGTAATCTTCTTTTTTTGCGGTGTGTTTGTTGAGACCATGAATTGTGGGTTTATGATCAAGTCTATCTATGAACAATATTTGAATCTTCTCTGAATTCTTTTATGTATGATTGCTTATCTTTGCAAGTCTCTTTGAATTATCAGTTTGGTTTGGCTTACTAGATTGATCTTTCTTGCAATGGGAGAAGTGCTTAGCTTTGGGTTCAATCTTGCAGTGTCCTTTCCCAGTGACAGTAGGGGCAGCAAGGCACATATTGTATTGTTGCCATCGAGGATAACAAGATGGGGTTTTCATCATATTGCATGAGTTTATCCCTCTACATCATGTCATCTTGCTTAAGGCGTTACTCTGTTTTCATTAACTTAATACTCTAGATGCATGATGGATAGCGGTCGATGAGTGGAGTAATAGTAGTAGATGCAGGCAGGAGTCGGTCTACTTGTCTCGGATGTGATGCCTATATACATGATCATACCTAGATATTCTCATAACTACGCTCAATTCTGTCAATTGCTCAATAGTAATTTGTTCACCCATCGTAGAATACTTATGCTCTCGAGAGAAGCCACTAGTGAAAGCTATGGCCCTCGGGTCTATCTTCATCATATTAATCTCCCAATACTTAGTTATTTCCTTTGCTTTTACTTTGCTTTTGTTTTACTTTGCATATTTATCGTAAAAATACCAAAAATATTATCTTATCATATCTATCAGATCTCACTCTCGTAAGTGGCCGTGTAGGGATTGACAACCCCTTATCGCGTTGGTTGCGAGGATTTATTTGTTTTGTGCAGGTGCGAGGGACTCGCACATAGCCTCCTACTGGATTGATACCTTGGTTCTCAAAAACTGAGGGAAATACTTACGCTACTTTGCTGCATCATCCCTTCCTCTTCGGGGAAAACCAACGCAGTGCTCAAGAGGTAGCAAACAGCAGGGGCAGCAAGGCACGCATTGAATTGTTGCCAACGAGTATAAAAAGATGGGGTTTATATCATATTGCTTGAGTTTATCCCTCTACATCATGTCATCTTACTTAATGCGTTACTCTGTTCTTATGAACTTAATACTCTAGATGCATGCTGGATAGCGGTCGATGTGTGGAGTAATAGTAGTAGATGCAGAATCGTTTTGGTCTACTTGTCGCGGACGTGATGCCTATATGCATGATCATGCCTAGATATTCTCATAATTATGCACTTTTCTATCAATTGCTCGACAGTATGTAGCGACCAGACCTCAAACGGTCCAATCTCTGTGCTCCGGTGTCATCCCTGGATTAGTAATGTTGACACCACACAGTACTTGAAGGATTTATAACAGAGTAGCAATCACACACTTGTTACATCGAGTGTCTCAAAAGAGAACTATTACAATAAATATGGCTTAAGGCCATCTAATAACGATAACAGCGGAAGGCTTGGAAGATAAGTGAGTCCATCAACTCCAACGGCATCACTGAGTATTAAACCACGACATAAAAGGCTCCTTACTCGTCGTCTGAAAAGTCTGCAACATGAACGTTGCAGCCCGAAACGGGCCAGCACATGGAATATGCTGGCAATGTAACACATAGAGAGCAATGAAAGAATAAGGCTATATTACAAGCATATTTGGCTGGTGGAAAGCTCCATGGTTACATTTTTGTGTAAAGCCAATTTTTCCCTACTGCAAAGGAATACATTTTATTTAACTATCATGGTAGTTGTTAAACATTGAGAGTGTAGACACCCTCTCAATCCCAATTAAGCATCATCATTAAAAACCCAACAAAATTAATTAGAGTAACATGATGAGATTCACATGATAATCCAACTACTAGATACTCAAGATGTCCATAACCGGGGACACGGCTAACCATGATTAGTTTATACACTCTGTAGAGGTTTGCGCACTTTTCCCCACAAGACTCGATCTCCTCCATTGGGATTCTCGCACTACATGGTGTTTGAGAAACGGATGACCGAGACATAGTCTTCAGAAGCACTCACACCTTACGAAGGGGTAGACTGTTACACCTACTTTCCCCTACATTTGCTAGTCTACCACTGTAAGAGTTCGCACAACCTAGTCAACTATGCTAGAGCCCATAGTAGCTTGTGGCTGCACACGGAAGTTTCTAGTATGAATAATCTCATGATCCCTTTGAGGCTGGGTGGCAGTCCAAAAGAAAAACAGGCAATCGCTGGAATACCCAGGTGCCTTAATCCACCCAGATGTGTATTTAAGTTGCCATCTTAGATAAACCATTAATTTAACAATCTCACATCTGTCATGGATACACTCACCCAATCCACGTCTACTAGCATAGCATGGCATAATAAGCAAACTTAGAAGTAACTCCCAAAGGTTTGATAATAAAACAGGTAATAGGTACTACCTCATCTACTTCGCAAACCCACAATTTAGTTTGATCCTAATCATGCAATGTGTGAGGATTGATCTAATGCAATAAAACTGGGTAGTAGGAGGTATGATCAAAGTGTTACTTGCCTTGCTGATGATCCGCAAAACCTAGCGATTCGAAGTAGCAAGCTGCGCACTCCGGGTACTCTATCGCAAACAAACAAGCATACAATAAGTACTCAACTAATGCACAGGTAAAACTCAAATAAGAGATCTAACCAGAAAGTTCAACTTAAGAATTCCGGTTGGCTAAAAGAATCAAATCGAACGAAGCAACGAAAGACAAACAGCAAAAGAAACAAGCTTCGTTTACTATTCTTGATCTAGGTCGAATTTTACAGAGGCAAAAACTTGTTTGAGTTGGTTAAACGAAAAGAGGGTTTCGAGACGAAACTCCAGGTGCTTGAATCGTGTGATTCCGATAAACGAGCGAAAAGTTATACTAAAACAAAAATCGGGTCAGAAATCGCGATCAGAAAAATCACGGAATAAATCCGAGAAAAAGAAAAATGACGAACAGGTTAACGAACGAACGTTTGTTATCTGGGTCTAAACAATGAACGCGTTCGTTAAAACGAATGAAGGAGCGAACACTCGCTAATTAACCTAAACCGAAAAAACCGATCTACTAAAAAACGGAAACAAAAAAACCGAAAATAAACCGGGCGGTTTTTCAAGGAAAACCGGTGGCAGCGGCGGAGTCGACCTCGTCGTCGGCGGCGGGTTCCAGCGGCGGCGGCGCGACTTAGGGTTAGGGTTTGGGCGCGGGTGGCGGCTTGGGCAGATTCGGCCCGGGTGGCGCGCTATATAAAGGCCTCCGGCCGGCGGAGTCCGGGCCGAACACGGCCCAAGGTCGGTTCGGACTTTTTTTTAAAAATTATTACGTGCAGAAAAACAAACAAAAGGAATACTAAACGGACTCCAAAAATCCCAAAATAAAATTTCCCCGGCTTCTAAAATCAAGCCGCACAGGATGAACATTTATTTGGGGCCTAAATGCAATTTTTAGAAACACTCATTTTTCCTAAATTCAAATAAAATTGCAATTAAATCCAAAATAAAATCTTATTTGATTTTATTATTAAATCCTCAATATTTCTTTATTTTGGGAAAGTCATTTTATTCCCTCTCTCATATTTTTATAATAGAAATAATTGGAGGTAAAATAAATAAGATCAAATGATCCTATTTTTAAATTCTGAGAAAACACAAATATGAAAATAACGAAATCCCCAACTCTCTCCGAGGGTCCTTGAGTTGCGTAGAATTTCCAGGATCAACCAAAATGCAAATGAATATGCTATGCAAAAATGATCTGTTGTATAACATTCCAAATTGAAAATTTGGGATGTTACAAACCTACCCCCCTTAAGATGAATCTCGCCCTCAAGATTCGGGTTGGCTAGAAAATAGGTGAGGGTGGTCCTTCAGCAAATCTTCCTCTCGCTCCCAGGTGGCTTCATCCTCCATGTGGTGGCTCCACTGAACTTTCTAAAAGTTGATAACCTTGATGCGGGTGACTCGGCTGGCATATTCGAGAATCTTGACTGGTTTCTCCTCATAGGTCAAATCACTGTCCAACTGAATCGCTTACAGCGGCACTGCATCTCTTAGCGTCATATCAGCCATCTGTGCGTGGCACTTCTTCAACTGGGAAACGTGGAATACATCATGAACTCCTGACAATCCTGTTGGAAATATGCCCTAGAGGCAATAATAAATTAGTTATTATTATATTTCCTTTTTCATGATAATCGTTTATTATCCATGCTATAATTGTATTGATAGGAAACTCAGATACATGTGTGGATACATAGACAACACCATGTCCCTAGTAAGCCTCTAGTTGACTAGCTCGTTGATCAATAGATGGTTACGGTTTCCTGACCATGGACATTGGATGTCATTGATAACGGGATCACATCATTAGGAGAATGATGTGATTGACAAGACCCAATCCTAAGCCTAGCACAAAGATCGTGTAGTTCGTATGCTAAAGCTTTTCTAATGTCAAGTATCATTTCCTTGGACCATGAGATTGTGCAACTCCCGGATACCGTAGGAATGCTTTGGGTGTACCAAACGTCACAACGTAACTGGGTGACTATAAAGGTGCACTACAGGTATCTCCGAAAGTGTCTGTTGGGTTGGCACGAATCGAGACTGGGATTTGTCACTCCGTGTGACGGAGAGGTATCTCTGGGCCCACTCGGTAGGACATCATCATAATGTGCACAATGTGATCAAGGAGTTGATCACGGGATGATGTGTTACGAAACGAGTAAAGAGACTTACCGGTAACGAGATTGAACAAGGTATCGGGATACCGACGATCGAATCTCGGGCAAGTATCGTACCGATAGACAAAGGGAATTGTATACGGGATTGATTAAGTCCTTGACATCGTGGTTCATCCGATGAGATCATCGTGGAACATGTGGGAGCCAACATGGGTATCCAGATCCCGCTGTTGGTTATTGACCGGAGAGTCATCTCGGTCATGTCTGCATGTCTCCCGAACCCGTAGGGTCTACACACTTAAGGTTCGGTGACGCTAGGGTTATAGAGATATTAGTATGCGGTAACCCGAAAGTTGGTCGGAGTCCCGGATGAGATCCCGGACGTCACGAGGAGTTCCGGAATGGTCCGGAGGTAAAGACTTATATATAGGAAGTGCTATTTCGGCCATCGGGACGAGTTTCGGGGTCACCGGTATTGTACCGGGACCACCGGAAGGGTCTCGGGGGTCCACCGGGTGGGGCCACCTGCCCCGGGGGGCCACATGGGCTGTAGGGGGTGCTCCTTGGCCTATATGGGCCAAGGGCACCAGCCCCTAGAGGCCCATGCGCCAAAGGGACAAGAGGAGGGGAGAGTCCTAAAGGGGGAAGGCACCTCCGAGGTGCCTTGGGGAGGATGGACTCCTCCCCCCCTTGGCCGCACCCTTCCTTGGAGGAAGGGGCAAGGCTGCGCCCTCCCCCTCTCCCTTGGCCCTATATATAGTGGGGGGGAGGGAGGGCAACCAAACCTAAGCCCTGGCGCCTCCCTCTCCCTCCCGTGACACATCTCCCTCCTCCCGCAGCGCTTGGCGAAGCCCTGTTGGAATCCCGCTACTTCCACCACCACGCCATCGTGCTGCTGGATCTCCATTAACCTCTCCCCCCTTGCTGGATCAAGAAGGAGGAGACGTCGCTGCTCCGTACGTGTGTTGAACGCGGAGGTGCCGTCCATTCGGCGCTAGGATCATCGGTGATTTGTATCACGACGAGTACGACTCCATCAACCCCGTTCTTGGTATGTAGATCCACTCCTCCCTCGTTGCTAGATGACTCCATAGATTGATCTTGGTGACACGTAGGAAAATTTTGAATTATTGCTACGTTCCCCAACAGTGGTATCAGAGCTAGGTCTATGCGTAGTTTCTATGCACGAGTAGAACACAAAGTAGTTGTGGGTGTTGATTTTGTTCAATATGCTTGCCGTTACTAGTCTTATCTTGATTCGGCGGCATCGTGGGATGAAGCGGCCCGGACCGACCTTACACGTACTCTTACGTGAGACTGGTTCCACCGACTGACATGCACTAGTTGCATAAGGTGGCTAGCGGGTGTCTGTCTCTCCCACTTTAGTCGGATCGGATTCGATGAAAAGGGTCCTTATGAAGGGTAAATAGCAATTGGCATATCACGTTGTGGTCTTTGCGTAGGTAAGAAACGTTCTTGCTAGAAACCCATAGCAGCCACGTAAAACATGCAAACAACAATTAGAGGACGTCTAACTTGTTTTTGCAGGGTATGCTATGTGATGTGATATGGCCAAAAGGATGTGATGAATGATATATGTGATGTATGAGATGATCATGTTCTTGTAATAGGAATCACGACTTGCATGTCGATGAGTATGACAACCGGCAGGAGCCATAGGAGTTGTCTTAATTTATTTATGATCTGCGTGTCAACATAAACGTCATGTAATTACTTTACTTTATTGCTAACCATTAGCTGTAGAAGTAGAAGTAATAGTTGGCGAGACAACTTCATGAAGACACGATGATGGAGATCATGATGATGGAGATCATGGTGTCATGCCGGTGACGATGATGATCATGGAGCCCCGAAGATGGAGATCAAAAGGAGCAATATGATATTGGCCATATCATGTCACTATTTGATTGCATGTGATGTTTATCATGTTTTTGCATCTTGTTTACTTAGAACGACAGTAGTAAATAAGATGATCCCTCATAATAATTTCAAGAAAGTGTTCCCCCTAACTGTGCACCGTTGCGACAGTTCGTTGTTTTGAAGCACCACGTGATGATCGGGTGTGATAGATTCTAACGTTCACATACAACGGGTGTAAGACAGATTTACACACGCGAAACACTTAGGTTGACTTGACGAGCCTAGCATGTACAGACATGGCCTCGGAACACAAGAGACCGAAATGTCGAGCATGAGTCGTATAGAAGATACGATCAACATGAAGATGTTCACCGATGTTGACTAGTCCGTCTCACGTGATGATCGGACACGGCCTAGTTGACTCGGATCATGTAATCACTTAGATGACTAGAGGGATGTCTATCTGAGTGGGAGTTCATAAGATGAACTTAATTATCCTGAACATAGTCAAAAGGTCTTCGCAAATTATGTCGTAGCTCGCGCTTTAGTTCTACTGTTTAGTTATGTTCCTAGAGAAAATTTAGTTGAAAGTTGATAGTAGCAATTATGCGGACTAGGTCCGTAAACTGAGGATTGTCCTCATTGCTTCATAGAAGGCTTATGTCCTTAATGCACCGCTCAGTGTGCTGAACCTCGAACGTCGTCTGTGGATGTTGCGAACATCTGACATACACGTTTTGATAACTACGTGATAGTTCAATTAAATGGTTTAGAGTTGAGGCACCGAAGACGTCTTGAAACGTCGCGAAACATATGAGATGTTTCGAGGGCTGAAATTGGGATTTCAGGCTCGTGCCCACGTCAAGAGGTATAAGACCTCCGACGATTTTCTTAGCCTGCAATCTAAGGAGAAAAGCTCAATTGTTGAGCTTGTGCTCAGATTGTCTGAGTACAACAATCATTTGAATCAAGTGGGAGTTGATCTTCCAAATGAGATAGTGATGTTTCTCCGAAGTCATTACCACCAAGCTGCTAGAGCTTCGTGATGAACTATAATGTATCGGGGACATATATGATGATCCTTGAGATATTCGTGATGTTTGACACCACAAAAGTAGAAATCAAAAAGGAGCATCAATTGTTGATGGTTTGTGAAACCACTAGTTTCAAGGAGGGCAAGGGCAAAAGGGATGCTTCATGAAACGGCAAATCAGCTGCTGCTCTAGTGAAGAAACCCAAAGTTGAACCCAAACCCGAGACTAAGTGCTTCTGTAATAAGGGGAACAGCCACTGGAGCAGAATCACCCTAGATACTTGGTAGATGAGAAGGCTGGCAAGGTCGATAGAAGTATATTGGATATACATTGTGTTGATGTATACTTTACTAGTACTCCTAGTAGCACCAGGGTATTAGATACCGGTTCGGTTGCTAAGTGTTAGTAACTCGAAATAAAAGCTACAGAATAAACGGAGACTAGCTAAAGGTGAGGTGGCAATATGTGTTGGAAGTTTTTTCCAAGCTTGATGTAATCAAGCATCCCACGCTCCCTCTACCATCGAGATTGGTGTTTGCGTTGAGCATAGACACGATAGAATCATGTCTATCGCAATACGGTTATTCATTTAAGGAGAATAATGGTTACTCTGTTTATTTGAATAATACCTTCAATGGTCTTACACCTAAAATGAATGGTTTATTGAATCTCGATTGTAGTGATACACATGTTCATGCCAAAAGATAGTAATGATAGTACCACCTACTTGTGGCACTGCCACGTAAGTCATATCGGTATAAAACGCATGAAGAAGCTCCATGTTGATGGATCTTTGGGATCACTTGTTTTGAAAAGTTTGAGGCATGCGAACCATGTCTATTGGTGTATATGCATGAAGAAACTCCATGCAAATGGACCGTTTGGACTCACTTGATTTTGAATCACTTGAGACATGCAAATCATACCACATGGGCAAGATGACTGAAAGCCTCGTTTTCAGTAAAATGGAACTAGAAAGCAACTTGTTGGAAGTAATACATTTTGATGTGTGCAATTCAATGAGTGCTGAGGCATGTAGTGGATATTGTTATGTTCTTACTTCACAGATGATTTGAGTAGATGTTGAGTATATTTACTTGATGAATCACGAGTCTGAATTATTGAAAGGTTCAAGTAATTTCAGGGTGAAGTTGAAAGATCATCGTGACAAGAGGATAAAATATCTATGATATGATCATAGAGATGAATATCTAAATTATGAGTTTGGCACAGAATTAAGACATTGTGGAAATTGTTTCACAACTAATACAGCCTGGAACACCATAGTGTGATGGTGTGTCCGAACATCATAACTGCACCCTATTGGATATGATCCATACCATGATGTCTCTTATCGAATTACCACGATAGTTCATGGGTTAGGCATTAAAGACAACCACATTCACTTTAAATAGGGCACCATGTAATTCTGATGAGATGACACCGTATGAACTATGGTTTAGAGAAACCTAAGCTGTCATTTCTTAAAAGTTTGGGGCTGTGACGCTTATGTGAAAAAGTTTCAGGCTGATAAGCTCGAACCCAAGGCGGATAAATGCATCTTCATAGGACACCCAAAACAGTTGGGTATACCTCCTGTCTCAGATCCGAAAGCAATAAGGGATTGTTTCTAGAATCGGGTCCTTTCTCGAGGAAAAGTTTCTCTCAAAAGAATTAAGTGGGAGGATGGTGGAGACTTGATGAGGTTATTGAACCGTCTCTTCAACTAGTGTGTGGAAGGGCACATGAAGTTGTTCCTGTGGCACCTACACCAATTGAAGTGGAAGCTTATGATAGTGATCATGAAACTTCAGATCAAGTCACTACCAAACCTCGTGGGATGACAAGGATGCGTACTACTTCAGAGTGGTACGTGATCCTGTCTTGGAAGTCATGTTGCTAGACAACAATGAACCTACGAGCTATGAAGAAGCGATGGTGGGCCCGGATTCCGATAAATGGCTCGAGGCCATTAAATCCGAGAGAGGATCCATGTATGAAAACAAAGTGTAGACTTTGGCAGAACGGCTCGATGGTCGTAAGGCTATTGAGTACAGATGGATTTTAAAAGGAAGACGGACAATGATGGTAAGTATCACCATTAAGAAAGCTCGACTTGTCATTAAGATTTTTTCCGACAAGTTCAAGGAGTTGACTATGATGAGACTTTCTCACTCGTAGCGATGCTAAGAGTCTGTTGGAATTATATTAGCGATTACTGCATTATTTATGAAATCTTGCAGATAGGATGTCAAAACATTGTTTCCTCGATGATTTTCTTGAGGAAAGGTTGTATGTGATACAACCGGAAGGTTTTGTCAATCCTGAAAGATGCTAATAAGTATGCAAAGCTCCAGCAATCCTTCTAAGGACTGGAGTAAGCATCTCGGAGTTGGAATGTATTCTTTGATGAGATGATCAAAGATTTTGGGTGTATACAATGTTTATGAGAAACTTGTATTTCCAAGGAAGTGAGTGGGAGCACTATAGAATTTCTGATGAGTATATGTTGTTGACATTCAGAAATGACGTAGAATTTCTGGAAAGCATATAGGGTTATTTGAAAAGTGTTTTTCAATTGAAAGCCTGGATTAAGCTACTTGAACATTGAGCATCGAGATCTATAAGGATAGATCAAAACGCTTAATGGTACTTTCAAATGAGCACATTCCTTGACATGATCTTGAAGGTGTTCAAGATGGATCAGTCAAAGAAGGAGTTCTTGCCTAAGTTATAAGGTATGAAGTTAAGACTTAAAGCTCGACCACGGCAGAATAGAGAGAAAGGACGAAGGTCGTCCCCTATGCTTAAGACATAGGCTCTACAGTATGCTATGCTGTGTACCGCACCTGAAGTGTGCCTTGCCATGAGTCAGTCAAGGGGTACAAGAGTGATCCAAGAATGGATCACAGTACAGCGGTCAAAGTTATCCTTAGTAACTAGTGGACTAAGGAATTTTCTTGGTTATGGAGGTGATAAAGAGTTCAACGTAAAGAGTTACGACGATGCAAGCTTAACACCTATCCGGATAGCTCTGAGTAGAGATACCGGATACGTATAATGGAGCAACAATTTAGAATAACTCCAAGTAGAACAGTTATTTGAAATGGCTCCAAATAGAGCGTGGTAGCTACATCTAGGAGATGACATAGAGATTTGTAAAGCACACACGGATCTGAAAGGTTTAGACCCGTTGACTATAACCTCTCTCACAAGCATAACATGATCAAAACCAGAACTCTTTGGGTGTTAGTCACATGGGGATGTGACCTTGAGTGTTAATCACATATCGATGTGAACTGGATTATTGACTCTAGTGCAAGTGGGAGACTGTTAGAAATATGCCCTAGAGGCAATAATAAATTAGTTATTATTATATTTCCTTGTTCATGATAATCGTTTATTATCCATGCTATAATTGTATTGATAGGAAACTTAGATACATGTGTGGATACATAGACAACACCATGTCCCTAGTAAGCCTCTAGTTGACTAGCTCGTTGATCAATAGATGGTTACGGTTTCCTAACCATGGACATTGGATGTCATTGATAACGGGATCACATCATTAGGAGAATGATGTGATGGACAAGACCCAATCCTAAGCCTAGCACAAAGATCGTGTAGTTCGTATGCTAAAGCTTTTCTAATGTCAAGTATCATTTCCTTGGACCATGAGATTGTGCAACTCCCGGATACCGTAGGAATGCTTTGGGTGTACCAAACGTCACAACGTAACTGGGTGACTATAAAGGTGCACTACAGGTATCTCCGAAAGTGTCTGTTGGGTTGGCACGAATCGAGACTGGGATTTGTCACTCCGTGTGACGGAGAGGTATCTCTGGGCCCACTCGGTAGGACATCATCATAATGTGCACAATGTGATCAAGGAGTTGATCACGGGATGATGTGTTACGAAACGAGTAAAGAGACTTACCGGTAACGAGATTGAACAAGGTATCGGGATACCGACGATCGAATCTCGAGCAAGTATCGTACCGATAGACAAAGGGAATTGTATACGGGATTGATTAAGTCCTTGACATCGTGGTTCATCCGATGAGATCATCGTGGAACATGTGGGAGCCAACATGGGTATCCAGATCCCGCTGTTGGTTATTGACCGGAGAGTCATCTCGGTCATGTCTGCATGTCTCCCGAACCCGTAGGGTCTACACACTTAAGGTTCGGTGACGCTAGGGTTATAGAGATATTAGTATGCGGTAACCCGAAAGTTGTTCGGAGTCCCGGATGAGATCCCAGACATCACAAGGAGTTCCGGAATGGTCCGGAGGTAAAGACTTATATATAGGAAGTGCTATTTCGGCCATCGGGACGAGTTTCGGGGTCACCGGTATTGTACCGGGACCACCGGAAGGGTCCCGGGGGTCCACCGGGTGGGGCCACCTACCCCGGGGGCCACATGGGCTGTAGGGGGTGCGCCTTGGCCTATATGGGCCAAGGGAACCAGCCCCTAGAGGCCCATGCGCCAAAGGGACAAGAGGAGGGGAGAGTCCTAAAGGGGGAAGGATGGACTCCTCCCCCCTTGGCCGCACCCTTCCTTGGAGGAAGGGGCAAGGCTGCGCCCTCCCCCTCTCCCTTGGCCCTATATATAGTGGGGGGGAGGGAGGGCAACCAAACCTAAGCCCTGGCGCCTCCCTCTCCCTCCCGTGACACATCTCCCTCCTCCCGCAGCGCTTGGCGAAGCCCTGTTGGAATCCCGCTACTTCCACCACCACGTCGTCGTGCTGCTGGATCTCCATTAACCTCTCCTCCCCCCTTGCTGGATCAAGAAGGAGGAGACGTCACTGCTCCGTACGTGTGTTGAACGCGGAGGTGCCATCCATTCGGCGCTAGGATCATCGGGGATTTGGATCACGACGAGTACGACTCCATCAACCCCGTTCTCTTGAACGCTTCCGCGCGTGATCTACAAGGGTATGTAGATCCACTCCTCCCTCGTTGCTAGATGACTCCATAGATTGATCTTAGTGACACATAGGAAATTTTTGAATTATTGCTACGTTCCCCAACAAATCCTTCGGGCAATTTCAATTTATAGGCTACTTCTCCCATACGCTCCAAAACCTTGTATGGTCCTGCAAAACGTGGCGCTAACTTTCGCTTAACTCCAAAGCGCTTAACTCCTCGAAGTGGAGATACTCGAAGATAGACTCGGTCTCCGACTTCGTAAACTGTCTCCTTGCATTTAGAATCTGCATAGCTTTTCTGCTGGACTGGGCTACCTTGAGCCTATCGCGAATCAATTTCACTTTCTGTTCAGACTCCTTAATCAGATCCGGTCCAAACAACTGGCAGTCTCCAACTTCATCCCACGACAATGGGTTCCTGCACCTCCTTCCGTACAAGGCTTCGAAAGGGGCCATCTTCAAACTGGACTGATAACTGTTGTTGTAAGAGAACTCTACGTATGGCAAATTCTCGTCCAATCCAGATCCGTAATCTAGCGCACAAGCTCTCAGCATATCCTCCAAAATCTGATTGACTCTCTCGGTTTGTCCATCTGTCCGCGGATGGAAAGCTGTACTGAACTCTAGCCTGGTACCCAAAGTTTCATGCAACTGATTTCAGAATTTTGAGGTAAACTGGGTTCCTCTATCTGATACAATGCTCCTTGGAACTTCGTGCAGACATACGATCCTTGTCATGTATATCTTTGCCAACTTGGCACTAGTGTAAGTAGTCTTCACTAGAATGAGATGAGCTACCTTTGTCAAACGATCGACTACAACCCTAATCGAGTCATAGCCTGAACGAGTTCTGGGAAATCCTGTAATAAAATCTATGCCTAGCTTATCCCACTTCCATTCGGGTATCAGCAATGGCTGTAGCAATCCCGCTGGCTTCTGATGCTCTGCCTTTACTCTCTAACATACATCAGAAACTGCTACATACTCTGCAATATCCCTCCTCACTCCGGTCCACCAAAAAGTATCCTTCAAATCCAAATACATCTTGGTATTTCCTGGGTGAATCGAATATGGTGAATCACGGGCCTCTTGCAGAATTAACTTCCTGATCTCCGGGTCATTGGGCACATAAACACGGTCTTCAAACCATAAGGTATCGTGCTCATCCTCCTGAAATCCTTTAGCTTTTCCTTTGCTCATTTTCTCCTTAATAGAGGCAATCTCCTTGTCAATCTTCTGGGCTTCTCTGATCTTATCCATCAAGGTAGACTGAATCTCCAATGCTGCTACATAGCCTCTCGGAACTATCTCCAAACATAGCTCACGAAGATTTTTGGCTAACTCCCTTGGTAAATCTCCCTTCATTAGGGTGTTGACATGACTTTTACGGCTCAATGCGTCAGCTACTACGTTAGCCTTTCCGGGATGATAATGCAATCTCATATCATAATCCTTGATGAGCTCCAACAACCTCCTTTGCCTGCGATTCAGCTCCTTCTGCGTGAAAATATACTTCAAACTCTTGTGATCCGTGTACACCTCACAATGGTTTCCAATGAGAAGATGCCTCCAAGTCTTTAATGCATGCACTACGGCTGCTAACTCCAAATCATGTGTAGCATAATTCAACTCATGAGGCTTAAGCTGTCATGAGGCATACGAAACAACTCTTCCTTCTTGCATAAGCACTGCTCTAAGTCCTCGACGTGAAGCATCGCAATACACCTCATAATCCTTGGTCTGATCTGGCAAAATCAACACTGGTGATGTGACCAAACGTTTCTTCAACTCCTGGAAACTAGCCTCACATTCCTCGGTCCATTTGAACTTGGTATCCTTCTTCAACAACTCCATCATAGGTTTCGCAATCTTCGAGAAAATTTCAATGAATCTCCGGTAGTATCCTGCGAGTCCAAGAAAACTCCAGATCTCTCCAACTGTTGTTGGTGCTTCCCAATTTGTCACAGTGTCAACCTTGGTGGGATCTACTGCTATACCTTCCCCGGATATAACATGTCCGAGAAATCCAACTTCCTTCAACCAAAATTCACATTTGCTAAACTTGGCATATAACCGATGTCCTCTGAGCTTCTCAAGTACCAAACGCAAATGCTCCTTATGCTCCTCTTCATTCTTCGAGTAAACCAGAATATCATCAATGAACACTACAATGAACTTATCCAAAAACTCCATAAATACTTTGTTCATCATGTTCATGAAATATGCAGGTGCGTTAGTCAGACCAAATGACATAATGGTATACTCGTACAGCCCATACCTGGTGGTAAAAGCTGTCTTAGGTATATCCTGTTCTCGAATCTTCAACTGATGGTATCCTGATCGCAGATCGATCTTGGAAAATACCCTTGCTCCTAGCAATCGAACAAACCGATCATTGATCATCGGTAGTGGGTACTTGTTCTTGATGGTTACTTCATTCAATCCTCGATAATCAACAACCATCCTTAACGATCCATCCTTCTTATCCACTAGAAGTACTGGCGATCCCCAAGGTGAAGAACTTGGGTGGATATATCCTTTATCCAGTAACTCCATAATCTGCTTCTTAATCTCTTCAAAATCCTTTGCGGGCATCCTATATGATCACTTAGATATTGGCCCTGTGCCTGGCAAAAGCTCAAACAAAAACTCAATATCTCTATCCGGTGGCATGCCTGGCAACTCCTCTAGAAATACATCAGGGAAATCCTTCACTACTGGTACTTCCTCCTGCACAACTCCTGTTAAGGAATTTACTTGAGTCCTTTTAGGCACATGTAGGGATACATACTTGATCCTTCTTCCTTCTGGGGTGGTAAGCAAAATTGATTTACTGGCGCAATCGATATTCCCTCCATACATCGATAGCCAATCCATACCCAGAATTACATCCAAACCTTGTGATTCCAAAATGATTAAATCCGAGGGAAACACATGCCTACCTATACTCAATGGCACTTGAAAACATCCTTGGCTGGCCATATACTCCGCTCCCGGTGAGCTTACTAACATAGGTGTTCTAAGAACTTTGGTGGGCAGGTTATACTTATCCACGAATCCCCTTGATATGTATGAATGCGATGCATCAGTATCAAAAAGAACGATTGCAGTAAAAGACTTAACCAAAAACTTACCGATTACTGCATCCGGCTACTCTTCAACCTCCTCCACGTTAACGTGGTTCAGCTGTCCCCTATTGAAAGGGTTCGGCTTCTTCCCGGAGCTTCCATTGCCATTTCCATTCTGAGATTCAGGACATTCATTGGCATAATGTTCGGTCTTCTGGCACTTAAAGCAAGTGACTTGGCTCAGGTCTCTCTTGGCTGGGGTTGATGGGTTGGTACGGTTCTGGCCGTTGCTTCCTCCATTCCCATTACCATTCTTGGTGCCATTATGATTGTGCGAGCTACCTCCTCCATGAGTATGCTGAAAATGTCCTCCCGGTCTAGGGGTAAAACGTGGCTTCTGTTGAGCTCCAGAATTGTACTTCCCTTGTCCATACTTCCTCTTGCGGTTCTCAATCTGCTGCTGCTTCCCTTCTATCATAAGAGCACAATCTACCAACTCTTGGTAGTTGTTGAAGGTTGCTACCATCAACTGCATGCTCAACTCATCATTCAGTCCTTCCAGAAACTTCTCCCGCTTAGCTGCATCCGTAGCAACATCATCTGGGGCATAACGTGCTAGCTTACTAAAGTCCTCCACATACTGGCCAACTGTCCGTCCTCTTTGGCGCAAGTTGCGAAACTCACGCTTCTTCATGGCCATAGCTCCTGCTGAAACGGGCAGTACGGAAAGCCTGCTGAAATTGGTCCCATGTGACAGTGTCGATAGGGAAAGTGGTTGTGAAATTCTCCCACCATGATGTTGTGGGTCCATCAAGCTAATGTGCGGAAAACTTCACCTATTTCGCATCTGTGTATCCTGCCGTGGTCAACTCCCTTGCTGTCTTGCGGAGCCAATCATCTGCTACTATCGGCACGGTGCTACTAGAGAACACCGGCGGATTCAGCCTAAGAAAATGGGCTAAGTGATCAACAGGTGGTGGTGGTGGTGGGTTGTTGTTGTTGTTGTTGTTGTTGTTGTTGTTGTTGTTGTTGTTGTTGTTGTTGTTGTTGTTGTTTTTGTTGTTCCCCTGATTCTGATTCTGGACTAGCAACTGCATCAATGTGTTCTGCTGCTGGATCAACTGAGTGAGCTTCGGTGGGAAGGTAAATCTAGGGTCACATCTCAGAGGCATCTGAGGGGTTTAGAAAAGATGAGAATTAAAAATAGAGAGGGGTCTAGAGAGAAAACACTACCCATATGCACATGAGGCAAAAGCAAACAATTCACTTCATTCAATCAATCAAACAAGTGCATACAATCGGCCTAACTATCGCAAAAGTGCTCGGACTACTATATTTACATGGTGGACTACTATTACTGTTGGGGTGGTCTACTAGAAATATTCTTCGGTTGCAGACTCCATGATATCTGCTCCAGCTTCATCAACATAGTCATCATCGCTATCATCTGGATCTGAGTCGGTGTCGTCGATGATGATGTAGTCTTCCGGGCGAATCTCCTTGGGTTCTTCGTCTTCCTCTACTAGTGTAGGGCCTCCCATAAATATTCCGATCTTCTTGATCAAGTCGTCATTCTTCTCCACTAGTACTTCGATTTCCTCTTCATAATCTTCATGTGTAGCCTTGAGTTCTTCCTCCAGTTCCTTGATTCTTGTCCTTGCCTTCTTCAGATCTATCATGTCGGCGCACATCTGGTTCTCCTGACATCGAATGTGTTTGTTTAACTCCTGGATGAAAGCTGCAATTGATCTATCCTTCTTGGTGTTGATCATCTCCCAGTGCTCATCTCGGCGCCCACAAATCTGGTAGATAGTATCCTTGCGATCATTGCGGTAAACTTCTCCAATGCGTCCCATGGCGATGTGTGCTGCCATGCTCTTTCCTAGACTCCAGGTTGGTGCATCAAAGGAAAACTCTATGGGCTCAATGACTGGCATGTACATCCTTCCTGGAACTTGAACTTGAATCATCCAGCGCTCTTCTTCAGATAAAGTGGCGTTGTAGGTTCCGGTGAAGCTTGGTACTCCTATGTTCAGGTATCTAGTGACTTCCTTCAAGTGACGTCCAAAGGGTGTATCTTCATCCGGTTGTGTGAACTTGTTCCTTGCATCTGCCATCCTAAAAGAGTAGAAAAGATGAGGAGTCAGAATGAGAAGAGTGAGTAGTGATCTAGGTCTTTAGCTTAGTGGTCATGTCCTACAGTCAGCGTGTGCTCTGATACCATCTTGTAGCGAGCAGACCTCAAACGGTCCGATCTCTGTGCTCCAGTGCCATCCTTGGATCAGTAATGCTGACACCGCACAGTACTTGAAGGATTTATAACAGAGTAGCAATCACACACTTATTACAACAAGTGTCTCAAAAGAGAACTTGTACAGTAAATATGACTTAAGGCCATCTAATAATGATAACAACGGAAGGCTTGGAAGATAAGTGAGTCCATCAACTCCAACGGCATCACTGAGTATACAACCATGACCTAAGGCACCTTACTCGTCGTCTGAAAAGTCTGCAACATGAACGTTGCAGCCCGAAACGGGTCAGCACATGGAATATGCTGGCAAAGTAACACATAGAGAGCAATGAAAGACATAGACTATACTACATGCCTATTTGGCTGGTGGAAAGCTCTATGGTTACAGTTTTGCGTAAAGCCAATTTTTCCCTACTGCAAAGGAATAAATTTTATTTAACTATCATGGTAGTTGTTAAACATTGAGAGTGTAGACACCCTCTCAATCCCAATTAAGCATCATCATTAAAACCCAACAAAATTAATTAGAGTAACATGATGAGATTCACATGATAATCCAACTACTAGATACTCAAGATGTCCATAACCGGGACACGGCTAACCATGTTTAGTTTATACACTCTGCAGAGGTTTGCGCACTTTTCCCCACAAGACTCGATCTCCTCCGTTGGGCTTCTCGCACTACATGGTGTTTGAGAAACGGATAACCAAGACATAGTCTTTCAAAAGCGCTCACACCTTACGAACGGGTAGACCGTTACACCTACTTTCCCCTACATCTGCTAGTCTACCACTGTAAGAGTTTGCACAACTTAGTCAACTATGCTAGAGCCCATAGTAGCTTGTGGCTGCACACGGAAGTTTCTAGTATGAATAATCTCATGATCCCTTTGAGGCTGGGTGGCGGTCCAAAAGAAAAACAGGCAATCGCTGGAATACCCAGGTGCCTCAATCCACCCAGATGTGTATTTAAGTTGCCATCTTAGATAAACCATTAATTTAACAATCTCACATCTGTCATGGATACACTCACCCAATCCACATCTACTAGCATAGCATGGCATAATAAGCAAACGTAGAAGTAACTCCCAAAGGTTTGATAATAAAACAGGTAATAGGTACTACCTCATCTACTTCCCAAACCCACAATTTAGTTTGATCCTAATCATGCAATGTGTGAGGATTGATCTAATGCAATAAAACTGGGTAATAGGAGGTATGATCAAAGTGTTACTTGCCCTGCTGATGATCCGCAAAACCTAGCGATTCGAAGTAGCAAGCGGCGCACTCCGGGTACTCTATCGCAAACAAACAAGCATACAATAAGTACTCAACTAACACACAGATAAAACTCAAATAAGATATATAACCAGAAAGTTCAACTTAAGAATTCCGGTTGGCAAGAAGAATCACATCGAACGAAACAACGAAAGACAAACAGCAAAAGAAACAAGCTTCGTTTACTATTCTGGATCTAGGTCAAATTTTACAGAGGCAAAAACTTGTTTGAGTTGGTTAAACGGAAAGAGGGTTTCGAGATGAAACTCCAGGCGCTTGAATCGCGTGATTCTGATAAACGAGCGAAAAGTTATACTAAAACGAAAATCGGGTCAGAAATCGCGATTAGAAAAATCGCGGAATAAATCCGAGAAAAAGAAAAACGACGAACAGATTAACGAACGAACGTTCGTTATCTGGGTCTAAATGATGAACGCGTTCATTAAAACGAACGAACGAGCGAACGCTCGCTAATTAACCTAAACCGAAAAAATCGATCTACTAAAAAACGGAAACAAAAAAACCGAAAATAAACCGGACGGTTTTTCAAGGAAAATCGGCGGCAGCGGCGGAGTCGACCTCGTCGGCGGCGGCGGGTTCTGGCGGCGGCGGTGCAACTTAGGGTTAGAGTTTGGGCGCGGGTGGCGGCTTGGGCTGATTCGGCCCGGGTGGCGCGCTATATAAAGGCCTCCGGCTGGCGGAGTCCTGGCCGGACATGGCCAAGGTCGGTTCGGACTTTTTTTAAAAAATTATTACACGCAGAAAAACAAACAAAAGGAATACTAAACGGACTCCAAAAATCCCGAAATAAATTTTCCCCGGCTTCTAAAATCAAGCCGCACAGGATGATCATTTATTTGCGGCCTAAATGCAATTTTTTGAAACGCGCATTTTTCCTAAATTCAAATAAAATAGCAATTAAATCCAAAATAAAATCTTATTTGGTTTTATTATTAAATCCTCAATATTTCTTTATTTTGGGAAAGTCATTTTATTCCCTCTCGCATATTTTTTTAATAGAAATAATTGGAGATAAAATAAATAAAATCAAATGATCCTATTTTTAAAATTTGAGAAAACTCAAATATGAAAATAACGAAATCCCCAACTCTCTTCGAGGGTCCTTGAGTTGTGTAGAATTTCAAGGATCAACCAAAATGCAAATAAATATGCTATGCAAAAATGATCTGTTGTATAACATTCCAAATTGAAAATTTGGGATGTTACAAACCTACCCCCCTTAAGATGAATCTCGCCCTCGAGATTTGGGTTGGCTAGAAAATAGGTGAGGGTGGTCCTTCAGCAAATCTTCCTCTCGCTCCCGGGTGGCTTCATCCTCCGTGTGGTGGCTCCACTGAACTTTGCAAAACTTGATAACCTTGCTGAAGGTGACTCGGCTGGCATATTCGAGAATCTTGACTGGTTTCTCCTCATAGGTCAAATCACTGTCCAACTGAATTGCTTCCAGCGGCACTGTATCTCTTAGCGGTATATCAGCCATATCTGCGTGGCACTTCTTCAACTGGGAAACGTGGAATACATCGTGAACTCCTGACAATCCTTCGGGCAATTTCAATTTATAGGCTACTTCTCCCATACGCTCCAAAACCTTGTATGGTCCTACAAAACATGGCACTAACTTTCCCTTAACTCCAAAGCGCTTAACTCCTCGAAGTGGAGATACTCGAAGATAGACTCGGTCTCCGACTTCGTAAACTGTCTCCTTGCGTTTAGAATCTGCATAGCTTTTCTGTCTGGACTGGGCTACCTTGAGCCTATCGCGAATCAATTTCACTTTCTGTTCCGACTCCTCAATCAGATCCGGTCCAAACAACTGGTGGTCTCCAACTTCATCCCATGACAATGGGGTCCTGCACATCCTTCCGTACAAGGCTTCGAAAGGGGCCATCTTCAAACTGGATTGATAACTGTTGTTGTAATAGAACTCTGCGTATGGCAAATTCTCGTCCCAACTAGATCTGTAATCTAGCGCACAAGCTCTCAGCATATCCTCCAAAATTTGATTGACTCTCTCGGTTTGTCCATCTGTCTGCGGATGGAAAGCTGTACTAAACTCTAGCCTGGTACCCAAAGTTTCATGCAACTGATTCCAGAATTTTGAGGTAAACTGGGTTCCTCTATCTGATACAATGCTCCTTGGAACTCCGTGCAGACATACGATCCTTGTCATGTATATCTTTGCCAACTTGGCACTAGTGTAAGTAGTCTTCACTAGAATGAGATGAGCTACCTTTGTCAAACGATCGACTACAACCCAAATTGAGTCATAGCCTGAACGAGTTCTGGGCAATCCTGTAATAAAATCCATGCCTAGATTATCCCACTTCCATTCGGGTATCAGCAATGGCCGTAGCAATCCCGCTGGCTTCTGATGCTCTGCCTTTACTCTCTGACATGCATCAGAAACTGCTACATACTCTGCAATATCCCTCCTCACTCCGGTCCACCAAAAAGTATCCTTTGAATCCAAATACATCTTGTATTTCCTGGGTGAATCAAATATGGTGAATCAAGGGCCTCTTGCAGAATTAACTTCCTGATCTCCGGGTCATTGGGCACATAAACACGGTCTTCAAACCATAAGGTATCGTGCTCATCCCCACGAAATCCTTTAGCTTTTCCTTTACTCATTTTCTCCTTAATAGAGGCAATCTCCTTGTCAATCTTTTGGGCTTCTCTGATCTTATCCATCAAGGTAGACTGAATCTCCAATGCTGCTACATAGCCTGTCGGAACTATCTCTAAACATAGCTCACGAAGATTTTCGGCTAACTCCCTTGGTAAATCTCCCGTCATTAGGGTGTTGACATGACTTTTACGGCTCAATGCGTCAGCTACTACGTTAGCCTTTCCGGGATGATAATGCAATCTCATATCATAATCCTTGATGAGCTCCAACCATCTCCTTTGCCTGAGATTCAGCTCCTTCTGCGTGAAAATATACTTCAAACTCTTGTGATCCGTGTACACCTCACAATGGTTTCCAATGAGAAGATGCCTCCAAGTCTTCAATGCATGCACTACGGCTGCTAACTCCAAATCAGGTGTAGCATAATTCAACTCATAAGGCTTAAGCTGTCGTGAGGCATACGGAACAACTCTTCCTTCCTGCATAAGCACTGCTCCAAGTACTCGATGTGAAGAGTAGCAATACACCTCATAATCCTTGGTCTGATCTGGCAAAATCAACATTGGTGATGTGACCAAACGTTTCTTCAACTCCTGGAAACTGGCCTCACATTCCTCGGTCCATTTGAACTTGGTATCCTTCTTCAACAACTCCGTCATAGGCTTCACAATCTTTGAGAAATTTTCAATGAATCTTCTGTAGTATCCTGCTAGTCCAAGAAAACTCCAGATCTCTCCAACTGTTGTTGGCGCTTCCCAATTTGTCACAGTGTCAACCTTGTTGGGATCTACTGCTATACCTTCTCCAGATATAACATGTCTGAGAAATCCAACTTCCTTCAACCAAAATTCACATTTGCTAAACTTGGCATATAACCGATGTTCTCTGAGCTTCTCAAGTACCGAACGCAAATGCTCCTTATGCTCCTCTTCATTCTTCGAGTAAACCAGAATATCATCAATGAACACTATGATGAACTTATCCAAACACTCCATAAATACTTTGTTCATCATGTTCATGAAATATGCAGGTGCGTTAGTCAGACCAAATGACATAATGGTATACTCATACAACCCATACCTGGTGGTAAAAGCTGTCTTAGGTATATCCTGTTCTCGAATCTTCAACTGATGGTATCCTGATCGCAGATCGATCTTGGAAAATACCTTAGCTCCTTGCAATCGATCAAACCGATCATTGATCATCGGTAGTGGGTACTTGTTCTTGATGGTTACTTCATTCAATCCTAGATAATCAACAACCATCCTTAACGATCTATCCTTCTTATCCACTAGAAGTACTGGCGATCCCGAAGGTGAAGAACTTGGGCGGATATATCCTTTATCCAGTAACTCCTTAATCTGCTTCTTAATCTCTTCCAAATCCTTTGCGGGCATCCTATATGATCTCTTAGATATTGGCCCTGTGCCTGGCAGAAGCTCAATCAAAAACTCAATATCTCTATCCGGTGGCATGCCTGGCAACTCCTCTGGAAATACATCAGGGAAATCCTTCACTACTGGTACTTCCTCCTGCACAACTCCTGTTAAGGAATTTACTTGAGTCCTTTTAGGCACATGTCGGGATACATACTTGATCCTTCTTCCTTCTGGGGTGGTAAGAAAAATTGACTTACTGGCGCAATCGATGTTCCCTCCATACATCGATAGCCAATCCATACCCAGAATTACATCCAAACCTTGTGATTCCAAAATGATTAAATCTAAGGGAAACACATGCCTACCTATACTCAATGGCACTTGAAAACATCCTTGGCTGGCTATATACTCCGCTCCTGGTGAGCTTACTAACATAGGTGTTCTAAGAACTTTGGTGGGCAGGTTATACTTATCCATGAATCCCCTTGATATGTATGAATGCGATGCACCAGTATCAAAAAGAACGAGTGCAGTAAAAGACTTAACCATAAACTTACCGATTACTGCATCCGACTACTCTTCAACCTCCTCCATGTTAACGTGGTTCACCTGTCCCCTATTGAAAGGGTTCGACTTCTTCCCAGAGCTTCCATTGCCATTTCCATTCTGAGATTCAGGACATTCATTGGCATAATGTCCAGTCTTCTGGCACTTAAAGCAAGTGACTTGGCTCAGGTCTCTCTTGGCTGGGGTTGATGGGTTGGTACGGTTCTGGCCGTTGCCTCCTCCATTCCCATTACCATTCTTGGTGCCATTATGATTGTGCGAGCTACCTCCTCCATGAGTATGCTGAAAATGTCCTCCCGGTCTAGGGGTAAAACGTGGCTTCTGTTGAGCTCCAGAATTGTACTTCCCTTGTCCATACTTCCTCTTGCGGTTCTCAACCTGCTGCTACTTCCCTTCTATCATAAGAGCACGATCTACCAACTCCTGGTAGTTGTTGAAGGTTGCTACCATCAACTGCATGCTCAACTCATCATTCAGTCCTTCCAGAAACTTCTCCCGCTTAGCTGCATCCGTAGCAACGTCATCTGGGGCATAACGTGCTAGCTTACTAAAGTCCTCCACATACTGGCCAACTGTCCGTCCTCTTTGGCGCAAGTTGCGAAACTCACACTTCTTCATGGCCATAGCTCCTGCTGAAACATGGGCAGTACGGAAAGCCTGCTGAAACTGGTCCCATGTGATAGTGTCGATAGGGAAAGTGGTTGTGAAATTCTCCCACCATGATGTTGCGGGTCCGTCAAGCTGATGTTCGGCAAACTTCACCTTTTCCGCATATGTGCATCTTGCCATGGTAAACTCCCTTGCTGTCTTGCGGAGCCAATAATCTGCTACTATCGGCTCGGTGCTACTAGAGAACACCGGCGGATTCAGCCTAAGAAAACAGGCTAAGTGATCAACAGGTGGTGGTGGTGGTGGGTTGTTGTTGTTGTTGTTCCCCTGATTCTGATTCTGGACTAGCAACTGCATCAATGTGTTCTGCTGCTGGATCAACTGAGTGAGCTTCGGTGGGAAGGTAAATCCGAGGTCACGTCTCAGAGGCATCTGAGGGGTTTAGAAAAGATGAGAATTAAGAATAGAGAGGGGTCTAGAGAGAAAACACTACCCATATGCACATGAGGCAAAAGCAAACAATTCACTTCATTCAATCAATCAAACAAGGGCATACAATCGGCCTAACTATCGCAAAAGTTCTCGGACTACTATATTTACATGGTGGACTACTATTACTGTTGGGGTGGTCTACTAGAAATATTCTTTGGTTGCAGACTCCATGATATCTGCTCCAGCTTCATCAACATAGTCATCATCGCTATCATCTGGATCCGAGTCGGTGTCGTCGATGATGATGTAGTCTTCCGGGTGAATCTCCTTGGGTTCTTCGTCTTCCTCTACTGGTGTAGGGCCTCCCACAAATATTCCGTTCTTCTTGATCAAGTCGTCATTCTTCTCCACTAGTACTTCAATTTCCTCTTCATAATCTTCACGTGTAGCCTTGAGTTCTTCCTCCAGTTCCTTGATTCTTGTCCTTGCCTTCTTCAGATCTATCATGTCGGCGCACATCTGGTTCTCCTAACGTCAAATGTGTTGGTTTAACTCCTGGATGAAAGCTGCAATTAATCTATCCTTCTTGGTGTTGATCATCTCCCAGTGCTCATCTCTGCGCCCACAAATCTGGTAGATAGTATCCTTGAGATCATTGCGGTAAACTTCTCCAATGCGTCCCATGGCGATGTGTGCTGCCATGCTCTTTCCTAGACTCCAGGTTGGTGCATCAAAGGAAAACTCTATGGGCTTAGTGACTGGCATGAACGTCCTTCCTGGAACTTGAACTTGAATCATCCAGCGCTTTTCTTCAGATAAAGTGGCGTTGTAGGTTCCGGTGAAGCTTGGTACTCCTATGTTCAGGTATCTAGTGACTTCCTTCAAGTGACGTCCAAAGGGTGTATCTTCATCCGGTTGTGTGAACTTGTTCCTTGCATCTGCCATCGTAAAAGTGTAGAAAAGATGAGGAGTCAGAATGAGAAGAGTGAGTAGTGATCTAGGTTGTTAGCTTAGTGGTCGTGTCCTACAGTCAGCGTGTGCTCTGATACCATCTTGTAGCGAGCAGACCTCAAACGGTCCGATCTCTGTGCTCCAGTGTCATCCTTGGATCAGTAATGCTGACACCGCATAGTACTTGAAGGATTTATAACAGAGTAGCAATCACACACTTATTACAACGAGTGTCTCAAAAGAGAACTTATTACAGTAAATATGACTTAAGGCCATCTAATAACGATAACAGCGGAAGGCTTGGAAGATAAGTGAGTCCATCAACTCCAATGGCATCAGTGAGTATACAACCATGACCTAAGGCACCTTACTCGTTGTCTGAAAAGTCTGCAACATGAACGTTGCAGCTCGAAACGGGTCAGCACATGGAATATGCTAGCAAAGTAATACATAGAGAGCAATGAAAGAAATTGACAATACTACATGCATATTTGGCTGGTGGAAAGCTCTATGGTTACAGTTTTGCGTAAAGCCAATTTTTCCCTACTGCAAAGGAATAAATTTTATTTAACTATCATGGTAGTTGTTTAACATTGAGAGTGTAGACACCCTCTCAATCCCAATTAAGCATCATCATTAAAACCCAACAAAATTAATTAGAGTAACATGATGATATTCACATGATAATCCAAGTACTAGATACTCAAGATGTCCATAACCGGGGACACGGCTAACCATGATTAGTTTATACACGCTACAGAGGTTTGCGCACTTTTCCCCACAAGACTCGATCTCCTTCGTTGGGATTCTCGCACTACATGGTGTTTGAGAAACGGATGACCGAGACATAGTCTTTCAGAAGTGCTCACACCTTACCAACGGGTAGACCGTTACACCTACTTTCCCCTACATCTGCTAGTCTACCACTGTAAGAGTTCGCACAACTTAGTCAACTATGCTACAGCCCATAGTAGCTTGTGGCTGCACACGGAAGTTTCTAGTATGAATAATCTCATGATCCCTTTGAGGCTGGGTGGCGGTCCAAAAGAAAAACAGGCAATCGCTGGAATACCCAGGTGCCTTAATCCACCCAGATGTGTATTTAAGTTGCCACCTTAGATAAACCATTAATTTAACAAGCTCACATCTTTCATGTATACACTCACCCAATCTACGTCTACTAGCATAGCATGGCATCATAAGCAAACGTAGAAGTAACTCCCAAAGGTTTGATAATAAAACAGGTAATAGGTAGTACCTCATCTACTTCCCAAACCCACAATTTAGTTTGATCCTAATCATGCAATGTGTGAGGATTGATCTAATGCAATAAAACTGGGTAGTAGGAGGTATGATCAAAGTGTTACTTGCCTTGCTGATGATCCGCAAAACCTAGCGATTCGAAGTAGCAAGCGACGCACTCCGGGTACTCTGTTGCAAACAAACAAGCATACAATAAGTACTCAACTAATGCATGGGTAAAACTCAAATAAGAGATCTAACCAGAAAGTTCAACTTAAGAACTCCAGTTGACAAAAAGAATCAAATCGAACGAAACAACGAAAGACAAACGGCAAAAGAAACAAGCTTCGTTTACTATTCTGGATCTCGGTCAAATTTTACAGAGGCAAAAACTTGTTTGAGTTGGTTAAACGGAAAGAGGGTTTCGATATGAAACTCCAGGCACTTGAATCGCCTGATTCCGATAAACGAGCGAAAAGGTATACTAAAACGAAAATCGGATCAGAAATCGCGATCAGAAAAATCGCGGAATAAATCCGAGAAAAAGGAAAACGATGAACAGATTAATGAACGAACGTTCGTTATCTGGGTCTAAACGATGAACGCGTTCATTAAAACGAACGAACGAGCGAACGCTCGCTAATTAACCTAAACCAAAAAAACCGATCTATTAAAAAAAGGAAACAAAAAAACCGAAAATAAACCGGACGGTTTTTTGAGGAAAACCGGCGGTGGCGGCAGCGGCTGCAGGCGGTGGCGCGACTTAGGGTTAGGGTTTGTGCGCGGGTTGCGGCTTGGGCTGATTCGGCCCGGGTGGCGTGCTATATAAAGGCCTCCAGCTGGCGGAGTCCTGGCCGGACACGGCCCAAGGTTCGGACTTTTTTTTAAAATTATTACATGCAGAAAGACAAACAAAAGGAATACTAAACGGACTCCAAAAATCCCGAAATAAATTTTCCCCGGCTTCTAAAATCAAGCCGCATAGGATGAACATTTATTTGGGTCCTAAATGCAATTTTGAAAAACGCACATTTTTCCTAAATTGAAATAAAATATCAATTAAATCCAAAATAAAATCTTATTTGATTTTATTATTAAATCCTCAATATTTCTTTATTTTGGGAAAGTCATTTTATTCCCTCTCTCATATTTTTATAATAGAAATAACTGGAGGTAAAATAAATAAAATCAAATGATCCTATTTTCAAAATTTGAGAAACTCAAATATGAAAATAACGAAATCCCCAACTCTCTCCGAGGGTCCTTGAGTTGCGTAGAATTTCTAGGATCAACCAAAATGCAAATGAATATGCTATGCAAAAATGATCTATTGTATAACATTCCAAATTGAAAATTTGGGATGTTACAGAGTAATTTGTTCACCCACCGTAATACTTATTCTATCTTGAGAGAAGCCACTCGTGAAACCTATGGGCCCCGGGTCTATTTTCCATCATATAAGTTTCCAATCTATTTTTACTTTGCAATCTTTACTTTCAATCTATATCATAAGAATACCAAAAATATTTATTATCTCTATCAGATCTCACTTTTGCAAGTGGTCGTGAAGGGATTGACAACCCTTTATCGCGTTGGTTGCAAGGTTATTATTTTTGTGTGTAGGTACGAGGCGACTTGCGTGTAGTCTCCTACTGGATTGAGACCTTAGTTCTCAAAAACTGAGGGAAATACTTATGCTACTTTACTGCATCACCCTTTCGTCTTCAAGGGAAAACCAACGCAGTGCTCAAGAGGTAGCAAGAAGGATTTCTGGTGCCGTTGTCGGGGAGGTTGCACAGGGTCAAGTCAAGATTTGATCTCTCGTCAACAAGCCATTTCTGGCGCCGTTGCTGGGGAGATCTACATCAAGTCAAGACATACCAAGTACCCATCATAAACTCTTATCCCTCGCATTACATTATTTGCCATTTGCCTCTCGTTTTCCTCTTCCCCACTTCACCCTTGCCGTTTTGTTCGCCCTCTTTTTCCTTCCTGCCTTCTGTGTGCTCGTTCTTTTTGCAATTTGTTGCCATCATGTCTGAAACTAGGGAGGTTATCATTAATAAGGATAATAATATGGAAAACTTTGATGCTATTGATCATTCTCTTGAAAATCCTACTATTTTACACACTAAAAAGTTTCGGATTGGTAGCGGTAATATTATTGGGAAGTGAGTTATTCAAGACTTATTTACTTGTGCCGGTGCTTTGCCCACCATGAGCGGGTCTATTCTTCATAAAACTAGTAGTCTCGCGGATGCTATATCTTTTCTCATAGTTGAACTTGAAAGACAATTTTTACATATGCATCCTTCCGTATAAAGGATTTTCCTCTAATTTTCTAATACTGAGCATTCTTCTGTTAAGCAAGGAGCGACCATCTTTTTAGCTCATGAGTTCAGATTTATAATAAAAGAGGCCAATGAAATTTTTACGCATTATAGGTGGATGCCGGCCGTCCTCCCATATTTTTTTATCAAGAAGACATTATGCGTTTACGATCTTTAGATCATGTTGCTTTTAATGAAAACCTTAGAAAAAAGGTTCCTACCGATGTTCTTGTTGACAGGATCTCTGAACTTAATGATAATTTTGCTATCCAGAACAATGGGTTGGGTTTTCCCCTTGAACAAAGGCTCATGACTTTTTTTCCAAAAGAATGCTTATACTGATGAATTGGTTGTGCAATATGAGGGGCCAAAGTAGGAACCAATACCTCCCGAGCTTGATCTTGGGGACTTTTGTCACATTAAATTTAGCCCTTTTGATTACTTTTGCTTTCCACAAAGAAAGCTTGCTTCTGAACGTAGGGAGTATGAGATGAGTTTCCGTGATTTACCTTATCATTATAATGGCAATACCTAGATCTATCCTTGCTTTTATGCCTAGCTAGGGGCGTTAAATGATAGCGCTTGTTGGGAGGCAACCCAATTTTATTTTTTGTGTCTTGCTTTTTGATTCTGTTTACTAATAAATAATTCATCTAGCCTCTGTTTATATGAGGTTTAATTTTTTTAATTAGTGTTTGTGCCAAGTAGAACCTTTCGGAAGACTTGGGGAAAGTCTTTGCGATCTTGCTGTAAAAAACAGAAACTTTAGCGCTCACGAGATTTGCTGCCATTTTTTACTGGAGAGTGCGATTAGGTTGATTCTTTTTGAAGATGATTAATAGATAAGTTAATAACGTCCATAAATTTATTTTAGAATTTTTGGGGTTACAGAAGTATTGGAAACCTACCGATTACTACAGACTGTTCTGTTTTTGACAGATTCTGTTTTTCGTGTGTTGTTTGCTTATTTTGATGCATCTATGGATAGTATCGGAGGGTATGAACCATAGAGAAGTTGGAATACAGTAGGTTTAACACCAAAATAAATAAAGAATATGTTCATTACAATACATTAAGTGGTGGTTTGTTTTCTTATACTAACGGAGCTCATGGGATTTTCTGTTTAAGTTTTGTGTTGTGAAGTTTTCAAGTTTTGGGTAAAGATTTGATAGATTATGGAATAAGGAGTGGCAAGTGCCTAAGCTTGGGGATGCCCAAGGAAACCCAAGGTAAAATTCAAGGACAACCAAAATCCTAAGATTGGGGATGTCCCGGAAGGCATCCCCTCTCTCGTCTTCTTCTATCGGTAACTTTACTTGAGGCTATATTTTTATTCACCACATGATATGTGTTTTGCTTGGAGCATCTTGTATGATTTGAGTCTTTGCTTTTCAGTTTACCACAATCATACTTGCTGTACACACCTTTTGGAAGAGACACACATGAATTGGAATTTATTAGAATACTCTATGTGCTTCACTTATATCTTTTGAGCTAGATAATTTTGCTCTAGTGCTTCACTTATATATTTTAGAGCATGGTGGTGGTTTTATTTTATAGAAATTATTGATCTCTCATGATTCACTTATATTATTTTGAGAGTCCTTTATAACAGCATGGTAATTTGCTTTGGTTATAAAATTAGTCCTAATATGATAGGCATCCAAGATGGTATAATAAAAACTTTCATATAAGTGCATTGAATACTAAGAGAAGTTTGATACTTCATGATTGTTTTGAGATATGGAGATGGTGATATTAGAGTCATGCTAGTTGAGTAGTTGTGAATTTGAGAAATACTTGTGTTGAAGTTTGTGATTCCCGTAGCAGGCACGTATGGTGAATCCTTATGTGATGAAGTCGGAGCATGATTTATTTATTGATTGTCTTCCTTATGAGTGGCGGTCGGGGACGAGCGATGGCCTTTTCCTACCAATCTATCCCCCTAGGAGCATGTGCGTAGTACTTTGTGTCGATAACTAATAAATTTTTGCAATAAGTATGTGAGTTCTTTATGACTAATGTTGAGTCATGGATTATACGCACTCTCACCCTTCCACCATTGCTAGCCTCTCTAGTACCGCGCAACTTTCACCGGTACCTTAAACCCACCATATACCTTCCTCAAAACAGCCACCATACCTACCTATTATGGCATTTCCATAGCCATTCCGAGATATATTGCCATGCAACTTTCCACCGTTCCGTTATTATGACATGTTCCATCATTGTCATGTTGCCTTGCATGATCATGTAGTTGACATCGTATTTGTGGCAAAGCCACCATTCATAATTTTTCATACATGTCACTCTTGATTCATTGCATATCCCGGTACACTACCGGAGGCATTCACATAGAGTCATATTTTGTTCTAAGTATTGAGTTGTAAGTAAATAAAAGTGTGATGATCATCATTATTAGAGCATTGTCCCAAGTGAGGAAAGGATGATGGAGACTATGATTCCCCCACAAGTCGGGATGAGACTCTGGACGAAAAGAAAAAGAAAGAAATAAAAGAGGCCATAAAAAGAAGAAGGCCCAAATAAAGAAAATGAAAAAATGAGAGAAAAAGAGAGAAGGGACAATGTTACTATCCTTTTTCCACACTTGTGCTTCCAAATAGCACCATGATCTTCATGATAGAGAGTCTCCTATGTTGTCACCTTCATATACTAGTGGGAATTTTACATTATAGAACTTGGCTTGTATATTCCAATGATGGGCTTCCTCAAAATGCCCTAGGTCTTCGTGAGCAAGCGAGTTGGATTCACACCCACTTAGTTTCTTTTGTTGAGCTTTCATACACTTTAGCTCTAGTGCATCCGTTGCATGGTAATCCCTACTCACTCACATTGATATCTATTGATGGGCATCTCCATAGCCCGTTGATACGTCTAGTTGATGTGAGACTATCTTCTCCTTTTTGTCTTCTCCACAACCACCATTCTATTCCACCTATAGTGCTATGTCCATGGCTCACGCTCATGTATTGCGTGAAGATTGAAAAAGTTTGAGAACACCAAAATATGAAACAATTGCTTGGTTTGTCATCGGGGTTGTGCATGATTAAATACTTTGTGTGATGAAGATAGAACATAGCCAGACTATATGATTTTGTAGGGATTACTTTCTTTGGCCATGTTATTTTGAGAAGACATGATTGCTTTGTTAGTATGCTTGAAGTATTACTATTTTATGTCAATATTAAACTTTTGTCTTGAATCTTTTGGATCTGAACATTCATGCCACAATAAAGAAAATTACATTAAATATGTGATACGTCTTCAACGTATCTATAATTTTTGATTGTTCCATGCTATTATATTATCTGTTTTGGATGTTAATGGGCTTATTTATACACTTCTATATTATTTTTAGGACTAACCTACTAACCCAAGGCCCAGTGCAAATTGCTGTTTTTTGCCTATTTTAGTGTTTCACAGAAAAGGAATATCAAACGGAATCCAAACGGAATGAAACCTTCGGGAGAGTTATTTTTGGAACAAACGTGATCCAGGGGACTTGGAGTGGACGTCAAGAAATCAACGAGGAGGCCACGAGGCAGGGAGGCGTGCCTGCGCCCCTAGGCGCGCCCACACCCTCGTGGGCCCCTCGTAGCTCCACCGACCTACTTCTTCCTCCTATATATATCCATATACCCTGAAAACATCCAGGAGCACCACGAAACCCTATTTCCACCGCCGCAACCTTCTGTACCCAAGAGATCCCATCTTGGGGCCTTTTCCGAAGCTCCGCCGGAGGGGGAATCATTCACGGAGGGCTTCTACATCAACACCATAGCCTCTCCGATGATGTGTGAGCAGTTTACTTCAGACCTTTGGGTCCATAGTTATTATCTAGATCACTTCTTCTCTCTCTTTGGATCTCAGTACAAAGTTCTCCTCGATCTTCTGGGAGATCTATTCGATGTAACTCTTTTTGCGGTGTGTTTGTCGAGATCCGATGAATTGTGGGTTTATGATCAAGTTTATCTATGAAAAATATTTGATTCTTCTCTAAAATCTTTTATGTATGATTGGTTATCTTTGCAAGTCTCTTCGAATTATCAGTTTGGTTTGGCCTACCAGATTGATCTTTCTTGCAATGGGAGAAGTGCTTAGATTTGGGTTCAATCTTGTGGTGTCCTTTCCCAGTGACAGCAGGGGAAGCAAGGCACGTATTGTATTGTTGCCATCAAGGATAAAAATATGGGGTTTATATCATATTGCTTGATTTTATCCCTCTACATCATGTCATCTTGCCTAATGCATTACTCTGTTCTTATGAACTTAATACTCTAGATGCATGCTAGATAGCGGTTGATGTGTGCAGTAATAGTAGTAGATGCAGAATCATTTCTGTCTACTTGTCGCGGACATGATGCATATATACATGATCATGCCTAGATATTCTCATAATTATGCACTTTTCTATCAATTGCTCGACAGTAATTTGTTCATCCATCGTAATACTTATGCTATCTTGAGAGAAGCCACTAGTGAAACCTATGGCCCCCGGGTCTATTCTCCATTATATTAATCTCCTGTCAACAAGCTATTTCTATCGCTGTTTATTTTTGCAATCTTTATTTTCCAATCTATACAACAAAAATACCAAAAATATTTATCTTATTATCTCTATCAGATCTCACTTTCGTAAGTGACCGTGAAGGGATTGACAACCCCTTTATCGCGTTGGTTGCGAGGTTCTTATTTGTTTGTTCAGGTATGAGGGACTTGCGTGTAGTCTCCTACTGGATTGATACCTTGGTTCTCAAAAAATGAGGGAAGTACTTACGCTACTTCGCTGCATCACCCTTTCTCTTCAAGGGAAAACCAACGCAGTGCTTAAGAGGTAGCAAGAAGGATTTCTGGCGCCGTTGCAAGGGAGATCTACGCACAAGTCAAGACATACCAAGTACCCATCACAAACTCTTATCCCTCACATTACATTATTTGCCATTTGCCTCTCGTTTTCCTCTCCCCCACTTTACCCTTGCCATTTTATTCACCCTCCTTTTCCGTTCCCCTTCTCTTTTCTAGTTCGTCTCTTTTCGCCTGCTTCTTGTGTGCTTGTGTGTTGGATTTTTTGTCATGATGGCTCAAGATAATACTAAATTGTGTGACTTTTCCAATACCAACGATAATGATTTTATTAGCACTCCGATTGCTCCTCTTACCGATGCTGAATCTTGTGAAATTAATACTGCATTGCTGAATCTTGTCGTGAAAGATCCGTTTTCCGGCCTTCCTAGTGAAGATGCCGCTACCCATCTAAACAACTTTGCTGATTTGTGTGATGTGCAAAAGAAGAAAGATGTGGATAATGATATTGTAAAATTGAAGCTATTCCTGTTTTCGCTTAGAGATCGTGCTAAAACTTGGTTTTCGTCTTTGCCTAAAAATAGCATCGATTCATGGAACAAGTGCAGAGATGCTTTTATCTCTAAGTATTTTCCTCCCTCTAAGATCATCTCTCTTAGAAACGATATTATGAATTTTAAACAACTTGATCATGAACATGTTGCACAATCTTGGGAGAGGATGAAATTAAAGATACGTAATTGCCCTACACATGGTTTGAATCTTTGGATGATTATACAAAAAAATTATGCCGGATTGAATTTTGCTTCTAGAAATCCTTTAGATTTGGCCACGGGAGGCACTTTTATGGAAATAACTTTAGGATAAGCTACTAAACTCCTAGATAATATTATGGTTAATTATTCTCAATGGCATACTGAAAGATCTACTAGTAAAAAGGTGCATGCAATAGAAGAAATTAATGTTTTGAGTGGAAAGTTGGATGAACTTATGAAATTATTTGCTAATAAGAGTGTTTCTTCTAATCCTAATGATATGCCTTTGTCTACTTTGATTGAGAATAATAATGAATCTATGGATGTGAATTTTGTTGGTAGGAACAATTTCGGTAATAACGCGTATAGAGGTAATTTTAATCCTAGGCCATTTCCTAGTAATTCCTCTAATAATTATGGTAATTCTTATGGAAATTATAATAATATGCCCTTTGATTTTGAATCTAATATTAAAGAATTTATTAGTTCGCAAAAGAGTTTCAATGCTTTGATTGAAGAAAAACTGTCGAAGATTGATGAGTTGGCTAGGAACGTGGATAGAATTTCTCTTGATGTTGATTCTTTGAAACTTAGATCTATTCCACCTAAGCATGATATCAATGAGTCTCTCAAGGCCATGAGAATTTCCATTGATGAGTGCAAAGAAAGAACCGCTAGGATGCGTTCTAAAAAAGATTGCTTTATACACTACAAAAAAAGACACATACGTGACATTTTGGGCCGAACGAAATTTTTTCTGTCATACATATGACACTTCTATGACGATAATTGTGACAAAACCTGGTATCATCGAAGATGTGGTGGGCTCCTACTTCTATGACAAAAAATCATGATAGAAAATGGGCTTTTCATCCTGGGCGGGCCGGAGACGCAGCTGCATGACATTCTTTGGGCCGTCCATGACGGAAAAAACCGTGGTAGAATCGAGGGGGAGGAAAATTTCGGGGAGTTCCCGGTTACGGTGGGAGGTTGGGGGCCGAGCGATGCACGTTTCTCTCGTACACGTACGCGTGTGTGTGCGAGGCGCTAGCTCTAACTGAACCCGAGCGAGGCATTGGGATCTAACTAAACCCAAGCGATTGCATTGCAGGCTACGCGTTACTGAACCCGAGCGATCGATCGATGGCTGTTAACTGAACCCGATCAAGCGATTCCTTCGCTACTGCTGCTAACTGAAGCCGTTCGATTGGATGAACAGTGAGCGTTGCGTGCGCGCCGGGGGGGGTGGATGAACAGTGAGCGGTGGCGTTGCCTCTGGATGAACAGGACCCTGTGGTGTGGTTGAGGGCTGGATGAACAGTAGACGGTGGAGGGGTGCCCATGTAGGGGTGGTTGAATAGGACCCCGTGGTGTGGAAGGCTGGATGAACAGTAGACAGTGGAGGGGTGCCCGTGGAGGGGTGGTTGAACAGTAGCCGGTGGAGTAGCGTGCGGTGGAGGCTAGATGAACAGGAGCCCGTGGAGGCTGGAGGAGGTCGACGGTAGCCCATCGAGGCTGGAGGAGGTCGACGGTAGCCCATCGCGGCTGGAGGAGGTCGACGGTGGAGATGAACAGTATCCCGTGTAGTCCCGTTTTGCGGTACGCCACACCCCTCCTGATGAACAGGACCCCCGTTTCGACCGTAGGAGGTCCGTTTCGTCCGTTTTGCGGTACGGCACACCCCTCCCGATCAACAGGACCCCCGTTTCGACCGTAGGAGGTCCGTTTCGTCCGTTTTGCGGTACGCCACACCTCTCCCGATCAACAGGACCCCCGTTTTGACCGTAGGAGGTTTGTTTCCTCTGTTTTGCGGTACGCCAGACCCCTCCCGATCAACAGGACCCCGTTCAGGCCTCGTTTCCATCGCCTGTTCCGTCCAAGCCCTCCCGATGAACACGACCACGCATTCCGTTCCGACCCAGCCGGTTGGCTCCCACGTGTTCCTTTGCCTCCCGATGAACACGACGCATTCTGTTGCCTGCCCATGAACACGACGCATTCCGTTGCCTCCCCATGAACACGACGATGACGTTGTTTCTCCGTTCCGACCCAGCCATGTACACGAGCCCTGGCCGTACGTATGCGCGAGTAGGCGTTCGAGACCCCTCCCGTATGTACACATACATGGCCATATTTTCTTTCTTGCACCCTGGCCGCTGTACGTACGTGTACATGCTACGTGCACGCCTCTACTACGACACGTATGTGCCTCTACTATGACACGTGTGCGCCTCTACATCCACTAGTATATACGTACGTACACGTTTGCAACCAGAATGACAACGCTACGTACGCTTCGACCAGGTGGGTCCGGACTGTCAGGCACTTCCTTGCCTGCGAAGATGTAGCTGGTGGGTCCCAGCAGTCAGGGGGGCGAATCGTTTTTTTGCCTAGACGCACTTCCTTGCGTGTGAAGATGTAGCTGGTGGGTCCCAGTAGTCAGGGCAAACATTTTTTTCGCGAAATACGGTGGCCTGTCCGATGTGTCCCTACTGTCAGGTGGAGGAATAATTATTTTGCACATAATAAGGAGGCACTTCCTTGCTGCGGCCATGGACCCAGCTGTCAGCCTCTCCACATATAGTCCACGTCCGATGGAAGTCATTCCTTGACCACATTGACCACGCCGTGCCGAGAGCACCAGGGTGGTGGACGATGGTGAGGCCTAGGAAGGGGACGACGCGGAACCGAGGAAGACGCGGTAGTGGATGCCCACGCGTAGAGGAGTATGAGGGTTCACTGGTTCGCTGCGGTGTGAGGCTGCCGTCGCCGCAGAATAACAGGGAGTGTCGGTGAGTAGAGGGATGGCCTGGCCCGCGGTGGGAGTAGTAGGGGGCGGTGAGGCCTCCGCCGAATCGCAGCCGGCCACGGGAGGCAGGAGCACGAGGCACGACCGGCGCTGGTTTGGGCGGCTGGAGCAAGAAGACCAGAGGTTGAAGAATTGGATGGACATCGTACGGTCAGTGGAGCTAGAATCGTGCATATTGACTATGTTGATAAAGCCCCCCATCCCCGTCAACTTAGTAGGCCCACAAGTCAGCCTGCCACTATACTGGGTCCCAGGTAACAGGGGGAGTATTCATTTTTTTATGCGTAATAAGGAGGCACTTCGTTGCGTGCGAAGATATAGCTGGTGGGTCCGAGCTGTTAGCGGTGGTAACGTTTTTTTGCGAAATATAGAGGCCCTTTCGGTGGGTCCCTGATGTCAGGTGGAGGAATCATTATTTTGCGCGTAATAAGGAGGCATTTCCTTGTGTGCGGCCATGGACCCAGCTGTCGGCCTCTCCACGTACAGTCCACTTCAGATGCATGTCGGTCGTTGACCACATTGACCAGGCAGCGCCGAGAGCACCAGGGCGGTGGACGACGGCGAGGCCTAGGAAGGGAATGACACGAAGGCAGGGAAGACTCGGCAGTTGTTTCCCACACGGAGGGGAGTACGACTGTACGAGGGTTTACGGGTTCGTCTGCCGTCGCCAGAGAATAACAACATGTGTGGGTGAGTAGAGGGATGGCTAGGCTAGCGATGGGAGTATGATGGGGCGGTGAGGCCTGCGCGGCAGCATAGCCGGCCGCAGGGAGGAGGGAGCAGGCAGTCCCGCCGGCGCTTGTTTGAGCGGCTGGAGCAGGAAGAGCAGAGATTGAAGAAGCACGATGGCCGTTGGATCACCATCCAACAGTCACTGCTTGTGTGTCAACCTTTTTTTAGGAAAGCCTCAAATCTATGGAAAAGAGCATACATCCCATCTGCTATTATTTCTAATAATTTACAACCCATTTGCTAATTATTAAGGTTTTTTGGAGCCCATATTCTTTTTGTTAGCATTACAGCCATATTGTGGCCACGGTTAAAAAATTATATGAAATTTTGCATATTTTGGTGCGGTCCGAACTGTTTTTAATCCTGAAATTTCGACTCACATTCAAATTGATTTTAAAAATAAATGTATATCAATATAAAATCCAGCAAATTCTCCACGCACAAAAATTAATGTAATTTAAAATCTTGAAATAAAAAAAGATATTTGAAACTAATTGCCGGTTTGATGTGTTTTAAAGATGTACAACCCATTTTTCATTACTGATAGGCCATTTTCTCGGCCAGCCGAATGAAGCTCTCCTCATCTTGAAAGATTTTCAGCTGAACAGGCCTCACAAAGCGACTTACTTGGCAAATCACAAAAAATCTGGGCTGTGGTCGTGGAGCCAGCTGTCAGTCCATTTGTTTTTAGTCCATTTGGTGGGCTGGGTGAAACAATGATGTAGCATCTATGCAGCCCGTTTAAATCCCATTTGCATTTTTCTCGAAATCCGCAGACTTGCTGGGCTGGGTGAAAATATCATGTTGGGCTAGACGGAGAAATGTTATAAAACCATAAACACATGATTGCACATCAGTAAAATCTTTGCAAGATTATGTACACAATCACTAGGAGTTAACTTGCCAAGTTATATATAAACAATTATTATTATTATTTTGTATGAACTTTCAACTTATGAAATAAAATATCATTTTAATTTGATGAGTTAATAGTACGTGGGGTATTATTATTTTTTAGGCTAGACGTGGGACAAATGAGTTGGTTCTAGGGGAAAGTAGTGGGAGAAAACTCAGTTTACATTAAAAAAGAAAGTGAGAGAAAATTTAGAGATCTGCTGGGTCCACCTGAGGAGGGGAATATGTTGGGAGGAAGAAGATTCAATGCACGGCAGCCAAGTGAACTAGTTTTTTTACGGACAAATGAACAAGTTTACATACATAAGCAAATAGCCACTAAAAAAGCAATTAGGTTAATGGGTTCTTAAAAGAAATATTTCGGACAAAACAGATAATTACGACACATAGGCTAATGCATGAAACACTCAGATGATAAAGGTGCTTATAAAAAGATAAAGTACAACATCTAGACCTTCCTGGCATGCTTGATCATGATGCTGCGGCTGTCCTTGACTCGTCGGTTACGGGAAGCAGACACGCCCTCATGTCCAAGATCTGCCTATACATGTCGTAACATGCGTATGCGTCCTTGGCCGCATAGGTTATGTAGGCTAGATTCAGAGGTACCTCCCACGTGTTCAGGTCGTCTTCTTTCATGTTGGCATATCAGGGGTCGATGATGGTCTCAGGGAGGTCAACCACGAAGTCCTTCTCCTGCCCGTTGTTGATGATCTTGTATTGCTTCTGGATGTCGACAAGCTTGTTGCACCAAATGGCCAAATCTTCGCGTTCTTCCTTCTCTCCACCGTAGCGAAGGTGCAGTCGGCGCTGCCGATGAAACGGGTGAATGCTCCAGAATCTGGTGTAGCCATAGGACTGAGGCAAGGCAGAGCTTCACCGAGTCCGTATCGTTGGTGTACATCACATTCAACTTGGTGCAGCCATAGGACTGAACGACGAACTCAAAGGGGAACTCCTTGCTGAAGTCCATATCCAGCAGGCTCACCCCTCGTGTCGCCATTGGAGTCTCTTCGAGTGAATGAGTGTGTAGGCGGCGGCAGTTCGTTTTTCAGCTCTTGGGGAACTGGATTCAATAGTAAGCTGAGTGTGTACAGGCGACAATAGTTACTACCCCTCCCTCGTCCGGTGCACGCCCGACAGAAGATGAACCCTCGGCCACATGTCGGTTCACGAGCGGGTCTGTATTGGTACTGTAATAATAGGAGTTAGTGGTCACTTTACTTAAATTTAATTAGCTTTAATAGAAATTTGTGCTTAAAACAAGCAATGCATTCGCTTGTTCTATCAGTGCCACAGGATCAACTTGCACAACAATTAGAATTATTATTCTCAGGACGCACACGATCAGCACATTTGTCACACTTTCACAAAGATAATACTACCAAGTTTGAACTGTTTGTTATGGTTGTTATCCTCTGCATGATCATGCCGTGTTTCCCAGCTTGCAAGATTCAGAACCAACAAATAAGATCCAAATAATAAGTACAACAAAGATGCCTGCACATCTCATTGTTTCCAGCTTGCAAGAGTCAGAACCAACAAATAAGATCCAAATAATAAGTACAACAAAGATGCCTACACATCTCATTGATTCCCAGCTTGGAAGATTCAGAACCAACAAATAAGATTCAAATAATAAGTACAACAAAGATGCCTACACATCTCACTGATTCCCAGCTTGCAAGATTCAGAACAAACCCATTAGAGCCTTTTGATAAAGTGAATATCAGGATTAAATCCATCTTGGCTAGCCATGTCATACAATCAAAGAACTTGGCGAATGCTCTTGACCGTCACAACATCTGTAGTTAAGTATTCCTGTTTGCACAACATGTTTGCACAGCACAAACAAGGAGACAGGAGAGCATGATTTCGCTTTAATAGCGGCCTTCTTGAACTCAACCTCCAGCTCTACTTGGATGAGGTCTGCCTGGAGTTCCATGATTCAATTCATGCACCTTTTTCTGCAGTTCACCTGAAATGAAGCAAAGATTGCATAATTCAGCTAGCAAGAAGTACTTGCTCTTGTGAGCTGGCAGGTTCTTCTTTAGTAGTTGCACTAAAATTGAGGAACATTAAGGTTGGCTGTCCGGTTCATGTAAGGTGCAACTATAATTTTCTTATCCTTTTGTGCAGTTCCACTAAAATAAAGTGCCATTGTGGTGACAGTGACGGCTCCATCTTGCAAAGGCTAATAAAATGTTGCACGAGATTACCAGCAGAACTTGATGGAGATTTTGGAAACTCCAATCACCATTTTGTGCAGTTCCACCAAAATTGAGAGATGTTGCCCACGTGACATTTTAGTTGAACTGCACAAGACACTCATTCCAAAAAAAGTGTTTTGTGTAGTTCACCAAAAGGTCACAATAGCAACAAGGTGAAATGGATATCCCTATCTGCACAAAAAGATAGAAAGTAAACAGTTGCTGGTCAATAAGAATATACGAAACATATACAAAATGAAAAGAAGCATATTAATTATGTTCATGTCAATCATGCAAGGACAGTAGAAATTTTAAAACGTTAGCAATGCTTCATGTTACCAGAAGCATTACGATCAACAATGACATTCCTCAAATATGGGATTACTTTAATGGTGGCATTGCTTGTTTACCAGACATAGTAAATCAACAGCAGCTAAAGAGTTGGTTTAAGGGCATGGGACCGTGGGGACACCAGGACACTCAGCAGCGTAAAGGAGCAACTTACTTATCATACTGGGGAAAATAGCAGGAGTTCCATTGTACTATGTGAGGGCAACAAATCTAATCCTGGAGACCTTTTACTATGTGAGGGCAGCAAATCTAATCCTGGAGACCTTTTACTATGTGAGGGCAGCAAATCTAATCATGTAGACCTTTTACTATGCGAGGGCAGCAAATCTAATCCTAAGACCTTTTACTATGTGAGGGCAACAAATCTAATCCTGGAGACCTTTTACTATGTGATGGCAGCAAATCTAATCCTGGACATACTCTATTGACTTGTCCACCAACCGCCACTTTCTATCCTTTTTTCAACCAATAATAGATCTGTTCCTTATCCAGTTTGTACCGTGTTTTCCCATTATTTCCCTTTTCAACCAAGAGACCGGTTGGGTATCCGGTCTCTACTACTTTCACCATATTATTTCCTCTTTGAATCAAGTCCTAGATTCATGCTACAACTTTCCCCCCTTTCTTTGTTGTTTGAACAAAGCCTAGATTCGAATGCATGAAGTAGCTTTACCTCTAATAATACTAAAAATTTAGGTGGCTTTGGAAGAGCTAATGGGAGTACAAAAAGATGCACATGCAGACACGTGGGGAGCTGGGCAGTAGAGCAAGGCCGCTTTCGAAGAACTTATACCTGAGGGTCGCCGGGATGTCGACGGCGGCAGGTCGGATCTGCAGACAATACGGCAGGGAGGAAGAAGGGTCGGAGGACCTCCCGAGCCGGCCATGTGTCAGAGAGAATGGCACAGGCAGAGGATTGGGCCCCTCCAGTAGCTGTGGGTTTCCTCCCTCGGCGGCGATGACCGCGTGAACGATGCACCTTTTAGTCCTCTACACACACCGGCCGAAGGGATCTGTCCGGATCTATGACCAGCGGTGAGCAGAGAGAAAATGTCGCTACCGCTGTCTTGTTTATATCTGGAGAGGATGAGAGAATGAAGACAACAACCCTAGTAAAGCAAGTGCTCAGGCCCCTGCGTCCATATATAGTGGAGTGATTATCTTTTTTCTCTCCACAGCAAGCGTTTTGATTTGTGTACGTGGCATTAAAGAAAAGAAACTCTCTATTTAAGGTGACTACTGTACCACTCCTACTTACTACTAGTAGTACTACAGTATTGTTCACTTGTGCTCCCCGCCCCTCCATTCATTGAACAACCCCACGGGTGAATAAACATACAGTAAGTACTGTATTTATATAGAACAAACAAGCTTGAACTATTTTTGCGTAGTTAAAAGTTGAGGGCGGGGCTTTTCCCGGGTAGTACACGTGGCAGTTTTCGGGTAGGGCCAGAAGACTATTTTAATTTTTTTTAAAAACTTCGAGACGGCCACATAGCATGGAGCCAACCCCAACGATTTTAGGCTTACAGGCACGGTACATGCTATCCTAGACTACTGTACACATGAAACTGCCACACGAGCGTCCGGGCTGCGCTTGGCTCTTCGCCTCTTTGAGAAGTCAAACAATGATGGAATACTACTTCACTGGAGGAGTACTACAGTACGCTTCTGGCCATCTGACACCGATTGAACTGCTGCATGTCCACCGCGTGTGGGAGGGAGAGCATGTAGAGAAAGCTTCTCCTAGTCTTGCCAGCCACCATGCTCATGGGCGAGGGAGGGACGCTCATGCCTTTGCATGTATGACAGGTGGGCCCTATAGGTGTGTGGCCAACCTATCATACAGCCAAATGCAGGTGCAGTTAAGTCCGCGAGGGAGAGGATAATCAAACTTCTCGTTGATGTACGAGTTGACGCGACACATCAAAGCACTGCACTCGATATATTTCAATAATTTGTGTGTGTGACTCCCAGATGCAGAGGCCGGGGGTCATCATCCTCCTTTTTGAGAGAAAATAGACGCGTGTGTGAGAGGACGAGTGCGTGCGTGCACCTCTTCTCTTCCTGTATAACTTACTACTAAACTCATAGTACAAGTTTTTGTGGGTGGCACGATGGTGCGTGCGAGAAGTCCCGAGAGATAGGTTTAATGCATTAATTGCAATGCAATGCATGCATAAAGTACATGCATTGGTCAATTTTCTCTTAATACTCCCTCCGTCACGGTTTAGAAGGCACAGTTAAATTTGCGTGCGTTTCCACAATAGACAAGGTTTAGGGTGCATTGCATTTATTTCTAGTAGCTAATTAGTACTCCGTATACTATTTCTATATGCATGCGTAGTGTGAATGCTATTTTTAGCCCATCTCACAACCAATAGATAACCACCTAGGTCCCAGAGAATTTCCAAGCGTGCCTTCTAAACCGTGACGGAGGAAGTACTTGCATGCAATGATTTAATGCACCTTGGAATCTGAACATGTGTTGGGGAACAACCAAATTGAGCCTTATAAAATGGAAAAACTAAAATTTTGAGATAAGCCCTATAAAACCAGAAAGGAGGGAGTAGAAAAAGAAGTACTTCATCCGGGAGTAGTGCCGCTCTTCGAAACTAGAACCGTCAATAAATTTTGAGCTTGCGTCTCGTGACATTCCAAATTACTCCACGCTATCTTGAATTGCAAACCTGTTCACACCGACCACAACCTAAACGGTTTCCCACTTAGGAGCGTATTAGTACTCGGTTATAAATACTAGTATGCCAAGATGACCACACATTCCTCCTCAACTCCTCATCCACAAAAACAAACAAGTCATTCAGCATCCTTCCCTTGCGTTTGCCATGGCCGGCGTGAGTTCTGGGTCGAGCGATTGCCACCAGGGAGAGGCGAGCATGGAAGCGGAAGCATGAGAGATGTCCCACCTCGCTGCGAGAGCAGCCGACATGTCCCGCCGCATGGAAGTAGCGGCACAGAGGACCCGTCGCGCCGCTGAAGCAGCACGGAGGTCCCGCCGCGCCGTTGATGCAGCAGACTGGTCCGGCCGCGCCGCGGAAGCAGCAGAGATGTCTCACCGCGCCACGAATGCAGTAGAGATGTCCTGCTGCGCTGCGGCGGCCTGGGAAAATTTCTCGCGGGCAGGCGACGACTGTTACAGGCGCATGCATGCGATCGTCCATAGCCAGATGGATCAGATCTCCGGCTCGGCGAGGTTGCAGGACGACATGATAGCCTCGTTTGAACAGGCTACCGACGTCATCCAGCAACTAAGGGAGGGCAATGAGAGGCTCTGGGCCGAGCGCGACCTGCTGAGGGAGAAGATCGTCCGAAGTGCAGACCTGCAGGAGGAGACCAGTGCCTTGTTGAAGAAACTTATGGACGAGAATGACATGCTCCGCAACAAGCGCCAAAGGCTGGTGGAGGAATCCATGGATGTTCTCAAGCAGCGTCTTGAGGACACGAAAGAGCCCATCGCTGCTCGCCGCAGAGACTAGTTTCCTGGTTTCTTTTGATGTAATAATTGGTTTAGGATGTGGATTGTGTCATCGGTTGTGAAATGTTGGGTTCTAACGCGGATGTTTGGCCTTTGTTGGCCTCTTGGGATGTTGCGATTTCAATCTGGTAGCTTTTAGTCCTTCGTGTTAGGCTGGAGTTGTGCTGAACTTCTTGTGAATTGTGGTGGTTTTCAGTAATGAAAATCGGAAGGGGCAAGCCCTTCTTTGATAAAAAAAAATTAATCATCCTTATATATTCATCAGTCTTGCTATAAGTCGCAGTAGATGCTATATAGGTCCATCGGATCTTACATCAAGATCCGTGCTTTTAGATTTTCTTTTTTCTCTCTTAAATCTTAGTCGAGTGAGACATATCCACGCCATTAAACTGAGGCTCGGGCGCCATTAATGGAGACCTTGGGAGAGAGGTGGACGACAGATGGAGGCCAAAGGGCTCTCCTCCCGATAAGCACACACAGGGGTCTGATCGCACGCCGCTCGTACTCAAATAGCTACCCTGCACGACGCCTCCTAGCTAATAAAAAATGGGGACACGTGGCGGCACGTAAATGGTACTAGTAATTAGAACGCCGACGGTTTCAATAATACTTGTGTTTCCGATTGTAACATGACATCACTTGTTCCAAAATGACTTTGTTGATTGTTAATGTGTGCGCCTTCGCAAATCGGACTGCAAATTTACCACAACATGTTGGTGCCATGTCATAGAACCAAGCCAAGTTTCATTATTTTCATGCGTGTTTTGGATTTACAGGAATTAAAAAACTAAGTTTCTCTATATTTCCAACCCAGCCACAACGCCCAGAATTTTGAATTTCATTCCCATTTCTTGCATGGAACCTAGAAATTCACCCGAGGACACACATATGATTTTTCAACCAACTTTGGTGCACTGGAACATGTGCTTGTATTTCAAATTTGAATTATGCACACAAAGGTGACACATTCCCTCCCAAAACCACGAGCCTTCTTGAGAGAAGTTCCGATTTGCAAGAAGCTTATACCAAAATTTGTTCCTATTCGGCCAATTTTTTTACCACGACATGGTACTACCATGACATGACACCATGCCAAGTTTCATGATTTTAAAACCAAGTTTCTCAATGTTCTCGACCGAGCCACAATGCCCAGATGTTTGAATTTTATTCTCATTTTTTGCATGGGACCTACTCCCTCCTTCCATCTATATATGGCCTAATGTGTTTTTCAAGACAGCCTTTGACTATTGACAAGATTAATAACACATGAGATGTATACTATGAAAATTATATTATTGGAAGCTCCTTTGACATACAAAATTGAAGGTATGCTTTGTGTAAGTTGGATGTCATATATTATTGCTCTAACGTTTGGTCAAAGTTAGCCTCGGAAAACGCATTAGGACCTATATAGATGGAAGGAGGGAGTAGAAATTCACCCGAGGACACAAATGTGTTTTTCAACCAACTTTGGTGCACGGGAGCATGTGCTTGTAGTTCAAATTTGAATTATGCACATTAAATGACCAAAAACTCAATTAATGTGTAAATAAGGCCAAACGAAGCCGGGATAATTCCAAAATTTATCAGGGCACTCATGTAGTTCTATGTTGCCTTTGTAAATAAACTCAAGGGGGACAATGTATATTGTTTCACACTCAAAGGTGGCACGTTCCCTCTCAGAACCGCGAGCCTTCTTGAGAGAAGCTTCGGTTTGCAAAAGCTTATACCAAAATCTGTTCCTATTCGACCATTTTTTTTACCACAACATGGTAGTACCATGACATGATATCCATGCCAAGTTTCATGATTTTCAGACGTGTTTTGGATTTACAAGAATTTTAAAACCAAGTTTCTCAATGTTCTCGGCCAAGCCACGATGCCTAGATGTTTTAATTTTATTCTCATTTCTTGCATGAGACCTAGAAATTTACCCGATGACACAAATGTGATTTTCAACCAACTTTGGTGCACAAGAGCATGTGCTTGTAGTTAAAATTTGACTTATGCACATTAAATGACCAGAAACTCAATTAATGTATAAAAAACGACAAACGAACCTGGAATAATTCCAAAATTTAACAGGGCAACTAATGTAGTTCTATGTTGCCTTTGTTAAGAAACTCAAGGGGGCAGCATATATCGTTTCACACTCAAAGGTGGCACATTCCCTCTTAGAACCACGAGCTTCCAAATCGGCCCAATTCTTTACCACAACATGTTTGTGCCATGACATGACACCATGCCAAGTTTCATGATTTCCAGGCGAGTTTTGGTTTTACATGAATTTAAAATCAAAGTTTCTTGATGTTCTCGGCCGAGTCATGACGCCCAGATGTTTGAATTTCATTCTCATTTCTTCCATGGGACCTAGAAATTCAACCGAGGACACACATGTGATTTTTCAACCCACTTTGGTGCACCGGAGCATGTGCATGCAATTCATATTTAGATTATGCACATTAAAAGTCCAGAAACTCAATTAATGTATAGAAGGCCAAATGAACCCGAAATAACTCCAAAATTTAACAGGGCACTCATATAGTTCTATGTTGCCTCTGTAAATAAAATCAGGGGGGAGGTAGCGTATATCATTTCGCACACAAAGGTGACACGTTCCCTCTCGGAACCACGAGGCTTGTTGAGAGAATCTCCAGTTTTGCAAGAGGCTTATACCAAAACTTGTCCCAATTCAGCCAAAAATTATACGTATGAAAACAGGGTTTAGCTTATCCAAACACCTCACTACCTAGACCAATAATGTACTATGATTTGAATTCAACATAAAATGGATACAAATATTTGAATTGGAGAGCGTATGGTACATGTAGTTCATAGCGAAATATGATTACTGCTATATGTATGTTTTTTGTTATCAAGATAATATTTAAATTATTGTATAACTTGACAACAATCGTATTCAAATAAGGAAAACTGATTCAAATTTAGTCCATATGGTAGACGACAATATATACGTTCACATGGTGGAGTTAAATGTTCATATATGATGGAAGATCAAAATGTACGGCTACATCAATTATAAACCGCAAGGTCATCTAACGATATATTCGAATTCAACATAGCGTGGATTCAAAAATTGAAATTCGAGATCATGGCATTTGTAATCATATAAAAATGGACATTACTATTTCTTTGGTGGGAATTGATTTGTTTTTTGTTGTTGTTGAGGGAAGTGCGAATCGTTTTGGTACTGTGCAGGGTAATCTTGTTCTCCCAATTTTTTTACATTTTTCTTGTAGTTTTTTCAATGGCATCTATAGCAATATAGTAAAAGGGGACATGACTCTCTTGTGTCTTGTATGAATTGTTTTTTTACACGTTAAGTTTGTTCTGCCGAACAAGGAATCCGCACCTTATTATCCCGAAATTTTCAAGCTCGAGTATCTTTTGTCTCACCTACTTTGAAACTCCTGCTTCTTCAACCCACGCCGCGCCTTGTTATCCCGAAATTTGGACGCGCGTGAGAAGTCCCTCCTCATCCGAAATCACTCCCGCAGCCCAGACACGTGAAATCCCCCTTCCATCCCTCAGCCGAAAATGAAGCTCCACGTCCCGGTGTCAAAACCGGTGAGAGTTATAAATAAAGAAAATCCTTTACTAGTTCCTGCTACCAGTGCGAGCACAACAAGTCAAGACCATGCGTAAATTAATTATATTTTAGTCATTTTTTGTGTTCTAAAATGCCTGCCGGCTCGCGGAAGGACGTGTTGCCGGCACACGTGCGGATTCAATGAAGGCAGGCGGGGCAATCTTAAGCTGGTTGCACGCGGCGAGGAGGCGTGCTCAGCCGGGCCTGCAGCGAGTGCGGCCCTCTTGGCCGGCGCGCCGGTTCAATGCCTACGCTATGAGAGGTCGCGTCCGTGTCAGAGCAATCACTCCCTCCAGTCCTTTTTTGTTTGGGTATAACAAAATCTCGTTTTCCATTCACATTTTACAAGTAAAGTTCATGGACAAACTTTGACCCAAAGTTCGATGGGGACTAGTAAACCAGAATGGAGGTAGTAGTTTTTTTAATCGAAGAAGGGTTTCCCCTTCCTATTTTCATTAAAGAAAACCAGCATCTAAATCTAAACCATAGTATTTGCCCTAGAACTACCAGGTTCAACATCTCGCAACATAAACCCATACAACCTCCATCACAAAAAACAAACAAACCATACAACCATACACCAAGGAGGTACGTAGTACTATGAATTCCATTTTCGCTCCATACCAATCGTTCTAAAAACTACTTACTACTTATAACACGCCATTGAAAATCGGAACTCTTAACCCCGCTAAAAAACGATATTTTAAACATGGTTACTCGATCTGTGGCATCTGGCAAGCCACCGCGCTCCAAGTCGTTCACCTACGGATCAAATTATCACGCGAGCTGACTATTCCTACAAAGGTGCTCCACCACGTACCCGGTACCCGCGAATGCAGCAATCATGCCCCTAGGGTTTTAGGGTTTATTTGTTAACGTCGCCTTTACGTAACACTCATGTGTGCGAGACAGCGAGAGGCCGACTGCGTGTGTGCACCGCTTCTCTTCGTATATGTACTCCACCGTTTGTCTGGTGTCCAAAAAATTATAATAACTACTAGCAATGTGCCAATGCGTTGCCACACGATCAAAGTAGATTGATACAGTGGTGGAGCTAGATGCAGACTACGCCTGGGGCTGTGCTATGTTGAGTGATAAAATTCTATGATTTTCTATGTTTTGCATTAAGAAATTACAAAGGAAGTTGTTTCTAGGCCTGCTTGTCTCCGCCACTAGATTAATACATATTCACCGATTTGATAGAAAAAAAGTCTAGCTTTGAAATACGTGTATCATTAAAAATATGTTATGTTTCACTCAAAATATATTCCTTTGGCGGTTTTGATGAGATAAGGGAGGAATGTTGTTGGTTTCAAGATTCGAGAAATGGTATATGTCTAATTTCTACTCTTACTAGCAAGATGCCCATGCGTTGCACGGAACATCAAGATCTTGTGGGAGAAAAGGATGAACGAGGGAAGGCCTTATCTACAAATGTGGTGAAGAGTGCGGGTAAATTGCCATATTTTCCTTCCTATCCGTCAGATATAAATCAGACGACCTACATTGCAGGATGGCAGGCCCACCATCATCACCAACTCTATTTTTATCCCTACTCTTATAATAAGCATTGTCGGTGATGATCGTGTGCGTGCCATCCTGCAATATAGGTCGTCCAATCTATATCTAACGGATAGGAAGGAAACTATGGCAATTTTGCAAAAAGATACCCACACCCCTCTCCACATTTGCAAATAAGGCCTTCCCCCGTTCATCCTTTTCCCCCACAAGATAAACTACTCATACAAATGCATCTTGATGTTCCGTGCAACACATGGGCATCTTGCTAGTTGTTGCAAAAAGCCCATGTGTGTGTGAGAGAGAGGGCGAGTGGAGGAGGACGGAGTGCATGTGTGACAAAGACACATGGAGTGTGTGTGCGATAGGTATCAGCTTAAAATGAGGCGATAGTGTGTGTGTGCACAATCGAGAGAGCGTGTCTCAAGAAGGGGAGAAAAATCTACATAGATACAAGGAGTGGGAGAGAGACATGTATGCGATGGTGGAAGCACGAGTGTGCAGGTGTATAAACCTATCTAGAGGCTAGCTAGTCGATAAATGTTTGTGAGAGAAATACTAGTCGGGGTGCGAAAGCGAGAGTTCTGTGTGTGTGTGAGAGAGAGACGGTAGTCGGTAAGGGGAGTGGAAGCAGGAGTTGCGCGTGTGTGTCTGTGTGTGAGAGAGAGGAGACGGTAGTCGGGGTTGTCTGATCGGTAAACAAATGAATAATGTCAGTCTGGGATGGAGACGAAAAGGATACCGCAACAAATGTTGTGTCTACAGGAGAGATATAGAGAGTAATTTTAGTGGTATGAGTCATATGTACAGACATATAGGGTGTGTGAGTGAATCCCATAGAGAGAAAGATAAAGTGAAAGACGAGTGAAGACTGTGTGTTTGGCGATGAAAAAGAAAGCTTAGGTACCGAGTGATACCAGAGAACAGTAGAGACGTGAGAGATAATGAAAACCGTGTAATTTATAATGATAGGGAGAGTGTGACACTTCTCAAGGGAGACACCGAGAGACCATGTTTGCGAGGATAGGAGCAACATGAAGTGAGCGTGCGGGTGAGATGGAGAAAAAAGAGTGATAGCTACCTGAAGGAGCATGCATGCGAGAGAGATGGGCGTGAAAGGAGTGAACAAAAAAGGGATTCAAATATTTGAATTCAAGATGATGATACATGTAATCCATACTCGAACCAAAATTGATCTATCAAACATGCATACTCATATGAATTCACACACATCTATGTTATTTAATATGTATATATTACTGATCCATACATTTTAGTAGAACATAATTTGGTTATTTTTTTTTGAATTCAACCTTAAGATTTCGAGATCGTTGTATTTGTAAATCATATTATACATATAAAGGAGCATAATTCTTTGTTGTGCTTTTGAAAGTATATATAAAAATGATGTATATAGAATGTAATTCCAATTGAAAATGGATCCCGCCCGAAAAAAAGAATACAAACGGGATTCGAATTGAGTTGGCACGGTAAACGTGCACTCTGCAAAATTTGAACGAAGCGGGGAATGTCGTAGTAACCGCCCGAAACCAAAATCTGCAAGATGGAAATCACTACTGCCTATCCCTGCCACACAAAGCCTATATGCTAGATTTCTATAGGTTTAGATAGGGGTAGGTTTGTAATTTCACCCAAACATGACGTAACCGCCTCTCACCCGGATTCATACACGGTGGGCGCCAAAACACAGTGTGTCCTCAGCCGAAATCGACTCCCTCCCCGATTCATATTCATACACGGTGGGCGCAAAAAAAAAACTCTCGTCGGCAAATATTCGGTGTATGCGAGATTACCGTCCTATCCCCAACCGACTAGTGTTGCTGTGATTTAGTAGAAATTTGAAACGGGGGCTAAGTTTGTAAATTTCCTCGCATTTGAGACAAGCGCGCCCTGAATACATGGTTCTCCCCATCCTCTCTACCTTCCTTTTCCCCATTCGTACTCCGTGGGCACCAAAACACCCTCTCCACCCCACCCTCCTCCATCCGCCGCCGTCCGCCACCCCATCCACCGCCGTCCTCCTCCACCATGCTAGAGCTGATACCCCGACGCCGCCGTCCATTACAAGAGATCGACCTCTCCCATCCACGACTTTGGACCGGGATCCTTGCATCCCGTCCTCTCGCTTCATCCCCGCTGTCGTCCACCTTGCCGGTGCCGCTCCTACGACCGTCTCGTCCACCGCACCCCGCCGCCACCATCTACCCTCCTAGATTTGCTTCCACGCCGCCGACAGCCATCGCTACTGCAGCACCATCAAATTCTCAGCAGATGCGTACACGGCGCCGCACCAGAGGCGGTACTCTTTCGTATCTGCTCAACTTATTTATCGCAGCAAGAAAATAGATTGCCACTGCTTTACTCTAATTTCTTGTCTTGGTTGCGAAGTTGCCTTTGTCCGGTTTTGTAATGCCCCGAGACCGATGTGCCAGGTGTCCTCCAGTTATTCGTTGTTGTTGCCTTGTCATTGCTTGCATGTCATGCATTGCATATCATGTCTTCATGCGCATTTCATTTGCATACGTGTTCGCCTCATGCATCCGAGCATTTTCCCCGTTGTCCGCTTTGCATTCCGGTGCTTCGTTCTCCTCCGGTGGTCATTTCTACTTTTCTTTCATGTGTGGGAATTAAACATTTCCGGATTGGACCGAGACTTGTCATGCGGCCTTGGTTTACTACCGGTAGACCGCCTGTCAAGTTTCGTATCATTTGGACTTCGTTTGATACTCCAACGGTTAACCGAGGGACCGAGAAGGCCTCGTGTGTGTTGCAGCCCAACACCCTTCCATTTTGGCCCAAAACCCACCTAACTCTGCTCCATCATCTCGGTCGTTCGATCACGATCGCGTGGCTGAAAACCGCACCTCATTTGGACTCTACTAGCTCCCTCTACCTATAAAAGAGCACCCCTCCCCGAAATTTCGGATCAATTCGCGGATGAAACCCTAGATCCAACTCCCTCCGCGCCGCCGGACGTTTCTTCCCGCGCCGGACATGTCCGCTGCCTCCGCCACCTCACTCCGCCGAATAGGGTCGCGGCACATCACCAGATCCAGCCGCCCCAGCCACTCCAAACGCGCCACATGGCATCGCCGGCTCCCTCCACCGCGCCACCCGGAGGAGCCCAGATCCGGCCCTCCCCGGGCCCTCCCGGGCCGCCGTTCCCCGCTCCTCCCGCCTGCGACTGACCTCGCCGCTGCTGCAGTCGCCGCCGGCGACCTCCAGGTCGTCCTGCCGCCTACCCTCCCCTCTTTCTCCGAGCTCTCTCATGACCTCTCTCTCTCTCTACACTTTGTCAGGGATCACGCCGCCGCCTCGATCCTCTCCTGTCGGCGTCTGGAGTCCCTCCGAGCTCAGATCCGGCACCCTCTCCTCTTGATCCGCCCATTCCCGTAGCTCCCCGTGGTGTCCGCCTGCCGGAGTCGACGTTTGTGCCGCCGTTGACCTAGGGCGCGGCTGCCCCTGTTCCTGTTCGTGCGCCAGGCGCGAGGAGGACGACGCCCTCGCTCGCCTGGGCTGCCTCCCTCGCTCGCGTGGGCCGCCTTGGCCTCCCAGGCCCAGCGCCCGAGTCCGGCCCAGCGCGCAGCTCCCTCCCCTGGCCTGCCTCCTACGCGCCTCCAAGCCCAGCCGTGCCAGGCTCCAGCTCCCGCCTCGGCCTGCCTCTCTCCTCCACCGGCCTGCTTCCCCTCCAGCTGGGCCAAGAGCCCATGGCGAGCTGCCCCCCCCGTGGTTCCTTAGTATTTTATTTTCTTCTGCTGGCCCAATCTGCTCCAGTTTCGGCCCGTGATGTTTTTTTCAGCGCATGGGATTTTTCCTATTTATCCTGAGATAGCAGTTTTGCAGTTTAGTCCTCCTAGTTCATGCATTTAATAACTCACAAATGGTGCATCGGATTAAAATGATTTATATATGAAACTTGCTCAGAATTTTGTGTAGGTTAATAATATGCAACTTTCACCCATGTTCAAAATGTTAAAAATGCTGTTTGCATATATTTACTCCTATGCCATGTTAAAATGATTTAATTCATAACTAAATAACCGTAACTCGGATTTTAATAAATTATATATATGTAAATGGGGTAGAAAAATATCTAGTTTAACATGGTGCACTCATCTTGCAGGCTTAACAACTCTAAAATTATGTTTAGGGTAGAACAGCACCAAACCTAATTTTTGCATATGGGGATTTACCGGAAATTGTTGTTCGTTGCTTCCGGCCTCATTTAAACTTGCCTAGATAGGTAGTTTTGTTGTGCTTCACCTCTTGCCATGTTAATCAACATTTAATATTGTTGGGGTACATAAACGAGAGAGAACTAAATAATTGATGTGGTGTTTTGTCAATATGCATCCTGATGCATATTGAGCTCCACTTAATTTGTAGGATTGCTTGTGCACTTTGCCATGCCATGCATACTTAAACCGGACATGCATCATACTTGATTGTGCATCATGCCATGATTATGTGTTGGTTGTTTACTATGTTGTTTGCTCTTTTCCGGTGATTGCTTCTTCGGGTTGGTTCCGTTAACGTCGTGATTGTGAGGATCCTTCGACTACGTCCGTTTGTCTTCTTCATGGACTCGTTCTTCCTCCTTGCGGGATCTCAGGCAAGATGATCATACCCTCGAAATCACTACTATCTTTGCTATGCTAGTTTGCTCGCTCTTTTTCTATGACAATGCTATGATGCCTACCATTTGCTTGACAGCCTCCCAAATTGCCATGTCAAACCCCTAACCCACCATGTCCTAGCAAACCGTTGTTTGGCTATGTTACCGCTTTGCTCAGCCCCTCTTATAGCGTTGTTAGTTGTAGGTGAAGATTGAAGTTTGTTCCTTGTTGGAACATGGAGATGTTGTTCCTTGTTGGAATGTTTATTTACATGTTGGGATATCACTATATATCTTATTTAATTAATGCATCTATATACTTGGTAAAGGGTGGAAGGCTCGGCCTTATGCCTGGTGTTTTGTTCCACTCTTGCCGCCCTAGTTTCCGTCATATCGGTGTTATGTTCCCGGATTTTGCGTTCCTTACGCGGTTGGGCTATAATGGGAACCCCTTGACAGTTCGCCTTAAGTAAAGCTCTTCCAGCAATGCCCAACATTGGTTTTACCATTTGCCACCTAGCCTTTTCTTTTCCCTTGGGAGTCGCGCTCCTGAGGGTCATCATTGTTTTACCCCCCGGGCCAGTGCTCCTTTGAGTGTTGGTCCAACCTGTCAGCTGCTGGTGGCCACCAGGGGCAACTCTGGGCTGGCTTACCCGTACCTAGGACAATCTGAGTGTGCCCCGAGAAAGAGATATGTGCAGCTCCTATCGGGATTTGTCGGCACATTCGGGCGGTGTTGCTGGTTTAGTTTTACCCTGTCGAAATGTCTTGTTGTACCGGGATACCGAGTCTGATTGGAATGTCTCGGGTGGAGGTCTATTCCTTCGTTGACCGTGAGAGCTTGTGATGGGCTAAGTTGGGACACCCCTGCAGGGTTTTGAACTTTCGAAAGCCGTGCCCGCGGTTATGGGCAGATGGGAATTTGTTAACGTTCGATTGTAGAAAACATAAAGTTGGCCTTAATTAAAATGAATCAACAGCGTGTGTAACCATGATGGTCTCTTTCCGACGGGGTCCGGGAAGTGAACACGGTTGTTGGAGTTATGCTTGACATAGGTTGCTATAGGATCACTTCTTGATCACACTTTTATCGATCGTGCTTTGCCTTCTCTTCTCGCTCTCATTTGCGTATGTTAGCCACCATATATGCTAGTCGCTTGCTGCAGCTCCACCTCATACCTTTTACCTTACCCATAAGCTTAAATAGTCTTGATCGCGAGGGTGCGAGATTGCTGAGTCCCCGTGGCTCACAGATACTTCCAAAACCAGCTTGCAGGTGCCGATGAGTCCGTGCAGATGACGCTACCAAGCTCAGGAGGAGCTCGATGAAGATCTTGTCCTTTGTGTTGTTTTGTTCTAGTTGATCAGTAGTGGAGCCCAGTTGGGGTCGATCGGGGACCTTTGTCGCATTTGGGGTTCTTATTTTATTTTGGCTCCGTAGTCGGGCCATGATTGTATTTGGTTGATGTAATGCTTTATTCATGTAATTGTGTGAAGTGGCGATTGTAAGCCAACTATATATCTCTTTCCCTTATTATATTACATGGGTTGTGTGAAGATTACCTCACTTGCGACAAATGCCTTCAATGCGATTATGCCTCTAAGTCGTGCCTCGACACGTGGGAGATATAGTCGCATCGAGGGTGTTACAAGTTGGTTTCAGAGCCTTCCCCGACCTTAGGAGCCCCATTGCTTGATCGTTTTTAGCGGCCGAGTTGTGTCTAGAAAAATGTTTTGAGTCATTTAGGAATTATATATCGGAGAGTTTAGGAATTCTTTTTACTTCCCAGTCCCTTCATCGCTCTGGTAAGGCATCCTGACGTAGAGTTTTGACTCTTCTCTTCTGAAGTTTCACTTAAATTTTTTTTAGGATCACGCGGGTATCTTGGAATCGTTCCGATGGTTTTATGATGAGAACATTGTCTTGGTGCCTCCTGTCAGGGGTTTAGTGGAAGTGTCCCGGGGAGTTGAGCTCTGAGGTGTTGTCATCATAATTTTATCGTTGCAATTCTGGAATACCTGAGTTTAGTACGCCGACATCGAAAATCTCTTTTATGCAGTTCGTTGGTGAGATAACCTCGACGCCACCCAGTACTGGGGCGGGAGTTTGGGAGTATTGCCATAACTTGTATAACGGATGCTTTTCGGAGGTTGAGGTAGATGGTTTCCGAAGGTTTCTTGGTTATGTGTTGAAGGATGGATACAGCTGGATGTAGGATTTGTTAGTTTTGGGTGAGATATTATGCTTCCCCTATATCCCCAACACCTGATTGCATAATCGGAAAATTTCGGGAGTTTCATAGGTGGGAATTCTAGTAGCTCTTAGGATATCCTTCCAACAGATGTATGATATGACATTGGGGTTCGACGTCTAGTGGTCCGCCTATTCACGGTTGGTTTTATAGTGGTATCGTTGTGTCTTAAAGAGTCCTTGGCTATGCCGACTCGGGGACGCTTCGTATGTCATGTGCACTGCCTTGTACATGATGGTGCTGTACGATCGAGCCCGTGTAGGCCCCACCATGAAAACTTCGGACGAAATTTCTATCATATGTTTGTTCCGGCTTACTCTGCAAGCCAATCCTTTGTTTTGTTTTGAGTTGTGGTATCCGAGTTGCTTCGAAGTCAATGTTGATTCCATACCTTCTCTAATATTGTTCTCATATTCCTATGTGAATACTAATCCTTCTCGATCATCGAGTTTGTCATTTCAGTTTCTTTTCACCAGTGTGTCTCTGCTCAAGTGGATCCGATCATTTCAACATCTGCAAGATCAAGTATCAGCTCTCTCAACGTTGTTTGTTTCATCTATCCTCAAGTTGCCTTTATTTTTCCCACCCTCCCTCCCTTTGTTTTTCTTCAAGGACTCAGTTATCTTAATCAAGTATCCATCTTATTGATGCAAGGCCTCTTCATTCCTTTTCCGTCAATGTTCTTATCCGGTGATTCTCAAGAAGATGCTAACGAAGCTTCAAATTCGTCTCGCGTCACTCATTTTCTTCTCCGGTGGAACCAATTCAAGCTTTCGGTGTTATCATATCTTTTTCCTTGTTCCAAATAGCTTCGCATGCCGGTGCACCTCATATTCATTCACTTCTCGCTATTTAATTGTTCCAGAGTGCTGAAGATATCTCGAAGATTCGTGTATCCACTCTTCTTTCATTCAAGCTATTTCGAGGATGTTATCTCTTTCAAGCCATTTAAATTCAACCGGTGCAATCTCTCTTTGAAATTGTTCCACGGTGTTTCTTTTGAGTGGGCCCTAACCCACAGGTCTTTTCCCAGGATCTTACCTGACTCTTCTTATTTTCCCGGAGCTACCCTCAAATTCATCTTAAAGTTGACGTAAGAATGATTTATCATCAGTCACATGTATTTCTCCAAGATCTCTCAAATTCTTCTCATCGTTGGCTCAACCTTTCCATTCTTCATTCTGGAGTGCCTCAATAATTATTGGTGGTGTTTCTCGTTGTCATTCTTAGATTTTGAAGACCGAAGAAGAGTTTCTCTTAAATCTTGCTCCATTCTCTTCAAGATTCATGATTCTAGCTTGTTGCCATCCTCTCATAACTGTGTTCGATTGTGAGATATTCTTTTCACCCATCCGAAGTAATTCAAGAGTCCTCCCAGTTTGTTATCCAGAGTCCATCAATTCATGTTTATTCATTCTCAGCTGTCAGTTATCATTCTCCTATCTTGCCGGTGCGTCAATCAAATATTCTCTTATCAGCTTGTGATCTCTTTGTTCTCTTGTATCTAAACTCTCTCATGTATTTTCGTTCATTTTAATCCTTAAGGTGGTTTGTTCAAGAATTCCCTTGGTTATCATATCAACTCATTCATTGTTTTCCAAATCCCACCGGTGGTTCATGGAAGACCTTTCCAAGTTGATGCTATATCTATCTTAATCCTTTCTACGAGAATAAGTAGTGTGCCAAATTCGTTGATTGTCATCAATTTAATTGGTGAAGGATAAGCATAACATAATTCTTATTCTTGTTCATCCAAGTGATTAATTCTTTATTCTGGAGGCTCATTAAAATTCTTGATCTCATTTGTTTATCTTTCTTTTCCGGAGTTCCAAGCTCTCTCAATTTATTTCATCACGAAGATCCATCTAATCATTGCAAGGCTTCAACCTTACTCTTCTCATCTTTCTTTTCGTTTGATCATTCTTTTGTTACCGGAGTTCTTCATGGAGGTTCTACATGATGGTTCATCAAGGATTTAATCCCTTCCCGAAGTGCTCATCAAGATTCTTTTTTTAAGGAGCTCAAGTTTTCTCCATCTTGCAATCCGGAGTGCAATTCTTTCTATCGTATCACTGGAGGTGGTATTATGTCATTCTTGATAATTTGAGTTCATGTTTCATGATTCACATGTTATTAAGAATGAGGTATTTTAAATCCATCAATCTCGTCATTGGAATTATCTTGGGTTATATTTCACCTAAAGCCTTCCCTATGGCTTGTTGCTATCTATGTTGTTTATAAATGACCCAAGTTATTTATCTATCCTCCCGGTGAATTAAGCTTCTCATCTCCTTGTTGTTATCAATCTAATATATTGTTTCTGTTAGTGGCAGAATTTCACCTCATAGTTTTGAGATGTTCTCCATAACCCCACTACAACCTTGTTCTTTTCGTTGTTGGTTTTCTAACAACTATGTTCGACCCTTCTCCTAAGGATGCCTTCTCAAGCTCTTTTGGCAGAAGTTGGCATTTTCTTCTCAATTCCTTCTTTTCATTTATCTATCGTCTATTTCTTTCTTCCGGAGGCATTGTGATGTTGCTCTCCTCGACCCATCATCTTGTTTTGTCAAGATCATGTTCTTTCCTTTGCTAATTCATTCAACCGGAGTGTTGTGTCATCCCTTCAATTTATTTTCATCTTATCAAGCTTTCTTCTCTTTTCTACCGGAGTGCTCTCCAAATTATATCATTATTATGCCTTCTCTGTCTTGTTTTAACCGGAGTGTGGTGTCATCTGCTCAAGTTCTGGTCGTCTTATAAAGTCTTGCATCTTGTTTCATCGGAGTGCTTGCATCTACTCCTTGTCCATTGTAACCTTTTCTTATGTCTTTCAACCCACAAGGTTCCCGTAATGTTCCTCCTTTCTAACGAAGTGTTTTCAACCTTGTTCATCTTTGTTGCATTCTTTCTTTCAATTTGTTCAACCTCTCAAGGTTCTTTGGTTTCACTCGTTTGTCAAAGAAGCAACTTAGTTTTACCTCTTCTCCTTCTCTTCCGTTTGTTCCTCCGGTGCCATTCTAGATCTCGGGACGAGATCCTCTCGTAGTGGTGGAGTGTTGTAACGCCCCGAGACCGATGTGCCAGGTGTCCTCCAGTTATTAGTTGTTGTTGCCTTGTCATTGCTTGCGTGTCATGCATTGCGTATCATGTCTTCATGCGCATTTCATTTGCATACGTGTTCGCCTCATGCATCCGGGCATTTTCCCCGTTGTCCGCTTTGCATTCTGGCGCTTATTCCTCCTCCGGTGGTCATTTCCACCTTTCTTTTGTGTGTGGGAATTAAACATTTCCGGATTGGACCGAGACTTTTCATGCGGCCTTGGTTTACTACCGGTAGACCGCCTGTCAAGTTTCGTATCATTTGGACTTCGTTTGATACTCCAACGGTTAACCGAGGGACCGAGAAGGCCTCGTGTCTGTTGCAGCCCAACACCCTTCCATTTTGGCCCAAAACCCACCTAACTCTGCTCCATCATCTCGGTCGTTCGATCACGATCGCGTGGCCGAAAACCGCACCTCATTTGGACTCTCCTAGATCCCTCTACCTATAAAAGAGCACCCCTCCCCGAAATTTCGGATCAATTCGCGGATGAAACCCTAGATCCAACTCCCTCCGCGCCAGCGGACGTTTCTTCCCGCGCCGGACATGTCCGCTGCCTCTGCCACCTCACTCTGCCCAATAGGGTCGTGACACATCACCAGATCCAGCCGCCCAGCCACTCCAGGCGCGCCACATGGCATCGCCGGCTCCCTCCACCGCGCCACCCGGAGGAGCCCAGATCCGGCCCTCCCCGGGCCCGAGCCGGGCCGCCGTTCCCCGCTCCTCCCGCGTGCGACTGACCTCGCCGCTGCTACAGTCACCGCCGGCGACCTCCAGGTCGTCCTGCCGCCTACCCTCCCCTCTTTCTCCGAGCTCTCTCATGACCTCTCTCTCTCTGCACTTTGTCAGGGATCGCACCGCCGCCTCGATCCTCTCCTGCCGGCGTCTGGAGTCCCTCCGAGCTCAGATCCGGCACCCTCTCCTCTTGATCCGCCCATTCCCGTAGCTCCCCATGGTGTCCGCCTGCCGGAGTCGATGTTTGCGCCGCTGTTGACCTTGGGCGCCGCCGCCCCTGTTCCTGTTCGTGCGCCAGGCGCGAGGAGGACGACGCCCTCGTTCGCCTGGGCTGCCTCCCTCGCTCGCGTGGGCCGCCTTGGCCTCCCAGGCCCAGCGCCCGAGTCCGGCCCAGCGCGCAGCTCCCGCCCCTGGCCTGCCACCTACACGCCTCCAAGCCCAGCCGTGCCAGGCTCCAGCTCCCGCCTCGGCCTGCCTATCTCCTCCACCGGCCTGCTTCCCCTCCAGCTGGGCCAAGAGCCCATGGTGAGCTGCCCCCCCGCAGTTCCTTAGTATTTTTTTTCTTCTGCTGGCCCAATCTGCTCCAGTTTCGGCCCGTGATGTTTTTTTTCAGCGCATGGGATTTTTCCTATTTATCCTGAGACAGCAGTTTTGCAGTTTAGTCCTCCTAGTTCATGCATTTAATAACTCACAAATGTTGCATCAGATTAAAATGATTTATATATGAAACTGCTCTGAATTTTGTGTAGGTTTAAATAATATGCAACTTTCACCCATGTTCAAAATGTTAAAAATGCCTTTTGCATATATTTACTCCTATGCCATGTTAAAATGATTTAATTCATAACTAAATAACCGTAACTCGGATTTTAATAAATTATATATGTAAATGGGGTAGAAAAATGTCTAGTTTAACATGGTGCACTCATCTTGCATGCTTAACAACTCTAAAATTATGTTTAGGGCAGAACAGCACCAAACCTAATTTTTGCATATGAAGATTTACCGGAAATTGTTGTTCGTTGCTTCCAGCCTCATTTAAACTTGCCTAGATAGGTAGTTTTGTTGTGCTTCACCTCTTGCCATGTTAATCAACATTTAATATTGTTGGGGTACATAAACGAGAGAGAACTAAATAACTGATGTGCTGTTTTGTCAATATGCATCCCGATGCATATTGAGCTCCACTTAATTTGTAGGATTGCTTGTGCACTTTGCCATGCCATGCATACTTAAACCGGACATGCATCATACTTGATTGTGCATCATGCCATGATTATGTGTTGGTTGTTTACTATGTGGTTTGCTCTTTTCCGGTGATTGCTTCTTCGGGTTGGTTCCGTTAACGTCGTGATTGTGAGGATCCGTTCGACTACGTCCGTTTGTCTTCTTCATGGACTCGTTCTTCCTCCTTGCGGGATCTCAGGCAAGATGATCATACCCTCGAAATCACTACTATCTTTGATATGCTAGTTTGCTCGCTCTTTTGCTATGCCAATGCTATGATGCCTACCATTTGCTTGACAGCCTCCCAAATTGCCATGTCAAACCCCTAACCCACCATGTCCTAGCAAACCATTGTTTGGCTATGTTACCGCTTTGCTCAGCCCCTCTTATAGTGTTGTTAGTTGCAGGTGAGGATTGAAGTTTGTTCCTTGTTGGAACATGGAGATGTTGTTCCTTGTTGGAATATTTATTTACATGTTGGGATATCACTATATATCTTATTTAATTAATGCATCTATATACTTGGTAAAGGGTGGAAGGCTCGGCCTTATGCCTGGTGTTTTGTTCCACTCTTGCCGCCCTAGTTTCCGTCATATCGGTGTTATGTTCCCGGATTTTGCGTTCCTTACGCGGTTGGGCTATAATGGGAACCCCTTGACAGTTCGCCTTAAGTAAAGCTCTTCCAGCAATGCCCAACATTGGTTTTACCATTTGCCACCTAGCCTTTTCTTTTCCCTTGGGAGTCGCGCTCCTGAGGGTCATCATTGTTTTACCCCCCCGGGCCAGTGCTCCTCTGAGTGTTGGTCCAACCTGTCAGCTACCGGTGGCCACCAGGGGCAACTCTGGGCTGGCTTACCCGTACCTAGGACAATCTGAGTGTGCCCCGAGAAAGAGATATGTGCAGCTCCTATCGGGATTTGTCGGCACATTCGGGCGGTGTTGCTGGTTTAGTTTTACCCTGTCGAAATGTCTTGTTGTACCGGGATACCGAGTCTGATCGGAATGTCTCGGGTGGAGGTCTATTCCTTCGTTGACTGTGAGAGCTTGTGATGGGCTAAGTTGGGACACCCCTGTAGGGTTTTGAACTTTCGAAAGCCGTGCCCGCGGTTATGGGCAGATGGGAATTTGTTAACGTCCGGTTGTAGAAAACCTGAAGTTGGCCTTAATTAAAATGAATCAACAGCGTGTGTAACCGTGATGGTCTCTTTCCGGCGGGGTCCGGGAAGTGAACACGGTTGTTGGAGTTATGCTTGACGTAGGTTGCTATAGGATCACTTCTTGATCACACTTTTATCGACCGTGCTTTGCCTTCTCTTCTTGCTCTCATTTGCGTATGTTAGCCACCATATATGCTAGTCGCTTGCTGCAGCTCCACCTCATACCTTTTACCTTACCCATAAGCTTAAATAGTCTTGATCGCGAGGGTGCGAGATTGCTGAGTCCCTGTGGCTCACAGATACTTCCAAAACCAGCTTGCAGGTGCCGATGAGTCCGTGCAGATGACGCTACCAAGCTCAGGAGGAGCTCGATGAAGATCTTGTCCTTTGTGTTGTTTTGTTCTAGTTGATTAGTAGTGGAGCCCAGTTGGGGTCGATCGGGGACCTTTGTCGCATTTGGGGTTCTTCTTTTATTTTGGCTCCGTAGTCGGGCCATGATTGTATTTGGTTGATGTAATGCTTTATTCATGTAATTGTGTGAAGTGGCAATTGTAAGCCAACTATATATCTCTTTCCCTTATTATATTACATGGGTTGTGTGAAGATTACCTCACTTGCGACAAATGCCTTCAATGCGATTATGCCTCTAAGTCGTGCCTCGACACGTGGGAGATATAGTCGCATCGAGGGTGTTACAGGTTTGCACCTTCAGATCTGCCATGGCACGCTCAACACCATACTCGCAATGCTTATGGTTTTCCCCTTTTATATTCCACACTAGTTAAATCACAGTAGACTAAATTTCAAAATTGGGTCAGTCAAATTTTCAGAGCTCGTCGGAGTTCACCGGTGCGATCTAACGGGCTCGGGTGGGGACGGTGGTTGTGGGGGGCGGTAGTGGGGCCTCGTCGAACAAAGAAAACTCGACGCGGGTGGGGGCGGGGGTGGCGGAGGAACACAGGCGGTGGGGTCGGTGGTTCGGCCGGCGGCCCGTGCGGTGTTCTGTATGGGAAGCACAGTATGTTCCTTGTCAGGAAGGGGAGCAGGGACATCTGTAGTCAACAGCTGATAGAGCTGGCCTGTACGTGATCGATAGGCTTTCAATTACTAGCGGCAATACAACACCGTAATTTCCAGCCAGTTCCACTTTCCCGATTTATATATCCTGGTTATGGTGTACCCCTGTTATGTACACTATGATCTGCCTAGTTGCTGTATGCTCTTGTTATCATGGTTTGGCAATAAACTTTCTATATAGTATATTATGAACCTATCATCTGCCAGCTATCCTTACTTCTGGAGCCTATTTTTTGTGTACTTGTGCCAGATTATATAAATGCACGCACCATATTACATCACACATGAGCTCTCTCATCAGAATCCAGTGATAGCACACAAGTGTTTACAGGGGCACCCCTATATTAGAATATCATCTGCATTACAAAGATAATCTCACAACTATTTATGTTTTCATGGTTCTTAGATATTATACGCAATTACAGTAAATATCAGAATCCGCGCATCAAAAGAATATTGTGGAACACTGCAATGACTTACAAAATTGGCAGCAAGGCATTGAGTGCCATTCTGGAAGCAATGAAACTCGTACGCTCCCCACCTGTTGATTCTTGTTCAGAATATCATCCTAATGACTATTCTAACCTCGAGGAGTCAAAGGCAGATGGCCTATCCTGTTCACTCATCAAGGTGCATGTTCTAATTTGGCAAGGTCGCGTATCTTGCATATGTTCTCTTGCATTTCTTCTACTTTGTTGCACCGCCATCTGCTTAGTTTACTCATCATATATGTCGAGATACCATGCCCATCCATTATCAATACATATTCCATCTGTCATCATACCATGTTTTTCCACTCAAATGCTGTTCTTGTGCATCAGACATCAAAAAGGAAGAGGGTGATTGCCGAACCTGAAGGAGCACCATCAAAGTCCTTGAAAAATGTGGTGGTGCCGGAGAAATCAGACAACACCCCACTTATATTGGCTGTACAACCACTGACACAAAACATAGGACCAACTCCAGCAGACTGTACCCATACTTCACTGGCCACACCACTAGCCCCACCACATAAGACCTGCACTCCAGCAAAAGGTATACCGATTTCATTTGCCATAGCACTAGCTGTACCACAGAAAAATCCCACTCAAGCAAAAAGTACAGCAAGTCCACCGGCCGAAGACCTATCCCATCTACAGAGACGGCCAATTCCTGCAGATTGGAACCCCATTCCATTTATTCCTAGTTTCAAAGACAATGCTTTCAATGTCGTTAGGGACTATGTGCATATATTCCCATCATGGAAAGATTATTGTGAAGACAAACACCATTTTCACATCTTCCTGTCCAACTTACGTGTAAGTGCTATCATTCATGGTTATTATTTTCCTGTTTTCTACTGATTGAACACATCAATGATTTACATTACATTGTTGTAACTAGGCGAGGGTCAATCTGGATAGTCATGACGAGCAAAGCTTGCTTGTGCTTTTCAAGGAAGCATTGCAGCAGTATCGGTGTTACCTGAGGAAATCACACTTTGATGGCAAGTCTATAAACGAATTTCCGGTGAAGTATCCTGTGCTAAATTTAGAAGACATTGAATGGAAAAACCTTGTTATGCACTGGTATCGTTCCCAGGATGAGGTACTGTCTATGAAATCACATGACAATTTGAACTTCTACTTTTCCGCATGTGCCTTACGGATCTTTTTTGCAGGAAATCTCCTCGAAGAAGAATTCCGGTTTGACAAGAATGACAGGATATCGCAAATATGCTGCCCGCTGCTTTGCTCTTGTTAGTACATGTTGTCCTGTATCACTGTACTTGCATACATACCTGGTTCATTATGTGACAGCAGTACGCATGATAGCTTGCTTATCAATTGTTCGCTCCAAATTATCTGATCTGTATGAATGGTTACATTAGTGTAGAATATATCCAATGCCAATGTTTTTTAGCTCTGCATTGTTCTTGTAAGTACATGTTGTCCTTTATCAGTGTACTTATAATGACAGGTAGTTGTTCATGTACCATCACTCTGCAGCTTATTTTCCTTTGCCCTCCATTTTCTACACATCAGATCTATATTTACTCTTACCATAAGGTTGGCACTGAAGAAGTTTAGTTGTGCATTGCTCTTGGCTGTACCTTTTGCCTGTATCGCTACACTTATATTTATAGCTACTTGGTTATGTAACATCACTCTTCATATTATCTTAAATATTCTCCATTTTTTCGTATATTATCACATCTATATTTACTCTTAACAAAATGTAGAATAAAGGCAATGCTTTTGAAGAAGATTCTGTGGTAAACTTATTGAATTGCCCCCCATTAGCATGGACAAGGCCTTTATAGAGCCCGTCTTCACCAATAATGTAAGTTTGTCCATCTCAAGCCTTCAAACTTTGTTGTACATATTTGGTTAGACATGACTGCAACAGCTGTTTATTTTTGGTGTTTGCATCAAATTGCTTGTTTAAAGTTTATTATATGTAGTTCATAAACAAAAGTTCGTCCTTTCTCAATTTAAGTTTTCAGTTGTACAACCAAGTTCCTTCTTCATACCATGTAAATTAAACTATACAGAGCAAGTGATATTCTTTTGCACTGCATGTATGCTTCTGTTCTTCATCTGTAATCCAGTGGTGTGGTGAACCTACCCACTACAACACAATGTCATATTCTGCAATGTCTTAACTATGAAAAATGTCATATCATTCTACTATTATTTAAACCATCTCTTTATTTGCCAATCTAAAATGGTATAAATTGACAGCACACTAACCGTTGATACTTATGAGTTCTTGATCTGTAATCCAGTGGTGTCGTGAAGCTGCCAACTCCTTCACAATGTCATTTCCTGCCATGTCTTGACCTGAACAATACCATATTGTGTTAATGCAAATTTAAATTGTGTCACTTTATTCGTCAGTAAGAAATGTGATGAATTGTCAGCACTGATACTTTTATGTGCAAAACATGTCATCTGTCTTCTTGTTTATCATTCAGAGTGAGGAAGATATAAGTGTTGAACAAGCGCAGTCTCATCATCTTGCTTAGCTGCTTGCGCTGCAGCTCCCCAGCAGGGCTAACCTTTCTTGAACTCTATTGAAGTGCTATCGGTTTTGTATATTATTTTGTCGGCGTGTTTATTTGCACTGGTGGCGATCTTTGATGCCCAGTGTATGTAATCTGCTGTCTGCTTGTGCTTTATTATCATAGTGGCGAACTTTGATGCCCAGTGGATGTAATATGCCGTAATTTCTTTATTGTATAGTATAGGTTTTTTCTTATTCATGATGCTGCAGTTATTTTACTGTATATATATATATATATCCTGTCTTCGTAGTAAATCGGCCAAACCGTAAAATTATGGTACATAATCGGGCCATCATGCAATCACGATGTAGGTGTTGGAAATATGCCCTAGAGGCAATAATAAAATGGTTATTATTATATTTCTTTGTTCATGATAATTGTCTATTGTTCATGCTATAATTATGTTATCCGGAAATCGTAATACATGTGTGAATACATAGACCACAACACGTCCCTAGTGAGCCTCTAGTTGACTAGCTCGTTGATCAAAAGATAGTCATGGTTTCCTGACTATGGACATTGGATGTCATTAATAACGGGATCACATCATTAGGAGAATGATGTGATGGACAAGACCCAATCCTAAGCATAGCTCAAAGATCGTGTAGTTCGTTTGCTGTAGCTTTTCTGAATGTCAAGTATCATTTCCTTAGACCATGAGATTGTGCAACTCCCGGATACCGTAGGGGTGCCTTGGGTGTGCCAAACGTCACAATGTAACTGGGTGACTATAAAGGTACATTACAGGTATCTCCGAAAGTGTCTGTTGGGTTGGCACGAATCGAGACTGGGATTTGTCGCTCCGTATGATGGAGAGGTATCTCTGGGCCCACTCGGTAATGCATCATCATAATGAGCTCAATGTGACCAAGTGGTTGATCACGGGATCATGCATTATGGCACGAGTGAAGTGACTTACCGGTAATGAGATTGAACTAGGTATTGGGATACCAACGATCGAGTCTCGGGCAAGTAACGTACCGATTGACAAAGGGAATTGTATACGGATTGATTGAATCCTCGACATCGTGGTTCATCCGATGAGATCATCGAGGAGCATGTGGGAGCCAACATGGGTATCCAGATCCCGCTGTTGGTTATTGACCGGAGAGTCGTCTCGGTCATGTCTGCATGTCTCCCGAACCCGTAGGGTCTACACACTTAAGGTTCGGTGACGCTAGGGTTGTAGAGATATTAGCATACGGTAACCCGAAAGTTGTCTCTATCAACCCCGTTCTCTTGAACGCTTCCGCGCGTGATCTACAAGGGTATGTAGATGCACTCCTCTCTCCCTTGTTGCTAGATGACTCCATAGATTGATCTTGGTGATGCGTAGAAAATTTTAAAATTCTGCTACGTTCCCCAACAGTGGTATCAGAGCTAGGTCTATGCGTAGTTTCTATGCACGAGTAGAACACAAAGCAGTTGTGGGCGTCGATATTGTCAATTTGCTTGCCGTTACTAGTCTTATCTTGATTCGGCGGCATCGTGGGATGAAGCGGCCTGGACCGATCTTACACGTACGCTTACGTGAGACTGGTTGCACCGATTGACATGCACTAGTTGCATAAGGTGGCTGGCGGGCGTCTGTCTCTCCCACTTTAATCGGATCGGATTCAATGGAAAGGGTCCTTATGAAGGGTAAATAGAAATTGGCATATCACGTTGTGGTCTTGGCGTAGGTAAGAAACATTCTTGCTAGAAAGCTATAGCAGCCACGTAAAAACTTGCAACAACAATTAGAGGACGTCTAACTTGTTTTTGCAGCATGTGCCGTGTGATTGATATGGCCAAAAGGATGTGATGAATGATATATGTGATGTATGAGATTGATCATGTTCTTGTAATAGGAATCACGACTTGCATGTCGATGAGTATGACAACCGGCAGGAGCCATAGGAGTTGTCTTAATTTATTTATGACCTGCGTGTCAACATAAACGTCATGTAATTACTTTACTTTATTGCTAAAGCATTAGCCGTAGTAGTAGAAGTAATAGATAACGAGACAACTTCAAGATGACACAATGATGGAGATCATGATGATGGAGATCATGGTGTCATGCCGGTGACAACGATGATCATGAAGCCCCGAAGATGGAGATCAAAAGGAGCAAATGATATTGGCCATATCATGTCACTATTTGATTGCATGTGATGTTTATCATGTTTTACATCTTATTTGCTTAGAACGACGGTAGCTTAAATAAGATGATCCCTCGTAATAATTTCAAGAAAGTGTTCCCCCTAACGGTGCACCGTTGCGAAGGTTCGTTGTTTCGAAGCACCACATGATGATCGGGTGTGATAGATTCTAACGTTCGAATACAACGGGTGTAAGCCAGATTTACACACGCAATACACTTAGGTTGACTTGACAAGCCTAGCATGTACAGACATGGCCTCGGAACACAGAAGACCGAAAGGTCGAGCATGAGTCGTATGGAAGATACGATCAACATGAAGATGTTCACCGATGTTGACTAGTCCGTCTCACGTGATGATCGGACACGGCCTAGTTAACTCGGATCATGTTTCACTTAGATGACTAGAGGAATGTCTATCTGAGTGGGAGTTCATTGAGTAATTTGATTAGATGAACTTAATTATCATGAACTTAGTCTAAAATCTTTACAATATGTCTTGTAGATCAAATGGCCCATGTTGTCCTCAACTTCAACGCGTTCCTAGAGAAAACCAAACTGAAAGATGATGGCAGCAACTATACGGACTGGGTCCGGAACCTCAGGATCACCCTCATAGCTGCCAAGAAAGATTATGTCCTAGAAGCACCACTTCATAATGCACCTGTCCCAGAGAACCAAGACGTTATGAATGCTTGGCAGTCACGTGCCGATGATTACTCCCTCGTTTAGTGCGGCATGCTTTACAGCTTAGAACCGGGGCTCCAAAAGCGTTTTGAGAGACACGGAGCATATGAGATGTTCGAAGAGCTGAAAATGGTTTTCCAAGCTCATGCCCGGGTCGAGAGATATGAAGTCTCCAACAAGTTCTTCAGCTGTAAGATGGAGGAAAATAGTTCTGTCAGTGAGCACATACTCAAAATGTCTGGGTTGCATAACCGCTTGACTCAGCTGGGAGTTAATCTCCCGGATGACGCGGTCATTGACAGAATCCTTCAGTCGCTTCCACCGAGCTACAAGAGCTTTGTGATGAACTTCAATATGCAGGGGATGGAAAAGACCATTCCTGAGGTATATTCAATGCTGAAATCAGCGGAGGTAGAAATCAAAAAGGAACATCAAGTGTTGATGGTGAATAAAACCACTAAGTTCAAGAAAGGCAAGGGTAAAAAGAACTTCAAGAAGGACGGCAAGGGAGTTGCCACGCCCGGTAAGCAAGCTACCGGGAAGAAGCCAAAGAATGGACCCAAGCCCGAGACTGAGTGCTTTTATTGCAAGGGAAGTGGTCACTGGAAGCGGAACTGCCCCAAATACTTAGCGGATAAGAAGACCGGCAACACTAAAGGTATATGTGATATACATGTAATTTATGTGTACCTTACCAATACTCGTAGTAGCTCCTGGGTATTTGATACCGCTACAGTTGCTCACATTTGTAACTCAAAGCAGGAGCTGTGGAATAAGAGGAGACTGGCGAAGGACGAGGTGACAATGCGCGTCGGGAATGGTTCCAAGGTCGATGTGATCGCCGTCGGCACGCTGCCTCTACATTTACCTACGGGATTAGTTTTAAACCTCAATAATTGTTATTTAGTGCCAGCTTTGAGCATGAACATTGTATCAGGATCTCGTTTAATTTGAGATGGCTACTCATTTAAATCCGAGAATAATGGTTGTTCTATTTATATGAGAGATATGTTTTGTGGTCATGCTCCACTGGTGAATGGTTTATTCTTAATGAATCTCGAGCGTAATGTTACACATATTCATAGTGTGAATACCAAAAGATGTAAAGTTGATAATGATAGTCCCACATACTTGTGGCACTGCCGCCTTGGTCACATAGGTGTCAAACGCATGAAGAAGCTCCATGCAGATGGACTTTTGGAGTCTCTTGATTACGAATCATTTGACACGTGCGAACCATGCCTCATGGGTAAAATGACCAAGACTCCGTTCGCAGGAACAATGGAGCGAGCAACCAACTTATTGGAAATCATACATACTGATGTGTGCGGTCCAATGAGTGTTGAGGCTCGCGGTGGCTATCGTTATGTTCTCACCATCACTGATGACTTAAGTAGATATGGGTATGTCTACTTAATGAAACACAAGTCTGAGACCTTTGAAAAGTTCAAGGAATTTCAGAGTGAGGTTGAGAATCAACGTGACAGGAAAATCAAGTTCTTACGATCAGATCGTGGGGGAGAATACTTGAGTCACGAATTTGGCACACACTTAAGAAAATGTGGAATAGTTTTACAACTCACGCCGCCTGGAACACCTCAGTGTAATGGTGTGTCCGAACGTCGTAATCGCACTCTATTGGATATGGTGCGATCTATGATGTCTCTTACCGATCTACCGCTGTCATTTTGGGGCTATGCTTTAGAGACTGCCGCATTCACTTTAAATAGGGCTCTGGCGAAATCCATTGAGACGACACCATATCATCAATATAAATCAAGCAGGAGTAGGGTTTTACCTCCATCGAAAGGGCCCGAACCTGGGTAAAACAAAGTGTCCCCTGTCTCCTGTTACCATCCGGCCTAGACGCACAGTTCGGGACCCCCTACCCGAGATCTGCCGGTTTTGACACCGACATTGGTGCTTTCATTGAGAGTTCCTCTGTAGAATTCATAGTACAGAGGATGCCACACCAACTCACAGCCTTAGAGCATGTTGGATACTCCGGCAGGTAGCCAAAATTGGCGAGGACCTCTTAAATCGGGAGGCCACAGAAAGCCAGCCCGAGGACACCAGTACCGTTCTCACAGTCTTCGAGACTTTCGCATCAAACAATATGCGAAAAAGAAAACTCCGCAACCTCGCCGAAGTCTATCAAGTTGCAACAATAGATCCATGGAGCAACACTGCCATTACCTTCAACGCAAGTGATGAACCTAGATTCCGAACAGCGCGAGCACCAGCCGCATTGGTCCTCAGTCCCATAGTGGACGGCTTTCGCCTCACCAAGGTGCTCATGGACGGAGGCAGCAGACTGAACCTCATTTATGAGGAGACCCTTCAAAAAATGGAAATAGACTGGAACCGCGTCGAGCGAAGCAGCACAACCTTTAGAGGAATAATCCCCAGTCGGGAAGCGCGCTGCACAGGAAAAATCACACTAGATGTGGTGTTCGGCACGCTGGGTAATTACAGGTCCGAAGAAGTCACGTTTCAGGTGGCCCCGTTTAAGAGCGGACATCACGCCTTACTAGGGCGGGAAGCATTCACAATCTTCCAAGCGATACCCCATTACGGGTACATGAAGCTCAAGATGCCCGGGCCAAATGGAATTATCACTCTAGCTAGTGATCCGGACATAGCACTCCGTGCCGAAAACAAGACGGCCGCATTATCCCTTGAGGCACTATCCGAAGCCTTAGCGGTCGAGGAACTGACAGCACTGCGCTCCACGGTTAACAGGGATGATGTGATACTCGACAAAAGATCTAAATCAACATCCTTCAAGCCAGCCGACGAAATAATCAAATTCCAGGTCCATCCAACGGACCCCAATAAAACAGCTTCCATCGGGGCACGACTGAACCCCGATGTAGAGCCGCACTGCGAGAATTCCTACGAGAAAATTGGGACATTTTCGCCTGGCACCCTTCAGACATGCCAGGAATCCCACGCAGACTGGCCGAACACAGCTTAAATATCCTAAAAGGATTCAAACCTGTCAAACAAGCTCTTTGGCGTTTTTCCGAACCCAAGAGACAGGCTATGGGAGAAGAGCTAGCCAAGCTATTGGAGGCCGAATTCATTAGAGACATCAAACATCCGGACTGGCTAGCAAACCTGATGATGGTACCAAAGAAGGACAAATCCTGGCGCCTATGTGTCGACTTTAAAGACCTTAACAAGGCTTGCCCAAAGGATCCCTTCCCCCTCCCCCGTATTGATCAAATTATCGATGCCACCGCAGGACACGACTCGTTGTGTTTCCTCGACACATACTCCGGTTACCATCAAATCAAGATGGCAGAATCAGACCAAGCTGCAACAACATTCATCACACCATACGGCCCATTCTGCTTCAACACAATGCCCTTCGGGCTAAAAAACGCCGGCGCAACATATCAGCAAATGATCCAGACATGTTTGGCAAATCAGATTGGCAAAACAGTGGAGGCATACGTAGATGATGTGGTCATCAAATCAAGAGATGTTGAATCTCTAGTAGACGACTTGAGGCTCACATTCGATAACCTCCGAAAATACGACATCAAGCTCAACCCGGAAAAATGTGTCTTCGGCGTTCCAGCCGGAAAGCTCTTGGGCTTCATTGTATCCGGTGGAGGAATTGAAGCAAATCCGGCCAAGATCCGAGCTTTGCCACAATTAGATATCCCAAAGGACCTCAAACAAATACAAAAATTAACCGGATGCGTAGCGGCTCTAAGACGCTTCATCTCCCGCCTGGGAGAAAAGGCACTGCCCCTTTATCGCCTACTCCGGTGCACCGACCACTTCGAGTGGACGGATGCCGCCACGGCCGGACTCGATGAAATAAAAGACATATTGGCAACAAACCCAGTCCTGGCCGCGCCTAACACCGGCGAACCAATGCTATTATACATTGCAGCAACACATCAAGTTGTCAGCGCAGTGCTCATTGTCGAGCGGGAAACAGACGGACACAAATTCCCCCTTCAAAGGCCGGTCTACTACGTGTCCACCGTCCTCACTCCATACAAATCATGGTACCCGCATTATCAAAAAATTGCATACGCGTTATTCATGGCATCCCGAAAGCTATGACACTACTTTCAAGAGTGTTCCATAACAGTAGCCTCGGAAGTACCACTTAACGATATTATCAACAACTGCGATGCAATGGGCCAGATCGCAAAATGGGCCATCGAGCTCCTCCCGTTCGATATAACCTATAACCCACGGCGAGCTATCAAATCACAAGTTTTGGCCGACTTCGTCGCAGAATGGACGGAGGCCGAACTCCCTAAAGAGTACGGCACATACTCAAACTGGATCATGCATTTCGACGGCTCCAAAATGTTGGCCGGACTGGGGGCTGGCATCGTTTTGACGTCCCCAATAGGAGACACAGTCCAGTATGTACTCCAAATTATGTACACAGACTCCAACAACACAGCCGAATATGAGGCCCTTCTACATGGCCTCCGGATGGCAGTATCCATGGGCATTCAACACCTAGAGGTACGCGGGGATTCGAACCTCGCGATATCCCAAATAAATGGCGACTTCGACGCCAAGGACCCAAAAATGGCAGCTTACCGCAACGCCGTCCTAAAAATGTCAGCTCGGTTCGAAGGGCTGGAGTTTCACCATATAGCCCGAGAAAACAATCAAGCAGCGGACGTCCTGGCACGCATCGGAGCAAAATGCGATGCAGTCCCCCCAACATCTTTTTGGAAAGATTGTTCAAGCCATCTGTAGCATGGGAGGGAGAACCCGCAAATAACAGCCCAGACCCAGCCGCGCAACTCGACACCGAACAATCGGACACAATTGGAGGCTGTGCCAACGAAATTACACCTTCAACCCACGCAATAATGGCGGTCATCGCCCCGTGGACAGAACCATTCCTAGCCTACCTTACTAGGCAGGAACTCTCGGAGGATCAAAACGAGGCCCGCTGCATAGTGCGGCGATCTAAAGCCTACAGAGTCCATGAGGGAGAGCTTTATAAGAAAAGCACTACCGGAGTCCTTCAAAGGTGCATCTCCAAAGAGGAAGGGCGGAAGCTTGTGGCTGAAATTCATGCCGGACTCGGTGGTCACCACGCCGCTGCTCGGTCCCTTGTTAGCAAGGCTTTCCGTACATGCTTTTATTGGCAGACGCTCAGGACTTAGTCCAACGATGCGCTGGTTGCCAACTTTTGCCAACCAAAGCCATATGCCACCCACCGCACTCCAAACTATACCAATCACCTGGCCTTTTGCGGTCCGGGGGCTTGACATGGTCGGACCCCTTAAAGGCGGGACCGATAGAAAGAAATACTTACTGGTCATGGTGGATAAATTCACCAAATGGATAGAAGCCAAGCCTGTTAAAACGGCCGAATCCGGACCTGTGATAGACTTCATATCCGGGGTTGTACACCGTTATGGCGTCCCCCAGCATCATAACTGACAACGGTACAAACTTTACCGCAGACGAGGTAAAACTCTGGTGCAAAAACATGGGCATAAAGCTCGATTATGCTTCCGTCTATCACCCACAAACCAACGACCAGGTCGAACGTGCAAACGGTCTTATTATGAGCGGCATCAAACCCAGATTAGTGCGGTCCCTTAAGGAATCTAATACACACTAGGTAGAGGAGCTCGACTCCGTACTCTGGGGGCTGCGGACCACGCCAAATGGCACCACCGGATACACACCATTTTTTATGGTGTACGGCGCAGAGGCAGTCCTGCCCTGCGATATAATTCACGACTCACCTAGAGTGCGCATGTACGAAGAAAGAGAAGCCGAGCTCGATCGGCAGGACAACTTGGACGCCTTGGAGGAGGAGCGTGACGTGGCAAAAGCCCGTTTCACATTTTATCAACAACAGGCACGAAGATATCAAAGCAGAGAAGTATGGGCCAAAAATTACAATGTTGGCGAACTAGTTCTACGCCTGCCGGATAAGAAAAAGGACAAACTCAAGCCCAAGTGGGAAGATCCATTCATAATCGACCAAGTCCTGACTGGCGGGGCGTACCGCCTGCGAGATGCGTCGGATAACCGACTCGAGCCGAACCCGTGGAACGCCACCCGTCTCCGAAGATTCTATGCCTAGCGCCAGACTCTGTGTTTGTCTCCTTCCTCTGTCCATTTTTTACATTTTTTTGTCTTACATTTCTCTCCTTCCCCTCTTTTCTTTTATAGCCCTTAAAGGCTTATCTAGTGACACGCCACTCGCGCTCATTAAACCTGGGGGCTTCTTTCACAGAAGCTTATTTATACGGGCTTCATGCCCAACACATGCGTCAAACTTCCGCATGTACCTTTTTCTTCACCACTATATGCATCGATATGACTTAAGTTTTGGCCAAGCTGGGTTGCCTGGCTCCTGTGCTTACCCCTATGTTCCCGATTGTTCGGCTAGGAGGTAAAGGGAGCACCTCTGCGATTGTTACTGCCGGGTCAGCCGGATGTGTACCTCAGACTGGGTGAAGCCGAAAGCTGGCATTCTTAAGGGAATATTTGGTCGGTGCGACAAAAGATGATCTTTTTACCCATTTTATGAGCCCCCAGATGCCTTTTTTTGCGTCTTTTTATGCAGTCCGGACATGCACTTTAGGGCATGCCTCCCAGCGAAAGGAACCCCTAACGGAACTATTCCCTCTGGAAGATGTTTCTTACTAACCATGTAATATAACATAACTAGTCGGGCACTTGTTTGATAAAGCACTAATGACCCCTACGCCTGGTCTCCAAGCATACCACGGTTCTTATATAACCGCTATGGTATTCGGACACACTCCGGACCGTCAGGTCCCGAGGTTGAAGCGGAAAGGTCGGCAACGACAAATGATCTTCAATCCGGCTAGAAGGCATTACACATGTCAATTCAAAATTACATAGTCATTCTGACTGATTGTATTCCTCTTCTATACCATCTAACAGGCTGTCTAATTTACAGTCCTACTGGGAATACTTCGCGGCCAACTCTACTTGGCCATATACTAAGCTCACCGGGATCTCCTTCCTGTTAGGCCCCACTGGTCCGACCTCGGCCATGTGGTTTGAGTCAGACTTCATAAAACGGGTCTTCACCATGGCCCAGGCTTCTCGAGCGCCTTGTCGGCAGGCCGATATCTTCCACAAACGGAAGCGCCGCCGAGCTCCCTTTAGCTTCTCCGCAAGCTCTCCAAGGCCCTCGGGCACGGAGTGGGCAGGCCATAAGGCTCGGGCAACGCCTCACATCGCCTGCCGAACTCGCTCGTGCAGTTGCATGAGTTCGGGAAGAAGGTCACCCGTAGAACCGGACATCTCCTCTGTAGGACGACCTGTGAGCATACCTACAGACATTACTCTGTTAGTCGACTTTCTCGCCGAACTCTTTTTCAAAGTTCGTTCAAGCACTTACTAAAAATGCCACGTCGAAGCCGTTGATTCTCCTTCGAGGAGTCCAAAAGCTGGCCACGAACATCTTTAAGTTCGACGTCCAGCTTGGTGTTGGCATCCTGAAGATCATTCCTCTCTCGCCTCACCCTCGTCAACATACTCTCACCGGCCTTTAGCTGGCGTAAGAGTTGTTGCTTGTCCGGATCGAGTCCGGCGCCATCTGCAATCTGATCTGTCAGACTTACACCCACACCGCACAATACTAATCTTTCGAAGTGTATTTTACCTGAGAGGGTCCCTTTGGGTTCCCCTGCTGCGGCTAGTGCGGCCTCTAGTTGGGCCTTGCACTTTTCCAGCTCCTGGGATAGTACAATATTCTTCTTTGTGAGAACCTTCATATTAAATGATCCTTAAATCAGTTGCTCTAACTGTTTCAAGTCTTGGGGGCTACTGGCATATATATATAATTAACCAAAATTTTCTTACCCGTATGTCTTTCACATACTACTCCGTGGCTCTGGCTAAACCATTTTGAGCGGCACGGAGGTATGCATCTCCCGAATTAAAGGCATCTAAAGCCTCTTGGGAGAAACAAGCGTCGCGTAGAATTGTCCGGCGACGCCTGTGGTTCATGGCACTCTCCACTTCTGAATTTATGGCGGACAGCCTGTCCGCATCCTCTGTCGGAGGAACGTCCGATGTGCGCCTTGTACTCGCCTCCGCTTCCTGGCCATACGTTGGAGCCTGACTGGTGGAGGCGCGATTCGCAACCTCTCCGGATGTAGTCCGGCGAGGCCTCTTCGTCCTGAAGATAGCACGGGCGTTAATATGCCCTGATAGAATAATTCCAGGGAAACAGAGGGTGCACTATACCTTTGCGCCGGCATTTCAGTCCGGACTTCATTCCTTTTTGCCCTGCGGGGCTCTGCGGCCCCTCATTGGCTGGTCGCCGTAGGTTCGGCCTCTTGCCTCGGAAATCTCCCCTACAAAACACGGTTGATGTCAGAAACACCAAAATACGCGAGAGTGGAATCCCTCTCAAGGGAATGAGACTCCGATTTCTGTCACCTGGGAGGCCGGGATTAACCCTGGGTAATCAGCCGTGATGGCTACCAAGGTATTGTCCTTGCTTAGCTGATAAAACACCCCGTCGATAAGCTCCACCGATATGTCCGGATCATCTTCGAAGTCTGGATCGAGGGACCGTTCTGGGTCCTCGGGCTGTGGAGGGCGGCTGCTTATATTCTTTACCTCCTGTCGTAGTTCCTGCAGTGAAGTCGTTAGACTACCTATCTAACCATGGGAGTATCAAACAAACGGGCAAGCGCAATTGTTCACTTACCCAACTTGGAGGATCGTACATACTAAATCCGGCCTGCGGGTTGATGCGGAGGAATTCCTCCTTTTCTCCCTTGTACAGAGAGGATAGGATCTTTTGTAGAGCAGCAACTGAGTCCGGGCCTTTACGACCGTAACGGGTGGCGTCATCCTCCCCGTTGAATTCCCACATTGGGTGGCCTCTATATTGAAGCGGCTGCACCCCCCGCATAATTCATGCGGCCATGACTCCAATCATGGATAGTCCGGAACGAGCCAACAATCTTATCCAGCCCATCAAGTAAAGGACGTCTCTGTCGCTTTCTCTCTGAGAGCTCCGCGCACGCCAACTCAAGCGTTTCTTCAATGGAGCACCGTTGAACTCAGGGAGACCAACCCAGATAGGGTCCGGTAGCGGGACGTCATCTATATAAAACCATTCTGAGGTCCAGTCCTCGGATGCTTCCTTTGGGGTTCCGGATTGGTATCCGGTCCCAGTGATGCGCCATATTTCGGCTCCGCCCACTTGGTATATGGACCCCTTTTGAGAATGGGGCACCAGGCAGAATAACCTCTTCCACAGCGCGAAATGAGCCTCAACGCCTAAAAATAGCTCGGAAAGGGCGACGAAACCCGCAATATGCAGTACGGAGGCGGGCGTGAGATTGTGCAGCGGGAGGCCGTAGAACTCCAGAAGCCCATGGAGGAATGGATGAATTGGGAATCCCAGTCCCCTTATTAGATAGGGGACGAGGCACACCCGCTCTCCTTTAGAGGGATTGGGGGTGCTCTCTGCTTGCTGTCCACCATTATAGGTGGCGAGTCCGGCTCGGACCGGGACCATATAGGCCTGAGGGAGAAATCCCTTGGCCTGAAGAGACACTAGCTCGCTGTGCGGGATGGAGCACCTCTCCCAGTCTCCAGGTTTAGGGCTGGAAGGGCGAGAGGAGGAGCTGGGACGGCTGGCCATGTTGGAATGGACCTTTGCTGGAAGCGCTCTGATGATAAGTCGCGAAAAGGAGATGTGGTTTGGGCCTAAATCCCCATCCCGTTAAATAGGCGGCTCGTTTATACGGCTAGGGGTGTGGGTGTAAAAAACGCCCTGGCTTTTCGCATTCGTTTGACATGTGGAAGACGGCCATTATTGGGCGTGCAAGCTGTCGGGTGGTAGGTGCGACATATGCCAACGGGTGGCTTATCATTGTGGGAGCCAGTAAGACATCGCCGGTGCCTGGAAACGGGATAAGGCGAAGACATGCACGCCGGCGGATCTTACCCAGCTTCGGGGCTCTCCGTGGAGATAACACCCCTACTGCTGCTCTGCGGGGTCTCCGCATGATCACTAGATGAACAGGTAGCTACACAATGCTCCTTGAGCTGTTTGGTGGGAGGAGGAAGAAGGGCACGGCTAGCCTGCTTCTTCTCCTTGTGTGGTGTCTAGGACTAGCCGGGGGTCCAACCCTTTGCATGCGTGCCTCGGGGGGTTTATATAGGCCTACCCCCTTGGGGTACAATGGTAATCCGACTAGGCGTGGGGCCCAGCCGTCTATGACTGCGCTTGCCGGCTTCTGCACCGGCTGCCGGGGCCCGCCGACTGGTGGGTCCCGCTAGCTGCCGGCCCCTTGGTCGACAGGCAGGCCCCACTGTCCAGGGCCTGGTCGGCAGCTGGTTACTGTGGCTTCATCTTGGTGACGTGGGCTTCATCGTGGTAGGCGCGGCTATAGTGCCGCCGCCCGTCGAGCGATCGCTGTAGCCTCACCGCGTCTTGTCTCCTTAATGGGGCGTCTCCTTCGAGGGAGGCGGCAAGCCGGCTGCGGGGAGCCGGCTTTGTCTTGGGCCGACTGGTTGGAGGCGTGGCCGCCTTCGGGCATCTCTCTGCATGAAGGGGCCCACCATCTATGGGCCGTGCTGGCGGCCCGTCATGGGTGACATCTGGGTCAACATGGCAACAGTGCCGCGTCGGACGGGTCATGGCTACTCCGTACGGCGCACTGTGCTAGGCGTGCTCCGGGATACGGGGGTGGCAGGCTTCACTGTAGCCACGCCCTGTCGCACTGTTGTTAGGTGGGTGCAAACTTTGAGGGTACGGTCTTGACCGCTTTATGGGAGCCGGCTTTTTGGAGTCGGCCTTCTCATGGCCGGCTTCCCGAAGTCGGCCCTCCCATGGCTTCCTTCATGAGGGCTAAAGTCGGACCGCCTTCCGAAAGCCGGCCTGGGTGGCAGCCAGCAAGGGGAAGGCGGCTCCATGTCTTGGATTCTTGAGAGCCGGACGGGCTCATGATTTTCTTTAGAAGGGCCAGGGGAAGCCGGCTAGGCTACCCATGGCTATTTACTCCGACAGTAGTCCCCGAAGCTGATCGAGTTTCGAGGCGGACAAAGGGACGAGAAGCATGGTCAGCTTCCTATCCTGAAGAGCCGGCTTTGCTGATGTATGCCGTTTTCGGGGAGCCCTGCGTCTTGCAGGCAGGAAAGCTTGGTCGACCCGCGTGCTGACCGCGGGCCCTCCCGCGGGCCACGTGGCAGCGAGACCCTGCCGTCGTACGCGCGCGACAGGACGCCGCTGTAGGCCCGGGCCCGCCACTCCTAGGCCTCGGCCCGAACGCTGATCTTCTGCGGCCCAGGTGGACCGCTCGCCTTCCCGTGACGATTTTATTTCGCCATTAGGGCGCAACAAGCGCAGGACATGGGGGAGTGGGCACGATCGATCCCCACGTTTCCCCACGCCGCGCCTCCTCGGCTCTGCCACGCGAGCCTATAAGTAGGGGGAGGAGGGGGAGCGACAGAGGTTCGCACGCTCCCTCTCGCTCCGCCCCCTCTCGTCCTCCTTTCTTCCTCTCGTCGCCTCCGCAGCCTCTCGTCTCAGCGCTGCCATATCGTCTTGCTCCTATGGCGCTGTCGAGCTCGTGGGATGGCTCCAACGTCCATGAGGACCACGTTGAATTCCTCCGCCAGACTCGGCGCCTACCCGACGCCAACCTTGTGCAGGTCTGCCTGGCGCCGAAGACGGAGATTTCGCCGGCGCCGGAGGAGGGCGAGCGGGTCGTCTTCCGCTCGCACTTCCTGCGCGGCTTCGGCCTTTCGGCGAGCGGATTTCTGCGCTCCTTCCTCGAGTTCGAAAACCTTCAGTCGCATCACCTCACGCCCAATGCGGTGATGCTGCTGTCGGCCTTGGTCTCCCTCTGCGAAGGTTTCTTGGGGCTGCTCCCCATGCTGGAGCTCTGGGGGAAGTTCCTCCAGAGCAAGCTCGGCACCATCGTCGCAGGCGTGCCCGCCCCCTGCGGGGCCTTCATCGCCATGAGGAGGGCGAGCGAGAACAACCCATTCCCTCCCATCCCCCTGATCCAGTCGGTGAAGATCTGGCAGAAATCATATTTCTACGTGAAGAACGTCGCCGAGCAAGGGGATCACGTCAACCTGTCGGCTTACGTAGCCGGCCCGCCGGCTGGGAGGCAGCCCTCATGGAGTTTCCGGTCCCGGTCACTGTCTCAGGCCAGGAACGCCGCCGTCTCCCGGCTTCGGGTGATGATCCAGTCGGAAAACCTGAATGGGGCCGACTTGGTGGCCGCCTTCGTGGAGCGCCGGATATCTCCTCTCCAAAGCCGGCCCCACATGATGTGCCAGATGAGCGGCCGCTTCGACCCAAGCCGGCTGAGCACCAGGGAGATGCCTCATGCGAAGGTATCGTATATGGTAAACTACATCTCAAATTGCAAGCTCGCCGAAGACTGGCGATACGGCAAGGCGCCGTATTCTCGCGCCAACCCTTCGCCCGTGGTAAGTTTTCTTTTCTTCCTTTTTTTCATTGGTAGCCGGCTTTATGACGGCCGGCTTCTGATCAGTCGGTTCTTCTTAGCAGAACCCCCTTCTCCCGCTGACGACCTGGTTAACGGGGATAGAACGCCAGTATGCCCCCGACCGCACGGCGGACGACGTCGACGATCCGGACTTGGGGGCGGCCGCCATGGAAACGCCGTTGTGGGGGACGACGCCGAGCCCGGGGGCTCAAGGCTCACCGCGAGCTTCGAGGACTGGCCGGACGATGCTGAAGCCGAAGTCGCCCCGCGTTGCCAGCCGGCGGCCGACCATCAGGGCGCGGGCTCGTCCATCGCGCCGGCTGCCGGTTGTGGCGCACAGAAGCGCCGAGCCGCTTCAGGCCTCTTCGGCAGTCGGCCGAAGAAGTCCAAAGCTTCCACCACAGCGACCAAGCGAGACGAGGCGGCCGCGAAAGCGGCCCGCTTCCGCAAGGCGGTGAAGCAGCCTCAGGCGGTCTCAGCATAAAATCGTCAATTGCCTTGTCGCATGCTCTTCATCATTCTCTTCTTGTTCGAGCATTCTTCTTAATTTCTTCCGCTTGCTGGGCAGGGCGCCGCTTTCCCTTGAGCGTGGTCCGGGCGGCTCCGTAGTTGGGCCGACTAGAGGTTCTTCAAGCTCCCGCCGCGTGGACCCCCGCGCCGACCTTAGGGAGGCCACAGAGCGGAACGCCCGTAAAGAGCGGGAGGAGCGCGAGGCGGCGGAGAAAGCGACCGCCCAAGCGGCGAGGAAGCAGGCCGACGCGGCAGCCAAGGCCCAGACGGAGGCGGCGACCGCGGAGCCGGAGGTGGAGGGTTCGCGCAACCAGCCTCCGCTGCTCGCCATTCCCCTCCGAGTCGTGGCCCCCGACACCCCATTACCCTTGGCGGAGGAGATCATCCAAGACCCACCGCTGATGGAAAGGGGGGAGGACCCCGTGGCCTTTGCGAGGAAGGCGCCGCCAGCAGCGCCAACCGGAGCGGGCCAAGGCGGCCAATCGTCAGCGGCGCCAGAGGGGCCGACCGGGGGTGAGCCGGAGAACAGAGCCGGCCTCGAGGTGCAGCCGGCGACGGGCCGGCGCGCAGGGGGAGGCGCTGCTCCGCCGGAGTTGCGTCGAGTCGCGGGCGCAGGCCAGTCGGCGGAAGATCTGGAGGCGGCCAGCACTGCCACGTGCGAGTGGACTCCTAGTGGGGGGACTGGCGAGCTGAATGTGGCGGCTCAAGGGGTCCGGAGCCGGCTGCAAGCTCAGGCCGCCCTGCTGCAACAGTTCACCCAGGAATTCTTGTCGATGCAAGCCACCATCCGGGTGAGTCCTTCGTTCTTGGCTGCTTTGCTCTCTTAATTTCTTCCGTGGGGGCGCGTCAGCGCACCCACTGGGTGTAGTCCCTGAGATTCGGGCCGACTGCTACGCAGTCGGGTCGGATCTTTCTTGACGGCTACCTTATTTTTGCCTCTTGTGTGAATTTCCAGGAATATCACAACCTCCGTGCTGCCGCCTTCAACTCCCAGGCTCGGGAGTTGAGCCGGAGGACCGACGACCTGGCCGACAGCCGAAGTAAGTACTCGATCTTGTCTGTCTCCTGTGGGGGCGCGTCAGCGCACCCACTGGGTGTAGTCCCCGAGATTCGGGCCGACTGCTGAGCAGTCGGGTCGGATCTTTCTTGACGACTCTTTCCTTATTGGTTTTTCTTTTTCTTTGTCTTCAGGGGCTAACGCCGACTTGAGGAAGGAGCTCATCTAGGCGAAGGCCGCCCTTCATACCAAGGATGCCGAGTACGCTGCCTTGGTCCAGGAGCGTGATCGCCTGGCCAAGAAGCTGGCCGACCAGGAGAAGAGCCACAAGGCGGCCCTGCAGGCGGCGCAGGATAGCGAAGCCACCCTGAAGGCAGAGTATGAGACCAAGGCGGCGAGCTGGGCTGGGACCCGGCGAGCCCTGGATGAAGGCTTCGGCCGGATCGAGGATTTAATCGACGGTAAGCCACCTTCCTCGCCCCTCTCCTGCCCCTTGCCGCCTGGGTTTCTGGCTTAACTTGAGCTGCTGCTTGTTTTTTGGTGTAGACTACTTCCCCGGCTATTCCGCCTTCGCCGCCCAAAGCATTGAGGCCCATCGCGAGGCGCGCCGTCAGGCGGGGGCCAACATCACGCCGGATGCGAACCGGACGCTTGAGGAGCAGCTCTTGGCTGTCCAGGCGCGGTTGCAGCCGGCTCATCGGATGCTTCGGCGGCTCCAACATGGCGGGGCGCAAGTGTTGGCCACCCTCTGGCCCGGCGAGACGATCCCCCGCACCCCAAGCCGAACTGCCGACTGGCTAGAGGTCGCAGTCGGTCACTTTGAGGCTTGGAAGGCGTCGGCGGCCCGCCTCGGAGCCGGGCGGGCGTTGGAGTTCGTTCGGGCTTGGTACCCAGGGCTGAGCCTGGACCAGCTGCGCACTTGGCGGATGGAGGCCGATGCAGAGCTGGAGGAGGTGAGGCCGGCTATCGCCCAGCGAGCTTCGACGATCGCCGAGTGCACCGACATCAGCGTTTTCGCACCCGAAATCAATGATGACGGTGTTGCTCAGTCGGAGGAGTGGTTCGGGCTGAACCCGGCGGTGGGCAAGGACTCGGCGGAGGAGATTGCCTCCAGCGACGAGGGCGAGGATGACGAAGAGGAGGACGGCGAAGACATCGAGCCGGCTGGTGGAACAACCGGCCGACCTTAGGCCGACCGTGCCTCCAGCAACGAGGCGCGTGGAAGCGCGCCCTCTACGGGAGTCGGTGACCAAGCCGAAGTTCGCCAGCCGGCCGCTCCTTCAGCCGGCACGACCATCTCCGCCAACCAGTCCGGCTCTTCGGTCGCTCCGCCAGCTTGACCTGCCGTCTTTATCTTTCCTGCTTGTTGTCTTTTGAACAATCTTCATTCAGTTTTCGCAGTTCCACCCACTGGGGGTGTATCCAAACTATGTTGAATGCTGGCCTCTTGGAGGTCTTTTATGTAAATATTGTTATGTGCATGTTTGGTTTCCATTCGCGTATGCTTTTTATCCTTAGGCCTTTTCCTTTGCCGCCTTCCCTCTTTGGGGAGGCAAGACTTGAGCTTTCTTGGATTGAAGTGAAGTGAATGGAAACCGGCCGGCCGGCTACTCTGGTAGCCAGGCGGCGGTGGGAGAAAAAACTGGCTTTTGTTATATTAGTCCGTTAGTCCCTAGCCGCTTTTCGTGTGGGCGCCCATTCCTGCCTTTAACTCTTGCCAGCCGGACAGCCGGTTCTTCGAACTGCGACTTTTGGCAAGAGAAGGCTTGGGAGCCGGCACACTACTTGTCTGACTGCGGGTAGGACTTCTAATATAACTCCAGTCGGCCAGTCCCCGAGCCGACTAGTCGAACCCGGTGCCGGACGGAACAAGTAAATGAAATGACAAGGTCATAAGCATGATATTTTTCATTCATAAATAAGGGATGGCAGTCCCCGAGCCCTCCTCGAGGGGCCTATTGTCTCGTACTTAATACAAAAGTTAGCGTGATACATACTGCGTTTCAACTGTAAAATCTTCGAAGGAGGTTGGCATTCCATGGTCGTTCCGACTCCTTGCCGGAGTCGTCTCTCTTGCGTGCCTTCGGCTTCTGTGCGTCGATCAGGTAGTAGGAGTCGTTGCATAGAGCTCTGCTGATGACGAAGGGCCTTCCCAAGGGGCCGAGAGTTTGTGCTGGCCGGCTGTTCGCTGGATCAGCTGGAGCACAAGATCACCCTCTTGGAAAGATCTTGGCCTGACTTTCCGGCTGTGGTAGCGGCGCAAACCCTGCTGGTAGATGGCAGACCGGCTGAGGGCTAACAGCCGGCTTTCTTCCAGCAGGTCGACGCCGTCTTCTCGTGCTTCCTTGGCCTCCGCTTCCGTGTACATGGTTACTCGAGGCGAGTCGAGCTCGATGTCAGTTGGGATGACCGCCTCGGCACCATACACAAGGAAGAAAGGGGTGAAGCCGGTTGACTTGTTTGGGGTAGTGCGCAGACTCCAGAGGACAGCCGGCAGCTCGTCGAGCCAACAGCCGGCTGAACGCTCCAGAGGTATGACCAGTCGGGGCTTGATGCCGGAGAGGATGAGGCCGTTGGCTCGCTCGACCTGGCCGTTTGACTGCGGGTGGGCGACGGATGCTAAGTCCAGCTGGATACCTTGGGCTATGTAGAAACGTGCCAAGGCTCCTTTGGCAAAATTCGTGCCATTGTCGGTGATGATGCTGTGTGGCACACCATACCGAGTTGTTATATCTGCAATGAACGTCACGGCAGTCGGCCCATTCAGCTTCTTGATCGGCTTTGCTTCAATCCACTTAGTGAACTTGTCCACGGCGACGAGAAGATGCGTCATGCCGCCGCGCGCCATCTTGAATGGGCCCACCATGTCCAGTCCCCAAACGGCGAAGGGCCAAGTGAGGGGAATGGTCTTGAGTGCCGAAGCCGGCATGTATTGCTTGGATCTGAAGAGTTGGCACCCCTTGCAATGTTTAACTAATTCTTTGGTGTCATCCAAAGCAGTCGGCCAGAAGAAACCATGGCGAAAGGCTTTGGCAACAAGTGATCTTGAGGCCGCATGGTGGCCGCATTCTCCTTGGTGAATGTCTCTGAGGATTGCAATGCCCTTCTCTTGCTCGATGCACCGTTGGAGGATTCCAGTGACACTGCGCTTGACTAGTTCTCTGTTGACAATTGTGTATGCTCTGGCTCGACGTTGGACTTGTCTTGCTTCTGTTTCGCCAGCCGACAGATCTTGGTTTACTAGGAAGTTGAGGATAGACTGAGCCCATGATGGAGCCGCGACTTCTTCTACTGCCAAAGTGGCTACCGCCACCAGGGTGGGCGGGCTGGGTGGTGAGATGTTGGAGTCGGTCGCCGGCTGTTGTGCTGGTGCAGTCCCCGGGCCGGCTACCGCGGTCCACGAGCCGGGTGTGGCAGTCCCCGAGCCGGTTGCCGAAGTCCCCGGGCCGGCTGCGGGAGTCTCGGGGTCGCCTGCTAGGATCTTCGAGCCGGACCCGGCCGCATCGGGGTCAGGCGGCACGAAGATGGAGTCGGACTCTGGAGATGGCTTGATGGACGGCTTGAGGAGGCGTTGTAGAGCGACGCCGGTTGGAATTGCTTGCCGAGTGGTGCCTATTCGAGCCAGGGCATCGGCTGGCTCGTTGTCGGCTCGCGGTACGTGGAGGAACTCGCATCCTTCAAAGTATCCGCTGAGTTGTTGAACCAGGAAGCGGTAGCTCGCCATGTTTGCGTCCTTGGCATCCCAGTCGCCGGATGATTGCTGGACCACCAAGTCCGAGTCGCCATAGCATAGGATCCAGCGAATGCTGAGTTCTTTGCAAGCCGGAGCCCGTGTATGAGCGCCTCGTACTCGGCCACGTTGTTGGAGGCGGCAAAGTGGATCTGTAGCGTGTATCTGAGCTTGTCGCCTTTGGGAGAGGTAAGGACGACGCCGACTCCCAAGCCGGTGCGCATCTTGGACCCGTCGAAGTGCATGCGCCAATGGGTGGAGTCGGGAGCCGGTGGCAGGTACTGGGTCTCGGCCCAGTCGACGAGGAAGTCGGCCAGTGCTTGGGACTTGATGGCGGTGTAGGGCTGGTAGAAGATTGTGTAAGGGGCCAGCTCGATGGCCCATTTCGCCACCCGGCCGGATGCGTCCCGGCTGCCTATGATCTCGACCAGCGGGGCGGTGCATACGACCGTGATGGGATGCTCTTGAAAGTAGGGCTTCAGCTTCTTGGCGGAGAAGTACACGCCGTAACACATCTTCTGGTAGTGCGGGTAGTTCTGCTTTGAGGCGGACAACACCTCGCTCAAATAATACACCGGCCTTTGGACCGGCTGGGCTCGGCCTTCTTCTGGGCGTTGGACTACGATGACAGTGCTGGCCACCCGGCTGGTTACGGCGATGTAAAGGAGCATGGGCTCTTTCTCAGTCGGCTCCGCGAGGACAGGCGGCGTGGCCAGCATCTTCTTCAGCTCATGAAAAGCTTGGTCGGCCTGGTCGTTCCACTCGAAGTGAGTGCTCTTCTTCATGAGGCGATAGAGGGGGAGAGCTTTCTCTCCGAGCCGGCTGATGAAGCGGTTCAAGGAGGCCAAGCACCCGGTGAACTTTTGAATGTCTCGAAGCTTGGTAGGGATCGCCATTCTCTCGATGGCCTTGATCTTCACCGGGTTGCATTCGATGCCGCGTTCGGAGACCAGGAAGCCTAGGAGCTGGCCGGCTGGCACACCGAACACGCATTTCTCGGGGTTGAGCTTGATTTGGAACCAGCGTAAGTTCTCGAACGTTTCCTTGAGGTCTCCCAGCAAGGTGCCGCGCTTCTCCGTCTTCTCCATGATGTCGTCCATGTAAATGTGAGCATTTCTGCTGAGTTGCTTGAGGAGGCACTTCTGCATGCAACGCTGAAAAGTGGCACCGGCATTTCTCAAGCCGAATGTCATAGTCAGGTAGCAGAAGGCTCCAAATGGCGTGATGAAGGCGGTCTTCAGGCGGTCGTCCGGATCCAGCTTTATCTGGTGATATCCGGAGTAAGCATCCAAGAAACTCAATAGCTCGCATCCGGCTGTGGAGTCTATCACTTGGTCAATCCTTGGCAGGGCAAAAGGATCTTTGGGACATGCCTTGTTGAGGCTCGTGTAGTCTATACACATGCGGCACTTGTTATTCTTCTTTAGCACAAGGACCGGGTTGGCAAGCCATTCTGGAAAGAAAACTACCATAATGAAGCCGGCTGCCAGAAGTCGGGCTATCTCCTCTCCCACAATCCTGCGCTTCTCCTCCGACACTCGGCGGAGGGGATGTTTGACTGGCTTTGCGTCTTCTCGGACGTGTAGTTTGTGCTCGGTGAATTTCCTCGGAACACCCGGCATGTCCTTGGGGGACCATGCAAAGATGTCCCGATTCTCACGGAGGAAATCGGCGAGCTCGCCTTCCTATTTGCTGTTCAGGTTTGCCCCGATGACGACAAACCTCTTTGGATGCTCGGGGTCAAGAGGTATCTTCTTCGTCTCCTTGGCCGGCTGGAAGGATCCTTGAGCATCGTGCTCCTTGGGGTCGGGGGACACGGCTGACTGCTTGCCGGCTATGGCAACGACTCGGTCCAATATCTTCTTTTCCGCGGCAATCACAAGGGACTCGGCCAGCCAGCTGCTGGCTGCCGTGCACTCAGAGGACTTCTTGTAATCGCCGGCTATGGCGATGACGACTTTGGTGCTTGGTATCTTCATCTTGAGGTATGCATAGTGGGGAACTGCCATGAATTTTGCCAAGGTAGGTCGGCCAAGAAATGCATGGTAAGGGCTCTCCAGGTCCACCACTTCAAACCAGATCGCTTCCCGGCGGAAATGGTCCTTGTCCCCAAAAAGTACATCGATCTTGATCTTGCCAATGGGGGCGCAGGATAAGCCGGGTACGATGCCATGAAACACTGTCCGAGTAGGCATGAGCTGCTTCGTCTTGACGTTTAGCTTGTCCAGGGTGTCACGATATAGGATGTTGATGCTGCTCCCGCCATCTATCAACACACGGGAGAAGCGGGCAGCACGTCTGTCCATCGCGAGGGTGGCTTCTAGGACCAGGGCATAAGAACCGGGAGACGGCATCACCTCTGGATGGTCGGCCCGGCTCCAGCTGATGGGCTTTTCTGACCAATGCATGTGTCTGGCGGGGTCGGCAGCAACCACGCTAACTTCCTGGTGCTCTCGGCGTTTGCTGCGCCGGTCTTCGGGCTGGCTTGTAAAGATGATGTAGGTTGCTTGCTCGTCAGGGAACTCGTCATGCACGGCTCCGACCGTGGGCCGAGCTGCCGAAGGCGGAGGCGGCAGGCCGGCAGGCGGAGGCGGCGCGAGCCCCTCGCCTTTGGAGATTCGGGTGAGCCAATGGCACTTCCGAGTTGTGTGGTTGGACGCTTCGCGCTGCTGTGGAACTTGCACGGGGCGTCGAGAGTTTGCGCGTAGGAGAAAGCCGGCTGCTAAGCCGGTCGGCCACCCTTGTGTTTCTTGGGCGCGGGCCGCCCTTCAGGCGGCACGTCTTCAACTGTGGCCACCTGCCGACTGGCGGGAGGCGGGGCGGGGCCCTTGCGCTTGTGGTTGTTCGAGTGGGGGCGTCGGCCGGAATCCCCAGCCGGCGTCTTGGGTGCCGGGTTGAGTACCTTTCCAGACGCGTCTACCCGAAGCTCGGTCTTCATCGAGGAATCGGCGGTGGCGTACTTGTCCTCTATGTCCAGAAGCTCGTCGAGGGTAGCCGGCTCGTCGCAGAGGAGCTTGTGCTTGAGGAGGGTGCCTTCTCGGCATCCGGCTGTAAAGTACTCGATGGCTTGCACCTCGTGCACCCCCTCGCAAGAATTGCGGAGCTCGGCCCAACGCGTGAGGTAGTCGCGAGTGGACTCGGCGGGGCCTTGTACGCACAAGGAGAGCTGTCTGGGCTTGGGAGCCCGCTTGTAGGTGCTGGTGAAGTTGCGGATGAAAGCTTTGGTGAAATCTAGCCAGCTGTTGATGCTGAGAGGCTTGAGGCTGTTGAGCCAGGTTCGCGCCGTGCCTTGCAGCATGAGGGGCACGTACTTCACGGCAACGCGCCGGGTGCCGTTGGCTATGCTGACCGCCGTGGAGTAGTCGATTAGCCAATCTTCCGGCTTCACGGAGCCGTTGTACTTGGGCGTGTCTCTTGGGAGCGAGAACCCTTTGGGGAAAGGCTCGTCGCGGATGCAGGGGCCGAAACAAGGCGGGCCGACATCGTCTTCTTCCAATGCCAGGGATCGCGCCAGGCGGTCGATCCGATGGCGGGCGTCGTTCTCGCCGACTCCTTCGCGGCGACCTAGTCGGCCGCTGTGAGTCGGGTGCGCCACTGGCGGCGGGGTGGGATATCTCTCTCCACGGGGTCGAGGCGGAGGCGGGTTGCCCCACCATTCCATGGCTCGGGGATGGCCGTCCGCGTCTCGCTCGATGGAGATTCGGGTCCGGCTGCGGCTGGCAGCCGGCTCTTTCTCGCGCCGCGCGTGGGTGTTGCTCGTAGCCGGCGTCCGGGATGTCGCGCCGTGATCTCGGTGCGGGGGAGGGCTTCCCGCGCGGGCGTCTGCTTCATGTCGCTGCGCGGCTGCGTCAATCAGTTGCTGGATGCGCCGGGTCATGTGGGGGAGGTCTTCGGCCTCCAAGCCGTCCAACTCGTCTACGGCCGCCTAGGCGGCACACAAGTTCTCGAGCGGAGTGGCATAGACCGGGCGGTCGACTCCCAGCGTGTCGGCGATGCCGGCGCCGCGTTGCTTGACAAGGCCGGCCCGGCTTGGCCCGCCCGAGGCCGGCATGCCGAAGGCGGCGCGGTCAGCTTCACGCTGATAGGACTCAGTGAGGCGTCTCACGGAGGCCAGCCTCCGGCCCTCTGCGAGGAGGGCGAGGCGGCGTGCCTCCAGTGCTTCGTCGTCGGCATTGGCCGGGAGGGGGGCGGACAAGTCGTGGGCGCTCTCGTCGGCCGGGCCGCCGTGGCCAACAACCATCACTTCGGTGGTGACAACATCACAGCCGTCGGCTCGAGGAAGCGGGTCGTTGTAGATCGTGACGTTGGTGGGGAAGGTGTCGTAGGAGGCCGTGTCGGAGTCGACAGGCATCGGGTCGGTGGAGCCAACCGACTCCAGGTCCGCAGCGGGCTCGCTGGAGACATGGAGCTGACCGAGAAGGTTGGCGAGGTGGTCGGTGCCCGCATCGGAGGCGAGCTCGTCGGAGATGAGGGTTTCGTCAAGCAGATCGGCGAGGCTGCTCGCCATGCAGATGCTGGTGACGCCTTGCAGCGTGTCGTGGCAAGCGCCATCGGGCGTGCCGGGCTGGCTACGCTCGCTGGGGAGGAAGAGGGTTCCCGTCCAGAACAGGTCTCCGGACGACGATGCACCTGGCCCCACGGTGGGCGCCAAATGTCGGGTGGTAGGTGCAACATATGCCAACATATGGCTTATCATGGTGGGGGCGAGTAGGATGTCGCCGGTGCCCGGAAACGGGATGAGGCGAAGACATGCACGCCGGCGAATCTTACCCAGCTTCAGGGCTCTCTGGGAGATAACACCCCTACTGCTGCTCTGTGGGGTCTCCGCATGACCACTAGATGAACAGGTAGCTACACAATGCTCCTTGAGCTGTTTGGTGGGAGGAGGAAGAAGGGCACGGCTAGCCTGCTTCTTCTCCTTGTGTGGTGTCTAGGACTAGCTGGGGGTCCAACCCTTTGCATGGGTGCCTCGGGGGGTTTATATAGGCCTACCCCCCGGGGGTACAATGGTAATCCGACTGGGCGCGGGGCCCAGCCGTCTGTGACTGCGCTCGCCGGCTTCTGCGCCGGCTGCCGGGGCCCGCCGACTGGTGGGTCCCGCCGGCTGTCGGCCCCTTGGTCGACAGGAAGGCCCCACTGTCCAGGGCCTGGTCGGCGGCTGGTTACTGTGGCTTCATCTTGGTGACGTGGGCTTCATCGTGGTAGGCGCGGCTACAGTGCTGCCGCCCGTCGAGTGATCGCTGTAGCCTCACCGCGTCTTGTCTCCTTAATGGGGCGTCTCCTTCAAGGGAGGCGGCAAGCCGGCTGCGGGGAGCCGGCTCTGTCTTGGGCCGACTGGTTGGAGGCGTGGCCGCCTTTGGGCATCTCTCTGCCCGAAGGGGCCCACCATCTGTGGGCCGCACTGGCGGCCCGTCGTGGGTGACATCAGGGTCAACATGGCAACAGTGCCGCGCCAGACGGGTCATGGCTACTCCGTACAGCGCACTTTGCCAGGCGTGCTCCGGGATACGGGGTGGCAGGCTTCACTGTAGCCACGCCCCGTCGCACTGCCGTTAGGTGGGTGCAAACTTTGAGGGTACGGTCTTGACCGCTTTATGGGAGCCGGCTTCTTGGAGTCGGCCTTCTCATGGCCGGCTTCCCGAAGTCAACCCTCCCGTGGCTTCCTTCATGAGGGCTAAAGTCTGACCGCCTTCCGAAAGCCGGCCTGGGTGGCAGCCAGCAAGGGGAAGGCGGCTCCATGTCTTGGATTCTTGAGAGCCGGACGGGCTCGTGATTATCTTCAGAAGGGCCAGGGGAAGCCGGCTAGGCTACCCATGGCTATTTACTCCGACAAAAGCCGAGGAGCACTACATTACAAAAATCGGACATTATTCCTATAGGTACACAAGATTTGGAGAAGAACCTGCCTTGCAATGCCGAACAATCTGCATGCCGGACTCGTCGTCATTGAAGCCTGGTTCGGGGGCTACTGAGGGAGTCCTGGATTAGGGGGTGTTCGGGTAGCCGGACTATACCTTCAGCCGAACTCTAGGACTATGAAGATGCAAGATTGAAGACTTCGTCCCGTGTCCGGATGGGACTTTCCTTGTCGTGGAAGGCAAGCTTGGCGATGCGGATATTCGAGATCTCCTACCATTGTAACCGACTATGTGTAACCCTAACCCTATCCGGTGTCTATATAAACCGGAGGGTTGTAGTCCATAGAGAATCAACTCCATACACAACAATCATACCATAGGCTAGCTTCTAGGGTTTAGCCTCCTTGATCTCGTGGTATATCTACTCTTGTACTACCCATATCATCAATATTAATCAAGCAGGAGTAGGGTTTTACCTCCATCGAGAGGGCCCGAACCTAGGTAAAACAAAGTGTCCCCTGTCTGCTGTTACCATCGGCCTAGACGCACAGTTCGGGACCCCCTACCTGAGATCTGCCAGTTTTGACACCGACAATCAACCTCTCCTTCCCCCTTGCTGGATCAAGAAGGAGGAGACGTCTTCCCAACCGTACGTGTGTTGAACACGGAGGTGTTGTCCGTTCGGCACTTGTTCATCGGTGATTTGGATCACGACGAGTACGACTCCATCAACCCTGCTCTCTTGAACGCTTCCGCACACGATCTACAAGGGTATGTAGATGCAGTCCTCTCTACCTTGTTGCTAGATGACTCCATAGATTGATCTTGGTGATGCGTAGAAAATTTTAAAATTCTGCTACGTTCCCCAACAGTAGGTTGGGCCTGAAACGTGCCGATCAGCTCACGGCCCGGCAGCAGCCCAAAATGAACCCCGGCCCATGATTGTGCGAATCAAATCACGGGATTTTAACAGGCCAAAAAATTGGCTCGGTCCTTGTTTGGCCCAATCAGATATCGGCTGCGAGCAGGCCGGATGCAAACCGGCCGTAGTTAGTCCCAACTATATGACGGGCTTTTAACATGCTGAAATTAATATAGGGCCGAAATGTTAAACGGGCCCTTAACATGCCAAAACTAATATCAGGCCGAATTACTAAGTGGGCCTTTAGCAAGTGGGCCCAAAAGCATAGTGTCCAGTTGACGGGCCGAAGCTTGTCACGACCGGTTTTCCAATAAAAATATTTATTGAGAAACCAATCTTTTGAGTCCAGTATGAGAGAAATCCTCCTCACTGGTAGACAATTTCTTGATACAATAAGCCAGTAGCATAAAATATATTACAGGGTCGAACTGCGGTTGCTCAACCAAATTATTACAAGCACGCCAATAATTATACATAATGGCGGACATGACACAGTGGTGTGGAGACATACTACTGACTCGAGGATAGGGCGGTGGTGGAAAAACACAGTGGGGAGAGAAATACAAGACTCTAAGTCTATCATCTCATCGAGCGTCGAGGTGAGGCTCGATGAATTTATTTGGTAGCGGAAGCGGATATAAAACAGTGACCAAATCCAGGGTCGCACGAGACTGACTGGGACTCCTCTAAGTGTCGGACTCGCTATCAAACTCTTCATCCATGAGATCGCCTTCATCAGCATCTGGCCAAATCAACAAGCCAGTGAGTACTTTGAAAGTACTCGCAAGACAGTTCGGACGTAAGATATAACAAATGCATGCATGGATGCGACATGAATAAATTCACCAATGTACATTTTCAAAAAATTAGCATAACAAGGTAAGTAAAAGGGAAACGGCGGTAGTCCGCCTGAAATCCCAACAGAACATAAATAATTACCGATCGGGTGTCTGAAGCGACGCCTCGAAAGGTGAACAAATAAATATAAGGAAAAAGATGCCACAGTCGGGCGTCTTAGCGACACCACATAAAGGGCTTAAAAAGAAATACCTCAGTCGGACGTCGGGGCGACGTCACAGAAAGGGCTTTAAAAGAAATGCCACAGTCGGACGTCGGGACGACATCACAGAAAGGGCTTTAAAAGAAATGCCACAGTCGGACGTCGGGGCGACATCACAGAAAGGGCTTTAAAAGAAATGCCACAGTCGGACGTCGGGACGACATCACAGAAAGGGCTTTAAAAGAAATGCCACAGTCGGA
>NC_041390.1:73309238-73318795 GCF_002162155.2 Triticum dicoccoides | reverse complement strand
GGGGCGACATCACAAAAAGGGCTTTAAAAGAAATGCCACAGTCGGACGTCGGGGCGACATCACAGAAAGAGCTTTAAAAGAAATGCCACAGTCGGACGTCGGGCCGACATCACAGAAAGAGCTTTAAAAGAAATGCCACAGTCGGACGTCGGGGCGACATCACAGAAAAGGCTTTAAAAGAAATGCCACAGTCGGACATCGGGACGACATCACAGAAAGGGCTTTGATTCACAAGTAAATAGTACTCATAATAAACATTTAATTCATGAGAATAAATGGGTTAGTCCATCCACAAGAATATTCAATTAACCGGAATTAGCACTCATGCGAATCACCGGAGTCTCTGTCATCAAAACTGACATTGTTAGGACGAGATAATACGAATTTGGACATGGAATAGATGATTTGGAGGGATATATGACTCTGCAGAGTTTGTACAAAATTATTCCCACAGCCAACGGATTTCCGTAGTCACGAAGGACTAGTTCCGTTTATGGTATTTCGGAAGAAAACACAGCTAACCAGTACACACCCATCCTACCTCTCGATGCTAGGAATCACCCTAGACATCGTCCAAGAAAAACTTTTGAGACGGGGAGATCACAATCTCGAATAGCATGGGATCAAATTTATATACGCGCGCTCTAAGGGGTGCCCCCCTCTCGGTCCCAACCGAAAACACCCATGCCCCCTGACCGGATGACTGGCTTTAATCCAGGGCCATGGAACCATCATCACGACCTCTCCTTTTGGTGTGTACCAGAAAAGCGGTTTGCAACTTACTAAACCATATTCCTTGCGGAAAACATGTGGTAGTACAGGGAATGAAATGAAAGGAACTGGACCGATACGGTTTGACACTAAAGTCACATAGTCTGGCATAAGACTGGCATGCTACGACACTGCCATCTTACCCATCCTCATGCAAACACATGGCCATTCATACTCACATCCATCCACTTATGGATCATCGAACTCACTTACCTCATTATCGCATAAAATGACATTCATCGATATGCTTCTCAACATGCCATGAAACTAACTAAATGCAAAACATGCCAAGACACTCATCATATCAAAAGTTCAAACATGCTTGCCTGGTTCGGAGTAGTCGGAGCCTAGCTCGGTGAAGTTCGCGGCTCCGTCACCTCCTTCGGTATCTACGGTATAAAGAAAGTATATGCGCTATCGTAAATACCAAGAGGTGCACAAAAAGTATACCAAATATTTTTCAAATAAATATGATAAAAAACTAGACAAAATTTTAAAGAGAACAGAAAAAGAATCAATCAAAAATACTTTTCTGCTTAAAAGTTATAAAGGTTTTTGTACAGGGACTCATCTGTAATGAAACAGAAGTTTTCTAGGGGCTAGTTTATAAAAACAGAAAGCGCTTCGGTAGCGACTACGCCAGCCCAGAGGGAAAGCGCATTCGGCAGAAGACGTTTCCAGAAAACGCTTCGCTCCGACAGGATAGAGAGGCTGACAGGCGGGTCCCGCCCGTTAGGTTTAAATATTCAAACGGGGCGGCAGAGTTCGCCGGTGCCCGAGAGCCGCGGTGGTCGCCGGCGGCGATCCACGGCGAGGCAGAGAGATCGGAGGGTACCTCCGTGTTCAGGGCACCCTTCCGCGTCGGTTGGTGGTGGTGGTGGCGGTCGGCGAGCACCACGTCGACGGCGAGCTTTGCTCTGGCGGACGGCGGTTCGGGTGGTTGCGGACTTCGTCGGAGAGAGCTGCAGTGATCAAATTGAGGAGGGGGTTAGGCTTCTGGTAGCTAGAGGGAGTAAGTGACGGGGTTTGGGCGCCGGAGACGGCCTCACCGGAGCAAATCGAGGTGGAGGCCGAGGCGGATCGGGGCGGCCGGAGCTGGGGGTGGAGACCTCCTCGAGGTCCCCCTAGTGGCCTGGCGGGGTGTTGGTGAGGTGTGGGGATGAGGCGTGCACGAGGGTGAGCTCGAGGGCCCTTTTTATAGGCAGTCCGAGGCGGTGGCCGTGAACGGGGATTTCCGGTGATGGTTACGGTGGCGCAGTGCTCGGTCGGGGGTGATTAGGGAGTCGAGCGCCGTCGTGGGAGTTTACTGGGTCCGTTTAGACGCTAACCGGACTTGGATTAGAAGCTTAGGGCAGGCTTTGGTCGGAACGGGACGGCGCGGGTCCGTTGGCGGCAGAGAGCGCGTCCAGTGCTGTCGGGCCACGGCGACGGTGCAACGGGGGTGCGCTGGCGTGCATGAGGCCACGCGGAGAGCCAGGGAGCGATGGGCGGCGCGGAACGGCGTTGAGCCGCCGTTCTTGTTCCCTGTCGGCTGCAACGGGGTTTCGGCCGCCGCAAGACACGTCGGCGTGGGCGGCCAGGGCGCCACCGACGCCGGGAAGACGCCAAGCGCGCGTGCGGGGGTGCTGGCCAGGGAGAAAAAGCCGCGTGCAACGTGCCAAGCGCACTGTGGCCGCGTGACTGAAACTGACGGACGAAAACGACACTGAAAACTGAATCTCTGAACTTTCTGAATTTGCAAAGGAATAGTGCAGCTCGGGTGTTCGACAGAATGCTTTTGGCCTCTGCAGATTTTTCCTTGAGCTGAAACTTGGTGGAGTGGCTTCTCATTGCTCACATAGGTTGCCTGAATTTTGGTGGAATTTTTGGAGTAGTGTAGATATGAATTTCATCAAATTTGGCAAATCTGGTCCAAACTTGCAGAGACTGAATTTTGAAAAATTTGAAAAGAGAAGGAGTGGATAAAGATGGTTCTGAGTTGTGGGTACAAAGGACTATCCAGGAGAGTTGGTTTGAGGTCAAAACTCAAATGAAAAAGAGTACTTGCTTTGAAAATCACTCAGGCTCCAAATAATTTTTAGAATTGATTTGTGAGGAAAAATAATTAGAATAAAATCCAAAACTTGTTTGGATTAGTTGGGACAGATAACTTAGGTTGATCACAAGGTGTAGGGGAGGTTTTTGAGAGGTTTTACCACATGGTCAAAAAAAATGCTAAGTCAAGGGTGGTTCCAAGATATGAAAATCCCCAAATTTTCATAGAGTTTCATTTTAAAAGAAAACAAATTAAACTCCCAAAATTAAATTTCAGAGAACCAACAGATAAGAAGTTTCAAAAGATCAAACACCAAGGTTTGAAAAAAATAAAATCCTTGCCAAAGCAAAGGAAGTTTTTAAGTGGAAGGTTTTTCTGAAAAAGGAAAAATTTTAAATAGCCTCTCCTCAAAAACCACAAAGTTTTTGATAAAAACCAAATAAAAATTTTAGAGTGTCACAACACCTACCCCCTTAGGAAAAATCTCGTCCCCGAGATTTCAGCTGATCCTTAAATAGGTGTGGATGCTCAGTCCGAAGAAAATCCTCGCTTTCCCAAGTTGTTTCACTGTCGGTGTGATTGCTCCACTGGACTTTGAAAAACTTGATGGTCTTCTGTTGGGTCCTCCTTTCAGATTCCTCTAATATTCTTACGGGACGTTCTCGATAAGTGAGGTCTGGCTGCACATCAATGTTTTCATGGGATACTTGTTTCTCTGGGTTGTTTACGTACTTCCTTAATTGAGAGACGTGGAACACGTCGTGAATGTCGGACAAGTCTTCGGGTAAGTCTAGCTGGTAGGCTACAGTGCCTCTTCGTGCCACTATGCAGAATGGTCCAATAAATCTTGGTGCTAACTTTCCTTTAATCTTAAACCGTTGCAATCCTCTCATCGGGGACACTCTCAGGTATACGAACTCACCTGGTTCGAAGCTGACCCTACGATGTTTCTGATCATAATAACTCTTCTGTCGACTTTGAGCGGTCTTAAGTCGGTCTCTGATTAGCTTGACCTTTTCCTCAGCTTCTCTGAGCAGGTCTGGCCCGAAGATGCGGCTGTCCCTGGTCTCTGACCAATTTAACGGGGTACGACATCTTTGTCCGTACAAAGCCTCAAATGGTGCCATTTGTAGGCTGGCCTGGTAGCTATTGTTATATGCGAACTCGGCGTATGGCAGGCTTTCTTCCCAACTGGTTCCATATGTGAGGACACATGCCCTCAGCATGTCTTCTAAAACCTGGTTTACGCGTTCTGTTTGTCCATCAGTCTGTGGATGGTATGCGGTACTGAAGGCTACTTGGGTTCCCAGAGCCTGTTGTAAATGCTCCCAAAATCTTGAGACGAACTGAGTGCCTCTGTCGGATATTATAGTCTTCGGGACACCGTGCAGACAAACTATGCGGGAAAGATAAATCCTGGCAAGCCTCTGAGTGGTGTAGGTTGTCTTCACTGGAATAAAGTGTGCCACTTTGGTTAACCTGTCAGTGATGACCCATATGGCATCATTCCCGTGTCGTGACCGAGGTAGTCCAACAATAAAATCCATCCCTATTTCATCCCATTTCCACTCAGGTATTTTGTTAGGTTGCAGTAGTCCAGCTGGTCTCTGATGTTCTGCTTTTATGCGTTGACATGAGTCGCAACATGCAATGAAGGCGGCTATGTCCCTCTTCATACCGTGCCACCAAAATCTTTGCTGAATATCCTTATACATTTTGGTTCCTCCAGGGTGGATCGAATATGGAGTGGTGTGTGCTTCAGCTAAAATTTGCTGTTTAAGGTCTTCTATGTTTGGCACGCATAGCCTTTCTCTGTACCATAATATTCCTTCATTGTCTATGACGAATTCCGAGGCCTTGCCCATACTCAACTTTCTTTTAATTCCTTCAATGCTGGGGTGACCGGGCTGAGCTTCTTTAATTTTCTCCACAAGGTTGGGTTGTATTTCCAAGTTTGATATGGTGCCTTCTGCTACCATTATCAAGTTGAGCTTGGCAAATTCTTGATGGAATTCGGGCCTCAAGCTGTGCAGATAGTTTCCGTCGGAGCTGGGGTTCCGACTTAGGGCATCGGCCACTACATTTGCTTTCCTTGGATGATAATGGATACCAACATCATAATCCTTTACCAATTCCAACCAGCGTCGTTGCCGTAAATTTAGTTCTGGCTGCGTGAAAATATATTTGAGACTTTTGTGGTCCGTATATATTTCACATCGATTCCCAAGTAAGAAATGCCTCCATTCCTTGAGTGCATGAATAACTGCTTCCATTTCTAAGTCATGAGTGGGATAATTTTCCTCATGCTTGCGAAGTTGCCTTGAAGCGTAGGCGACAACCTTGCCTTCTTGCATCAACACGCATCCGAGACCCTTTCTGGACGCGTCACAATATACTTCAAAATTCTTGTGTATGTCGGGTACAATTAATACCGGTGTTGTTGTTAACTTCCGCTTTAGCTCTTGGAAACTTTTCTCGCAGGCTTCTATCCACTCAAACTTCTTATCTTTCTTGAGCAACTGTGTCATAGGCTTGGCTATGGTGGAAAATCCTTCAATAAATCTGCGGTAATATCCTGCCATTCCCAAGAAACTCCGTATGTCCGTTACGCTGGCTGGTGATTTCCAGTCAAGTACGGCCTTGACTTTCTCTGGGTCCACTGCGATACCGTCTTGAGTCAGCACGTGGCCTAGAAAACCTACTTGTCTTAGCCAAAATTCGCACTTGCTGAACTTGGCATACAATTGGTGTTTTCTTAGCTCTCCTAGCACAATCCTGAGATGTTCTGCGTGCTCTTCTGGTGTCTTGTAGTATACCAGAATATCATCGATGAATACCACGACGAACTTGTCCATAAACTTCATAAATACTTTGTTCATGAGGTGAACAAAATATGCTGGGGCGTTAGTTAATCCAAATGGCATCACTGTGAACTCGTACAGTCCATATCTGGAGGTGAAGGCTGTTTTGGGGATATCTTCCGTTCGTACCTTCAATTGATGGTATCCTGACCTTAAGTCAATTTTTGAGAATACCTTGGCCTGAGCAAGTTGATCAAACAAATCGTTTATCCTTGGCATCGGGTATTTGTTTTTGACTGTGACCATGTTAAGTGCTCGATAGTCAATACACAATCTCAGCGTTCCATCCTTCTTTTTGGCAAATAAAAATGGTGATCCCCAAGGTGAGGAGCTGGCTCGAATGTATCCTTTTTCCAGTAATTCCTTTATTTGCTTCTTCAACTCGATCAACTCGGATGGTGCCATTCTGTATGGTTTCTTGTATATGGGGGTGGTTCCTGGTGCTAGCTCAATGCGGACTTCTATTTCTCGGTCTGGTGGCATGCCTGGCAGCTCTTCAGGGAATACATCTGGAAATTCACACACTACAGGAACCTTGTTTAGCTCAGAAACGTCCACCTTATTTAATCTCGGTTGCCGGGGTATTTTTCCTTCCTTGGCTGATACTCTTATTGTCTTCCCTTGGTGGTGTGTGAGAATTACGGTCCTGTTGAAACAGTCGATAAAACCCTTATTGGTGGTTAGCCAATCCATCCCTAGGATGACATCCAGTCCTTTATTTTCCAATACAGTAAGATTTGCGTGAAACTCCAATCCTTCGAACTCAATGACCACATTCTGACAGTAATTCTGAGTAACTTGCTGAATCCCAGGGGACTTGATGGTCATGGATTTCTCCAAAGGAAGCATCGAAAAATTATTTTGCAAAGCAAAACTTTTCGAAATGAAAGAGTGAGAGGCTCCAGAATCAAACAAAACCATTGCAGGTATTGTGTTGACAGGAAACGTACCGAGTACGATATCCGGAGCATTTTGTGCCTCCTCTTTGGTTACATGGTTCAGATGACCCTTCCTGTGGTTATTGTTGGGATTGAAATTGTTTCGCTTGGGCGCTGAATTATTGCCGCCGTTGTTCGGCTTTGGGGTTGAACTCCTTGGCTTGGGGCACTGTTTGGCATAGTGCCCTTCTTCTCCACAAGCGTAACAAGTAACGCCGGGGCGATAGGTGAATTCCTTGTCCCTTGCATGAAAATTCTTGATTGGGCGTGAGACATTGGATGAGAATTTGTGTGTCCCACCCTTTTGAAAATCTGTCTTGCTTCGGTGATTGCGAGCGTGATTAGTCTGGTCCCTTTTTCGCTTGCGGATATCTTCCAGACTGCGTCTCTCATTTTCCAGAGTAATGGCCTTGTCCACCAGTGTTTAAAATCAGGAAAAGTGTGCACGACCAGTTGGCATTTAAGCGCGGGCGCCAGACCATCAAGGAATTTCTCCATCTTCTTGATTTCAGTCATACGCTCCTCATCGGCGTAGCAGGATAATAGGGTAAATTGACTGTTGTAATCTGACACTGTCATGTTCCTTTGTTTGAGGTCATCGAATTCTCTCTCTTGATTTTCATAATACTCTTAGGAATATGTGCACCACGGAAACCTTCCTTGAAATCATCCCAGGTTATGTCATTTTCGTTGGGATGCATGTGCAGAAAATTCTCCCACCACGATGCGGCTGCTCCTGTGAGATAGTGTGGAGCATATAGTACTTTCTCGAGATCTGAACACTTTGCAATAATTAATTTCCTCTCCATATCTCGAAGCCAGTCCTCGGCTTCAAGAGGCTTGTCAGTGTGAGAAAATGTTTGAGGACGTGTCTTCTGTAGCTCAGATAACTTGGAATGCTGCTGATACTGTCCATGATGATTCCCCATGTTGATGACTTGGTTCATCATCTCACGATGTTGTTGCTGACTCTGCTCATAAAGGCGGCACATTTGTGAAAGCGCCGATTCACTGCCCTGTTGGCTTGACTGTCCCTGAGTGAACTCGTTGTTGCATTGTGCATCATAATTTTCCTCTGGTGGAGTTGGCATGGAGCGTGTCCAAGGACGAGACATTTTTCACTCTGGGGATGTATTTTTGTAAAACTCATAAGAAAAGCGGAAAGAGTCGCAAAAACAAATCCATAAATGCATAAAGCTGGCAGATATAATTAAATATCCAAGTTTACTTAAGAAAAACAAATCGACTTGCGCACGGAGAAGGACTGCTCATTACATATCTTACACGCGGGCGGTAATTATACAATACATCACTCAGGATATGTGTACATAATCCTGACATGTTATTTAGGCTAGTGCACTTCTCCAGATCCTACATGATGCGCAAACAGGCTACTTCTCACAACCTATGTACATATCTTACAAAGCGGTGCAATATACGGCAGCTAAGCGTACTCAGGCAGAGATGTTGACGATCTCCTTTGCCCTGCCGAGGGCGAGGCGTAGCGAGGTTGGGGACTCGACTTCCTCCTCGCTAATAGGCTCCATACGTGTAGTGTTGCGCAGAGTGGACGGAGCGGTTGCCAGGGGCGGAGCAACACGTACAGGAGTGGGCGCGAAGGGTGGTGCAGTGCGTGCTGAAGTGGGTGCAATGACTTGGTTGAATTCTTCGGTAGAAGGCAGGCGACGAGTAGGCGTATAAGATGCTGAGGACGAGACCAAAGTCAGTGGCGGAGCGATGGGTAGGAGCTCCCTCCTATTGGCAGCACAGCCATGGACTGAGTCCATGCGGGTAGCTACGAAGTCGTCCTCCAGGTTGTTGAAGGCTGCCTCCAGGGCCCGGAGATACTCAATGAGCATCTCAAAAGCCTCGTCTCATTCTCCTCTGGGGCAGGAGTATGCGTAGTGACAGGTGTAAGGCACATGGCACGGAAGATAACGGTGACGACGAGTCTTCATCACGGGAAGGACATCCCTGAGACGAGCTATCGCCTCGCGGGCTGCCATCTGCGTAGCATGCCTCTCCGTAGGCATGGATCTTCCCACGAACCGGAAGCAGCGTAACTCACCACGCCCTCCCTTGAACTGTACCGCGGCCTGGTGCATGGTCAGACTGTCGTTGACTCGGTGCTGGCAGAGTGTGAAGACTGGGCGCACGGATGGCCCCATCGCGACCTGAACGATGAAAGAAAGAAGCTTGACGAACCCATCGGGCACGTTGGCGAAGGTCTGAGACTCGCAGCTGTTGTCGGCCATCTACAAAAGTAGGTAAAAATTCTGCAGGGTCAGATCATAAATTTATGCTGACTGACAGAAAATGACTACAATTGCAAAAATATAAATTAGCTCTATCATGCTAATAACAAATTAGCGATCGCACCTAGTGGCTTCCTACAGTCAGCCTGGCTCTGGTACCAAGCTTGTCACGACCGGTTTTCCAATAAAAATATTTATTGAGAAACCAATCTTTTGAGTCCAGTATGAGAGAAATCCTCCTCACTGGTAGACAATTTCTTATACAATAAGCCAGTAGCATAAAATATATTACAGGGTCGAACTGCGGTTGCTCAACCAAATTATTACAAGCACGCCAATAATTATACATAATGGCGGACATGACACAGTGGTGTGGAGACATACTACTGACTCGAGGATAGGGCGGTGGTGGAAAAACACAGCGGGGAGAGAAATACAAGACTCTAAGTCTATCATCTCATCGAGCGTCGAGGTGAGGCTCGATGAATTTATTTGGTAGCGGAAGCGGATATAAAACAGTGACCAAATCCAGGGTCGCACGAGACTGACTGGGACTCCTCTAAGTGTCGGACTCGCTATCAAACTCTTCATCCATGAGATCGCCTTCGTCAGCATCTGGCCAAATCAACAAGCCAGTGAGTACTTTGAAAGTACTCGCAAGACAGTTCGGACGTAAGATATAACAAATGCATGCATG
>NC_041390.1:73308454-73309097 GCF_002162155.2 Triticum dicoccoides | reverse complement strand
GGGGCGACATCATAGAAAGGGCTTTAAAAGAAATGCCACAGTCGGACGTCGGGGCGACATCACAAAAAGGGCTTTAAAAGAAATGCCACAGTCGAACGTCGGGGCGACATCACAGAAAGGGCTTTTAAAAGAAATGCCACAGTCGGACGTCGGGGCAACATCATAGAAAGGGCTTTAAAAGAAATGCCACAGTCAGACGTCGGGGCGACATCACAGAAAGGGCTTTATGGGCAGATAAATAATAATCATAATAAACTTTTAATTCATAAGAATAAAAGGGTTAGTCCATCCACAGGAATATCATTTAACCGGAATTATCACTCATGCGAAACACCGGAGTCTCTGTCATCAACACTGTCATTGTTAGGACAAGATAATACGAATGTGGACATGGAATAGATGATTTGGAGGGATATATGACTCTGCAGAGTTTGTACAAAATTATTCCCACAGCCAACGGATTTCCGTAGTCACGAAGGACTAGTTCCGTTTACGGTATTTCGGAAGAAAACACAGCTAACCAGTACACACCCATCATACCTCTCGATGCTAGGAATCACCCTAGACATCGTCCAAGAAAAACTTTTGAGACGGGGAGATCACAATCTCGAATAGCATGGGATCAAATTTATATACGCGCGCT
>NC_041390.1:73299353-73308444 GCF_002162155.2 Triticum dicoccoides | reverse complement strand
TCGGACGTCGGGGCGACATCACAAAAAGGGCTTTAAAAGAAATGCCACAGTCGAACGTCGGGGCGACATCACAGAAAGAGCTTTAAAAGAAATGCCACAGTCGGACGTCGGGCCGACATCACAGAAAGAGCTTTAAAAGAAATGCCACAGTCGGACGTCGGGGCGACATCACAGAAAGGGCTTTAAAAGAAATGCCACAGTCGGACATCGGGACGACATCACAGAAAGGGCTTTGATTCACAAGTAAATAGTACTCATAATAAACATTTAATTCATGAGAATAAATGGGTTAGTCCATCCACAAGAATATTCAATTAACCGGAATTAGCACTCATGCGAATCACCGGAGTCTCTGTCATCAAAACTGACATTGTTAGGACGAGATAATACGAATTTGGACATGGAATAGATGATTTGGAGGGATATATGACTCTGCAGAGTTTGTACAAAATTATTCCCACAGCCAACGGATTTCCGTAGTCACGAAGGACTAGTTCCGTTAACGGTATTTCGGAAGAAAACACAGCTAACCAGTACACACCCATCCTACCTCTCGATGCTAGGAATCACCCTAGATATCGTCCAAGAAAAACTTTTGAGACGGGGAGATCACAATCTCGAATAGCATGGGATCAAATTTATATACGCGCGCTCTAAGGGGTGCCCCCCTCTTGGTCCCAACCGGAAACATCCATGCCCCCTGACCGGATGACTGGCTTTAATCCAGGGCCATGGAACCATCATCACGGCCTCTCCTTTTGGTGTGTACCAGAAAAGCGGTTTGCAACTTACTAAACCATATTCCTTGCGGAAAACATGTGGTAGTACAGGGAAGGAAATGAAAGGAACTGGACCGATACGGTTTGACACTAAAGTCACATAGTCTGGCATAAGACTGGCATGCTACGACACTGCCATCTTACCCATCCTCATGCCAACACATGGCCATTCATACTCACATCCATCCACTTATGGATCATCGAACTCACTTACCTCATTATCGCATAAAATGACATTCATCGATATGCTTCTCAACATGCCATGAAACTAACTAAATGCAAAACATGCCAAGACACTCATCATATCAAAAGTTCAAACATGCTTGCCTGGTTCGGAGTAGTCGGAGCCTAGCTCGGTGAAGTTCGCGGCTCCGTCACCTCCTTCGGTATCTACGGTATAAAGAAAGTATATGCGCTATCGTAAATACCAAGAGGTGCACAAAAAGTATACCAAATATTTTTCAAATAAATATGATAAAAACTAGACAAAATTTTAAAGAGAACAGAAAAAGAATCAATCAAAAATACTTTTCTGCTTAAAAGTTATAAAGGTTTTTGTCCAGGGACTCATCTGTAATGAAGCAGAAGTTTTCTAGGGGCTAGTTTATAAAAACAGAAAGCGCTTCGGTAGCGACTACGCCAGCCCAGAGGGAAAGCGCATTCGGCAGAAGACGTTTTCAGAAAACGCTTCGCTCCGACAGGATAGAGAGGCTGACAGGCGGGTCCCGCCCGTCAGGTTTAAATATTCAAACGGGGCGGCAGAGTTCGCCGGTGCCCGAGAGCCGCGGTGGTCGCCGGCGGCGATCCACGGCGAGGCAGAGAGATCGGAGGGTACCTCCATGTTCAGGGCACCCTTCCGCGTCGGTTGGTGGTGGTGGTGGCGGTCGGCGAGCACCACGTCGACGGCGAGCTTTGCTCCGGCGGACGGCGGTTCGGGTGGTTGCGGACTTCATCGGAGAGAGTTGCAGTGATCAAATTGAGGAGGGGATTAGGCTTCTGGTAGCTAGAGGGAGTAACTGACGGGGTTTGGGCGCCGGAGACGGCCTCACCGGAGCGAATCGAGGTGGAGGCCGAGGCGGATCGGGGCGGCCGGAGCTGGGGGAGGAGACCTCCTCGAGGTCCCCCTAGTGGCCTGGCGGGGCGTTGGTGAGGTGTGGGGATGAGGCGTGCACGAGGGTGAGCTCGGGGGCCCTTTTTATAGGCGGTCCGAGGCGGTGGCCGTGAACGGGGATTTCCGGCGATGGTTACGGTGGCGCAGTGCTCGGTCGGGGGTGATTAGGGAGTCGAGCGCCGTTGTGGGAGTTTACTGGGTCCGTTTAGACGCTAACCGGACTTGGATTAGAAGCTTAGGGCAGGCTTTGGTCGGAACGGGACGGCGCGGGTCCGTTGGCGGCAGAGAGCGCGTCCAGTGCTGTCGGGCCACGACGACGGTGCAGCGGGGGTGCACTGGCGTGCATGAGGCCACGCGGAGAGCCAGGGAGCGATGAGCGGCGCGGAACGGCGTTGAGCCGCCGTTCTTGTTCCCTGTCGGCTGCAACGGGGTTTCAGCCGCCGCAAGAGACGCCGGCGTGGGCGGCCAGGGCGCCACCGACGCCGGGAAGACGCCAAGCGCGCGTGCGGGGGTGCTGGCCAGGGATAAAAAGCCGCGTGCAACGTGCCAAGCGCACTGTGGCCGCGTGACTGAAACTGACGGACGAAAACAACACTGAAAACTGAATCTCTGAACTTTCTGAATTTGCAAAGGAATAGTGCAGCTCAGGTGTTCGACAGAATGCTTTTGGCCTCTGCAGATTTTTCCTTGAGCTGAAACTTGGTGGAGTGGCTTCTCATTGCTCACATAGGTTGCCTGAATTTTGGTGGAATTTTTGGAGTAGTGTAGATATGAATTTCATCAAATTTGGCAAATCTGGTCCAAACTTGCAGAGACTGAATTTTGAAAAATTTGAAAAGAGAAGGAGTGGATCAAGATGGTTCTGAGTTGTGGGTACAAAGGACTATCCAGGAGAGTTGGTTTGAGGTCAAAACTCAAATGAAAAAGAGTACTTGCTTTAAAATCACTCAGGCTCCAAATAATTTTCAGAATTGATTTGAGAGGAAAAATAATTAGAATAAAATCCAAAACTTGTTTGGATTAGTTGGGACAGATAACTTAGGTTGATCACAAGGTGTAGGGGAGGTTTTGGAGAGGTTTTACCACATGGTCAAAAAATGCTAAGTCAAGGGTGGTTCCAAGATATGAAAATCCCCAAATTTTCATAGAGTTTCATTTTAAAAGAAAACAAATTAAACTCCCAAAATTAAATTTGAGAGAACCAACAGAGAAGAAGTTTCAAAAGATCAAACACCAAGGTTTGAAAAAAATAAAATCCTTGCCAAAGCAAAGGAAGTTTTTAAGTGGAAGGTTTTTCTGAAAAAGAAAAAATTTTAAATAGCCTCTCCTCAAAAACCACAGTTTTTGATAAAAACCAAATAAAAATTTTAGAGTGTCACAAATCTGATATGGGCCATAATTAGGCCCAAAACCTCTTAAAGGGTCGGACCTGATCTGGGCCGTAATTTGGCCCAGAACATGGTAGGATTTTAACGGGCCGGATCTCATATGGGCCACTATTAGGCCCGGAGCGTGGCAGGCCATTAATAGACCGGATCAAATATGGGCCGGCATTTGGCTCAAAACATGGCAGCCAGTTAACGGGCCGGCCTACTAGGGTCCTCAAAATCTTGTGGGCCTACAGCTGGGCCAACCCATTAATGTCGACAAAATCTCATGGGCCTTTAGCTGGGCCGACCCATTATGATCTGCATGAATTTTGTGGGCCTTTACCCGGGCCGGCCTATTATAGCACACAAAAATCTTGTGGGCCTTTACCTGGGCCGGCCCACTATGGCCCATGAAATCTTGTGGGCCTTTATCTGGGTCAGCCCATTATGGTCCGCAAAATCTCGTGGGCCTTTAGCTGGGTCGGCCCATTATGGTCCTCAAAATCTTGTGGGCCTTTAGTTGGTCCGGCCCATTTAAACTTGTTGGGCCGTGCCACATGTCAATGTATCATAGGCGCCTTCTGTCCAGTGAGTGGATGACATCTGTCCCGATGATGAGCCGACACATGCTTCCTCTAGCCAATGATGATTTTACACGTGGAAAATCCCCATTGGTCGGGGCTGTTAACGGGTTATCGCATCCAAAACCCGACCCGATAGCTTAACGGCATTCCGTTACGGTGGATGCCACGTGTCGGTCACCCTTGACGAAAGCACTTCTGTGACGCGTGATTTATCGTCATGGAAGTGGACACTTCCATGATGATAATTTTGGTAATGTCATGGAACACTTCTACGACAGCACATGTATGACTATCTTGATTCTGTCATAAATTTGTCATGGCTGTACATGCATGATAAAAAAGCGACCTACTGTGACAAACACGTATCATCACGGAAGTGTATTTTTTTGTAGTGATAAAAGGGTGTTCTTCTAGTTTTGATGATAATAAGGATGAAGATCTAAAAGTGATTGATGTGTCTCCTATTAAATCTTTGTTTTGCAATATGAATCTTGATAATGATGGGACTGGAGATGAGTCAACTTTAGTTAAAAGGCGTCCCAATGATTCGGAGTTTTTAGATCCTGATGCAAAAATTAATAAAAGTGGGATTGGAGAGGTCAAAACTTTACATAGCAATGAATCCACTATTTTGAATCTTAAGGAATTTAATTATGATAATTGTTCTTTAATAGATTGTATTTCCTTGTTGCAATCCGTGCTAAATTCTCCGCATGCTTATAGTCAAAATAAAGCTTTTACTAAACATATCGTTGATGCTTTAATGCAATCTTATGAAGAAAAGCTTGAATTGGAAGTTTATATCCCTATAAAACTTTATGATGAGTGGGAACTCACTACTAAAACTAAAATTAATATCATGAATGCTTTGCTTTATGTGATTTGGGTGCTAGTGTTTCCATGATTCCAAAAACTTTGTGTGCTGTGTTAGGTTTCCGTGAGTTTGATGATTGTTCTTTAAACTTGCACCTTGCGGATTCCACTATTAAGAAACCTATGGGAAGGATTAATGATGTTCTTGTCATTGCAAATAGGAATTATATGCCCGTAGATTTCATTGTTCTTGATATTGATTGCAATCCTACATGTCCTATTATTCTTGGTAGACCTTTCCTTAGAACAATTGGTGCAATTATTGATATGAAAGAAGGGAATATTAGCTTCCAATTTCCATTAAGGAAAGGCATCGAACACTTTCCTAGAAAGAAAATTAAATTACCTTATGAATCTATGATGAGAGCCACTTATGGATTTCATACCAAAGATGATAATACATAGATCTATCCTTGCCTTTATGCCTAGCTAAGGGCGTTAAACGATAGCGCTTCTTGGGAGGGAACCCAATTTTATTTTTATTTCTTGCTTTTTGATTGTGTTTAGTAATAAATAATTCATCTAGCCTTTGTTTAGATGTGGTTTTATGCTTTTAATTAATGTTTGTGCCAAGTAGAACCTTTGGGAAGACTTGGGGAAAGTCTTTGCGATCCTGCTGTAAAAAACAGAAACTTTAGCACTCACGAGATTTGCTGCCATTTTTTACTCGAGAGTGCAATTAGGTTGATTCTTTTTTGCGGATGATTAATAGATAAATTCCTCACGTCAATCTATTTATTTTAGAATGGTTGGGTTTACAGAAGTATTCGAAACCTACAGATTACTACAGACTGCTCTGTTTTTGACAGATTCTGTTTTTCATGTGTTGTTTGCTTATTTTGATGCATCTATGGCTAGTATCGGAGGTTATGAACCATATGGAAGTTGGAATACAGTAGGTTTAACACCAATATAAATAAAGAATGAGTTCATTACAGTACATTAAGTGGTGGTTTGTTTTCTTATACTAACGGAGCTCATGGGATTTTCCGTTTAAGTTTTGTGTTGTGAAGTTTTCAAGTTTTGGGTAAAGATTTGATGGATTATGGAATAAGGAGTGGCAAGAGACTAAGCTTGGGGATGCCCAAGGCACACGAAGGTAAAGTGCAAGGAAAATCAAAAGCCTAAGCTTGGGGATGTCCCGGAAGGCATCCCCTCTTTCGTCTTCTTCTATCGGTAACTTTACTTGAGGCTATATTTTTATTCACCACATGATATGTGTTTTGCTTGGAGCGTCTTGTATGATTTGAGTCTTTGCTTTTTAGTTTAGCACAATCATACTTAATGTAAACACCTTTTGGGAGATACACACATGAATTGGAATTTATTAGAATACTCTATGTGCTTCACTTATATCTTTTGATCTAGATAACTTTGGTCTAGTGCTTCACTTATATCTTTTTAGAGCACGGTGGTGGTTTTATTTTATAGAAATTATTGATCTCTTATGCTTCACTTATATTATTTTGAGAGTCCTTTAGAACAGCATGGTAATTTGTTTTGGTTATGAAATTAGTCCTAATATGATAGGCATCCAAGATGGGTATAATAAAAACTATCATAAAAAGTGCATTGAATACTATGAGAAGTTTGATACTTGATGATTGTTTTGAGATATGAACATGGTGATATTAGAGTCATGCTAGTTGAGTAGTTTTGAATTTGAGAAATACTTGTTCTAAAGTTTGTGATTCCCGTAGCATGCACGTATGGTGAACTGTTATGTGATGAAGTCAGAACAGAATTTATTTATTGATTGTCTTCCTTATGAGTGACGGTCGGGGATGAGTGATGGTCTTTTCCTACCAATCTATCCCTCTAGGATCATGTTCATAGTACTTTGTTTCGATAACTAATAGATTTTTGCAATAAGTATATGAGTTCTTTATGACTAATGTTGTGTCCATGGATTATACGCACTCTCACCCTTCCACCATTGCTAGCCTCTCTAGTACCGCGCAACTTTCGCCGGTACCATAAACCCACCATATACCTTCTTCAAAACAGCCAACATACCTACCTATTATGGCATATCCATAGCCATTCCGAGATATATTGCCATGCAACTTTCCACCGTTCCATTTATTATGACACGCTTCATCATTGTCATATTGCTTTGCATGATCATGTAGTTGACATCGTATTTGTGTTAAAGCCACCGTTCATAATTCTTTCATACATGTCACTGTTGATTCATTGCACCTCCCCGTACACCGCCGGAGGCATTCACATTGAGTCATATTTTGTTCCAAGAATTGAGTTGTAATTTTTGAGTTGTAAGTAAATAAAAGTGTGATGATCATCATTATTAGAGCATTGTCCCAAGTGAGGAAAAGATGATGGAGACTATGATTCTCCCACAAGTTGGGATGAGACTCTGGACGAAAAGAAAAAAGAGGGAAGAAAAGAGGCCATAAAAAAGGAGGCCCAAATAAAAAAAGAATAAAAAAATGAGAGAAAAAGAGAGAAGGGACAATGTTACATGTTTGTCAGAGTAGGTCATGTTTTCTGTCATGCATGTACATCGATGACAATTTTATGACAGAATCAAGATAGTCATACCTGTGCGGTCGTAGAAGTGTTCCATAACATTACCAAAATTATCATCACGGAAGTGTCCACCTCCATGACGATAAATCACGCGTCACAGAAGTGCTTTCGTCAAGGGTGACCGACACGTGGCATCCACCGTAACGGAACGCCGTTAAGCTATCAGGTCTGGTTTTGGATCCGATAACCCGTTAACAGCCCCGACCAATGGGGATTTTCCATGTGTAAAATCATCATTGGCTGAAGGAAACACGTGTCGGCTCACCGTTGGGACATATGTCATCCACTCATTGGACCCAAAGCGCCTATGATACGTCGACACGTGGCACGGACCAACAGAGGCCGATTCCTGTGAAAAGGCCAGCCCGTTTGACTTGGTCAAAAGGTGGCCGGCCAGCCCACGGCAAGCCTGTTAACGACCTGTTCACATATAGCCCCTTTACAGCCCGCTAACCCAGGGCCCGTTTACGGCCTATCCGAATTAGACCCAGTAGCATCATCTGGGCCGTCCAATATAATTCCAGCCCGTTTTAACTTCTGGCCCATGTATGGCCCATGACGTCTTTCGTCCCATATGAGGCCCTTAGTAACTCTCGGCACATTAATGGCCAGTGGTAAAACTGGCCCGTAATGAACAGTGTATCACTTTATACCCATTAACGGCCCATTATTCCGTTGGGCCGTTTCCAGCCCATGTTATCTTTTGACCTTCTCAGGGCCCATTTATTCTTGGGCTCATTTCCAGCATTCGTTTACTTTCGACCCGTTATTGTCATTTTCTACTTGTGGGCCAAATTCAGCCCGTGGTTACAATCGGCCCATTTGTGGCCTGTTAATATGTTGGGCCGTTTCATAGCATCATCAAATACAGCCGATTAACAACGGCCTGTTATGGTCGGCCCATGAATGGATGATTTCAACTCTAGCCCACTTACGGCCATAATGTGGTCTGTTATTGGCCCATGTTTGGCCAACCGATCATACAGCCCGTAGAAGGCCCATTGATGATGCGGCCCGTAGACGGCCCATTCTGTCTACGGTCCATATAAGGCCCATTGTTTCTACGCCCCATATAAAGCACATTGTTTCTACAGCCCTTAGAAGGCCCATTGTTTCTACCGCCCATAGGAGGCCCATGTTAACTATAGTAAATATGTAGCCCATGGTTAATGTGGTGTAACATCCCAAATTTTCAATTTGGAATGTTATACATAGATCATTCTTGCATATAATATTTTATTACTTTTCGTCTGACGATCCTTGAAATCCTAAGCAACTCAAGGACCCTCGGAGAGAGTTGGGGATTTCCCCGGTTGTCAAATTTGATTTTTATCAAATTCTGAAATGAGGAGTTTGGTTTTGATTATTTTTCTCTCTGAAAATATTTTATATTAAAGTATATGAGAGGAGATAATATGACTTATCCAAAATATTTCAAATATTGGAGGAAAAATATTAAAATCAAATATTTGATTTTATTTGCATTAGAAAAATTGCACGTTTTCAAAATTGCATTTTAGGGCCAAGAAAATGTTCACCTCGTTCTAAATATTCTATTTAGATGGTGAAAATTTGTTTTGGCATTTTTAGATTATTTATTTTACTTTCTAGGAATTATTTTCTGTTCGGCGGAATTGTTTTTTAAAAAAGCTTCGAGTGCCGACTCGGACGAAACCCAGCTGGGCCGGCCCATCTCCCGCCGCCGCCGTCTCCTGCACGGAGCCGCCCGCCCTGCCGGCGCCGACTCGGACAGAGTCCGAGCCGGACTCCTCCACCGCCGCCGCCTTGCCCCTCCTCCAAACCACCCACCCCCGCCCTTTATAT
>NC_041390.1:73295518-73299087 GCF_002162155.2 Triticum dicoccoides | reverse complement strand
GCTGCCGCCGCAAGCCGCGTCGCGCCGCCACCGCCCCGCTAGCCCGCGGCCCCGCCGCCAGAGCCCCGCCTCGCCGGAGGGACCACGCCGTTTCGTCGCTGCCGGTTTTTTTAAAAGAAAACCAATTTAGTTTTTTTAGAAAAAAACCCTAGTTCGTTTTTTAGATCGGTTCGCCGGTTTTTTTCGGTTCTTCTATTTAGCGGACTCTCGTCCGTACGTTCATTTTAACGAACGGTTTTCGCTCATTAGTTACAGACAACAAACGCTCGTTCGTTAACCTGTTTGTCAGTTTTCTTTTATCGGATTTTTCCCGCGGTTATTTCTGATCGCAATTTCTGATCCGATTTTCGTTCTAGTTTATCTTTTCAGTCGTTTGTTGGAATCAGGCGATTCAAGCGCCTAGATCTTCGTCTCGAGACCCTCTTTTCGTTTAACCAACTTGAACAAGCTTTTGTTACTGTAAAATTTGACCTAGGTCCAGATTAGTAAAAGGATCTTGTTTCTTTCGCCATTTGAGTTTCGTTGCTCCATTCGATTTGATTCTTTTTGCAAACCGGAGTTCTTAAGTTGAACTTTCTGGTTAGACCTTATTTGAGTTTTACCCATGCTTCTTTGCTTGTTTGCTTATGTATGCTATTGTTTGTTTGCGATAGAATTCCCGGAGTGCAAAGCGTGTTATTTGGAGTCTCTAGGTTAGCGGATCGTCAGCAAGGCAAGTAACACTTTGATCATATCCCTTTATCACCCAATTTTATGCATTAGTTCCAATCCTCAAACATTGCATGATTAGGATGTTATTAATATGTGGGTTGGGAAGTAGTTGATTAGTTAGAACCTATTGCCCTGTTACATTCAAACCCTTGGGAGTTACTTCTACGTATTTCTTATATGCTATGCTATGCTCGTAGACGTGGTTTGGGTAAGTGAATTCCATGACAAATGTGAGATTGATAATTAATGGTTCAACTTAAGGTGGCAACTTAAATACACATCTGGGTGGATTGAGGCACCTGGAGTACCAAGTGTTGCATGTATTTTTTGGAAATCCCGGAGTACCCGTGTGATCTTCCTATGGACCGCCACCCAGGCTCAAAGGGAACTGAGATGATTCATGCTAGAAACTTCCGTGTGCAGCCACAAGCTATTATGGGCTCTAGCATTGTTGAGTAAGTTACATGAAGCTCTCGAAGAGGTAGATCGGCAGGTAGTGGGTTGTAGGATTGGTATGGTCTGCCCGGACTAGAGAGTTAATGTTTCCGAAAGGCTGTGTCTCAGTCATCCATTTCTCAAACATCTTGTAGTGCGAGAAATCCAACGGAGGAGATCGAGTCTTGTGGGAAAAAGTGCGCAAACCTTTGTAGTGTGTACAATCTAATTATGGTTAGCCATGTCCCCGGTTATGGACATCTTGAGTATCTAGTACTTGGAGTATCTGAAGTATCTCATCACTCTAAATTAATATTGTCGGGTTGATAATTACTTTAATTGGGATTGAGTTGGAGAAACCTTCTCAATGATGTTTTAACTACCATGATAGTTAAATTAAAACCTATTCCTTTGTTGTAGGAAAAAATTGGCTTTTCGTAAAACTGTAACCATAGAGCTTTCCACCAGCCAAATATGCATGTAGTGATAGCATTATTCTGTTCTTGCTCTACTGTGCTACTTTGCCAGCATATTCCATGTGCTGACCCGTTTTCGGCCTGTAACGTATTATGTTGCAGACTTTTCAGATGAAGAGTAAGGTTCGTTAGGTGGTTGCCGTGCAGCTCAGCAAAGACGTTGGAGTGGATGGACTCACTTTATCTGCCAAGCCTTCCGCTATTATCGTATTAGATGGCCTTAAGCCATATTTATTGTAATAAGTTCTCTTTGGAGACATTCGATGTAATAAGTGTGCGATTGCTACTCTGTTATAAATCCTCGAGTACTGTGTGTGTCAGCATTACCGATCCAGGGATGACACTGAAGCACAGAGACTTGCCCGTTTGAGGTTGGGTCGCTACAAGATGGTATCAGAGCACACGCTGAGTGTAGGACACAACCACTAAGCTAAAAGCCATAGATCACTATTCTCTTCTCATTTCTGACTCCTCTCCAATTTCTACTCTTTAGGATGGCGGATGCAAGGAACAAGTTTTCACAACCGGATGAAGAAGCACCTTTTGGATGACACTTGAAGGAAGTCACTAGGTACCTGAACATAGGAATACCAAGCTTCACCGGGACATACAACGCCACCTTACCAGAAGGGGAGCACTAGATGATTCAAGTACAAGTTCCAGGAAGAACCTTCACGCTAGTCACTAAACCCATAGAATTTTCCTTTGATGCACCAACCTAGAGTTTAGGAAAGAGTATGGCAGCTCACATCACCATGGGACGAATTGGAGAAGTTTACCAGAAGGAGCTTAAGGATACTATCTACCAGATCTGTGGGCGCCGAGATGAGCAATGGGAGATGATCAACATCAGGAAGGATAGATCCATTGCAGCTTTCATCCAGGAGTTAAACCAGCACATTCGACGTCAGGAGAACCAAATGTGCGTAGACATGATTGTAACACCCATGATGTGGCTATATCTCCCACGTGTCGGAGCATGACTTAGAGGCATAACCGCATAGTAGGCATGTCGCAAGAGGGGTAATCTTTACACATCCCATGTACTGAATAAGAAAGGGATAAATAGTTGGCTTACAATCGCCACTTCACACAATACGTAAATATAGCATTACATCATCCAAAATACAATCAAGGCCCGACTACGGAACCAAAATAAAGAAAGACCACCCCTATTGCTAGGTCCCCGATCAACCCGTCTGGGCTCCACTACTGATCAACTAGAAATGAAACAACACAACGAACATGATCTTCATCGAGCTCCCATCTGAGCTGGGTTGCGTCACCTGCAATGGTCTCATCGACACCTGCAACTGGTTTTGGAAGTAATCTGTGAGTCATGGGGACTCAGCAATCTCACACCCTCGTGATCAAGACTATTTAAGCTTATGGGTAGGAAAGGGTAGTGAGGTGGAGCTGCAGCAAGCACTAGCATATATGGTGGCTAACATACGCAAATAAGAGCGAGAAGAGAAGCAAAGCACGGTCGTGAACTAGAAGTGATCAAGAAGTGATCCTAAAACTACTTACGTTCAAACATAACACCAAAACCGTGTTCACTTCCCGGACTCCGCCGGAAAGAGACCATCACGGCTACACACGCGGTTGATGCATTTTAATTAAGTTAAGTTTCAAGTTCTCTACAACCGGACATTAACAAATTGCCATCTGCCCATAACCGCGGGCACGACTTTCGAAAGTTCAAACCCTACAGGGGTGTCCCAACTTAGCCCATCACAAGCTCTCATGGTCAACGAAGGATATTCCTTCTCCCAGGAAGACCTGATCAGACTCGGAATCCCGGTTACAAGACATTTCGACAATGGTAAAACAAGACCAGGAAAGCCACCCGGATGTGCCGACAAATCCCGATAGGAGCTGCACATATCTTGTTCTCAGGGCACACCGGATGAGCCAGATGTCAGGTTGGCATAGACCCTGGTTGCC
>NC_041390.1:73265115-73294950 GCF_002162155.2 Triticum dicoccoides | reverse complement strand
GACCCTCGGGCTCCGAAAACCCAAGGGAAAAAGGCTAGGTTGTTAGTGCAAATGTAAAACCAAGCTTGGGCCTTGCTGGAGGAGTATTATTCAAGGCGAACTGTCAAGGGGTTCCCATTATAACCCAACCGCGTAAGGAACGCAAAATCAAGGAACATAACACCGGTATGGCGGAAACTAGGGCGGCAAGAGTGGAACAAAACACCAGGCATAAGGCCGAGCCTTCCACCCTTTACCAAGTATATAGATGCATTAATTATAATAAGAGATATTGTGATATCCCAACAATAATCATTTCCCAAACATGGAACAAACTCCATCTTCACCTGCAACTAGCAACGCTATAAGAGGGGCTGAGCAAAAGCGGTAACATAGCCAAACAACGGTTTGCTAGGACAAGGTGGTTAGAGGTTTGACATGGCAATATGGGAGGCATGATATAGCAAGTGGTAGGTATCGCGGCATAGGCATAGCAATAGAGCGAGCAAATAGCAAGCAAAAATAGAAGTGATTTCAAGGGTATGGTCATCTTGCCTGAGATCCCACAAGGAAGAAGAACGAGTCCATGAAGAAGACAAACGGACGTAGTCGAACGGATCCTCACAAACGTGACGTTATTGAAACTAATACGAAGAAGCAACACCGGAAAGAAGCAAAACAACATGGTAAACAACCATCACATAAACATGGCATGATGCACAACCAAGTATGATGCATGTCCGGTTTAATGAGGCATGGCATGGCAAAGTGCACAAGCAAAGATACAAGTTAAATGGAGTTCAATATGCAACGAGTTGCATATTGACAGAACACCACATCAATTGTTTAGTTCACTCCCGGTTAGGTACTCAACAATATTAAATGTTGGTTAACATGGCAAGAGGTGAAGCATAATAAAACTACTTAACTAGGCAAGTTTAAATGAGGCCGGAACAACAAACAACAAGTCCGGAAACTCCTCATGTGCATATTTTAGGTTTGGTGCTGATCTGCCCTAAACACAATTTTAGAGTTGTTAAACATACAAAGCAAGTACACCATGTTAAACTAGGCAAATTTCTACCCCATTTACATATAAAGTTTGTTAAGTTTGGAGCTACGGTTATTTAGTTATGAATTAAATCATTTTAGCATATTATTTAAGCAAATTAAAGCAAACATCAGTTGAAACATGTCAAATATGATTGAAAGTTGGATATTATTAAACTAGACAAGATTCTAAGCATTTTTCATATACAATGTTTTTACAAAAGATGCATGGTTGGTGAGTTATGATATGCATGGAGCTTAGGGGTTTTTCTGCAAATCTGTGATTCCTGGGAAAAGAACAAATTCGTTGATAGGGAAAAAATAAAGTGGGCCGAATCTGCTGGACTGGGCCAACAGTGCATAGGGGAGGCTGGGCGCGTCCTCACCAGAGGGCCCATAGGCCGTCTCGGAGATGGGCTAGGCAGCGCGCGAGGGAGCTGGGCCGGCTGGCGGTTCGAGGCCCAAAGAGCTGCGCTCGTCTCGCTCGATGCGGGGCGAGGCTCTGGGTCGTCCTCCTCGCGCAAGGGCGAAGCAGAGGAGGCAAGCAGGGCGGTGGGATCCGGCCAGGCAGGGCCGTGCCTGGAGGAGGAGGCGGATCCAGCCGGATCTGAGGCGGGGAAGGGTGTAGACGGTCCATGGCGGCGGCGCTGTGAAGAAAAACACCGAGAGGCGGCCATGAGATAAAGAGAGAGCTTGAAGACATGGGGAAAAGGAGGGAAAGGGAGAGGCGATGGGGTCCTGGGTCGATCGAGATGGGAAAGGGCGGCCGGCGTGGTCGTGGGGACTGAGTCGCTGGAGTGGCACGGAGACCCAGCCAAGGCTGACTTCTACCGGTCCCTGCGAGAAGACACAGAGGAAGAGAGAGATGAGATGATGGAGATGAAATAGAGGGAAGAAGTAAAGGGAAAAGGCGAGGGAGTCTTGGCCTGGCACTCCGGTGGTGTCGAGCTCTGGCCAGAGATGCTGCCCTGTGGGCGCGCTGTCGCGAGGAGCGGCGGGCGCTGGACGCGTCCGGGAGCGCAGAAGCGAGGGGATCGAGGAACGGAGCGCGATGGTTGGTCGAGCATGGAAATAGAGAAGAGACAGTGGGGTGGTGGCGGCTAGGAGGATCCCTAGGAAAAAGGGTTAGGTTCAAAATGGACTAGGGGTAGACTAAATATATACATCACGGATTAGGTTAGGGGCTATCTCGACCCTACGATCGCAATTGGACGATCGCGTATAAAATAGCTAGGGAGTCCAAATAAGAAAACAGTGATGTTTTGTAGATGTTTGGGGATGATCCGGACACAACGGTGAAGACTGCCCGGGTCGGGTCCGGGGAATTTTCAGACGAGCACGTGAGGGGTCGGTGCACTGTGCAAAGAGGGGTTTTCGGACCGAGCGATCGCATCGGATGGCTCTGAACGCGAAGAGGGGTAGGTGGATGTACTAGGCGGGTTGTGGCGAGGCTGAGAGGAGAGAAGAGAGAGAGAGAGGGCCCGACAGCAGTTTACGGAGACCGAAAACGTCTGACGTTAGACCAGCAGCGGTGCCGCTATAGTTATTCGTTGGGGCATCAAACGGACTCCGAACGCGATGAAATTTTACAGGCGGTCTACCTACACTAAAATAAGACCGCACACAACTTTCAACCCATTCCGAGAACATCTTCCGGCCACTTATAAAATAATATTTCGGACATGTCGCGGGCGCGTGCAAGTGTGTCTGGGCTCAGAACGGACAACAGACGGAACTGGGGGAACCCGGATGAATGCAAGTTTGAAAACATGATGATGCACACATGATGACATGGAAAGTTGCAACATGCAAACAAATGACAAGGCAACAATACGAAAACTGGAAGACACCTGGCACAACGCTCTCGGGGCATCAGAACACTCCACCACTACGAGAGGATCTCGTCCCAAGATCTAGAATGGCACCGGGGAGAACCGGAAGAGGAAGAGAAGAGGTAAAACTAAGTTGCTTCTTTGACAAAGGAGTGAAACCAAAGAACCTTGAAAGGTTAAACCATTTCGAGAATGGAATACAATGGAGATAAACGAAGTTGAAAACACTCTGTTAGACAAGAGGAACAAGGAAGAACCAATTTGGATAGCACTCCAGGTGAAAAGAGATGCAAGACTTGAAAAGACGAAAAGAACTTGAGCATAGGACACAACACTCTGGTTAAATGGATAAGCATGAAAAGAACATGATCCTCACAATTCGAGATGATGAGTGAAGAGAGCAACATCACCATGCCTTCGGAACGAAAGAATAGAAGATAGATAATTGAAATAAAAGAATGGAGAAGAAAAATGCCAACTTCTGCCACAAAAGAGCTTGAAAAGGCATCCTTAGGAGAAGGGTCGAACGGAGTTTTTCGAAAAACCAACAATGAAAAGTGTAAGCTTGTTGTGGGCTTATGAAGAACATCTCAAAACTATGAGGTGAAATTCTGCCAGTAACAGAAACAATAGATTGATTGATAAGAACAAGGAGACGAGAAACTTATTTCACCGGGAGGATAAATGAAGAACTTGGATCATTTATAAGCACCATAGATAGCAACAATCCTTAGGGAAGGCTTTAGGTGAAATATAACCCAAGATAATTCCAATGAAGAGATTGATGGATTGAAAAGATGTCTACAACGAAGAGAAAATGATGGATTTTTAGATATGCCACTCTTGAAAACTTGCGAATCATGAAAAACAAAGGAAAATTATCAAGAATGACATAACACCACCTCAAAAGATAAGGTAAAAAGAATTGCACTCCGGATTGCAAGATGAAGAATACTTGAGCTCCTTAGAAAAGAATCTCGATGAAAACTTCGAGAAGGAATTAAATCCTTTATGAACCATCATGTAGAGCCTCCATGAAGAACTCTGGTAAGGAAAGAATGAACAAAACGAAATGAAGGATGAAAAGAATAAGGTTGAAGCCTTACAATGATTTAGATGGAGCTTTGTGTAGATATAATTGCGAAAGCTTGGAACTCCGGGAAAAAAAGATGAAACAATTGAAACCGAGATTTTTTGATGAACCTCCGGAATAAGGAATTAACCACTTGGATGAAATAAGAATAAGAATTACATTATGGTTATCCTTCACCAATTAAATTGATGACAAGCAACGGATTGTCATACCACTTATTCTCGTAGAAAGGATTAAGAAGAGATATGGCGCAAACTTGGTAAGGTCTTCAATGAACCGACAGTAGGATTGGAAAGAACGAATGAATTTATCTGACAACGAACCACCGTAAGAATTGAAAAATGAGCGAAATAAAGGGATGAATCACCAGTAGGAATTTGAAAACGAACAAAGATACTAGGGGAAAATTTAGATACAAGAGAATGAAGAGATCACGAGCTGATTAAAGGATATTTGAATGAAGCGCCGATAAGGTTTGGAGAATGAGAGCTGAAAGCTGAGAATGAATAAACCTTATGAAATGATGGGCTCCGGAGAATCAAACTGCAAAGACTCCTGAATTGCTCCGGAAGGAAGAAAAGAATCTTCACAATCGAAAACAATTATGAGAGGTTGGCATCAAGCTAGAACCACGCATCTCTGGGAGAACAGACCAAGATTTGAGAGAAACTCTTCTTCAGTCTTCAAATGTTGAGAATGATGATGATATACACCGCCATGAATTGTTGAGGGACTCTGGAATGAAATTTAGAAAGGTTTAACCAACGATGAAAGAATATGAAGGATCTTGGAGAAGGCATTTGACTGATGATAATTCATTCTTACGTCAAACTTCAAAAGAATTTAGGATAGCTCCGGGAAAATTAGAAGAGTCAGGTAAGATCCTGGGAAAAGACCTGTGGGTTAGGGCCCACTCAAAAGATACACCATTGAACAATTACTTTAAAAGGAAATTGCACCGGCTGAATTAAATGGCTTGACTGAGATAACAACCTAAACTAAGTTAAACGGATCTTGATTGACAAGACGAGCCTTCTGAGATATCTTCAACACTCCGGAACAATGAATAGCGAGAAGTGAATGATTAAGAGGTGTACCGGCATGAGAAAGCATTTGAAACAAGGAAAAGGGATATGATCAACACCGAAATATTGCATTGAATCCACCGGAGAAGAAAGAGAACGACGAATGATGAACTAGTAGAACATCTTCATGAGAACCACCGGGTAAGAACATTGAAAGACAAGAATGAAAAGTCTTCACATCCATAAGATGGATACTTTATTAAGAACTCCGAGTCCTTGAAGATACAAGGGGTGGGAGGGCGGGAAAAACAAAGACAACTTGGGACGAATGAAACAAACACCGTTGAGAATACTTAGAGTTGATCTTGCGAATGTTGAAATGATCGGATCCACTTAACGAGAAGCGCGCCGGTTGAAAGGATTGACATGACGATCTCGATTATCATGAAGGATTGGTATTCACATAGAAATACGAGAACACCATTTAGGAAAAGTATGGAATCAACACTTGACATTTAAGCAACTCGAATACCAACAGAAAACAAGAGATTGTCTTGCAGATAAGACGGAACAAACATATGATAGAGATTTCGTCCGAAGTTTTCGTGGTGGGCCAACACGGTCTCCACCGTATAGCACCATCATGTACAAGGCAGTGCACATGACATACGAAGCGTCCCTGAGTCAGCATAGCCAAGGACTCTTTAAGACACAACGAGACCACTGTAAAACCAACCGTGGATAGGCGGACCACTAGATGTCGAACCCCAATTTCGTATCATACATCTGTCAGAAAGATATCCTAGGAGCTACTTGAATTCCCACTTATAAACTCCTGAAACTTTCCGATTATGCAATCAGGTGTTGGGGATAAAGGGGAAGCATAATATCTCACCCAAAACTAGCAAATCCTACATCCATCTGTATCTATCCTTCAACACATAACCAAGAAACCTTCGGAAATCATTTACCTCAACCTTCGAAAAGCATCCGTTATACGAGTTATGGCAATACTCCCGAACTCCCGCCCCAGTACTAGGTGGCGTCGAGGTTATCTCACCAACAACTGCATAAAAGAGATTTTTGATGTCGGCGAAATCTTGTATTCTAGAACTGCAACGATAAAATTGTGATGACAACACCTTGGAGATCAACTCCCTGGGACACTACCACAGCCCCTAAATGTTAGGAGGCACCAAGAACAATGTTCTCGTCACAAAACCATCAGAACAATTCCAAGATACCCGCGTGATCCTAAACTTTTTTAGTGAAATTTGAGGAGAGAAGAGTCAAAACTCTGCGTTAGGATGCCTCACCAGAGCGACGAATGGACTGAGGAGTAAAAAGAATCCTACTCTCCAATATATATAATCCTAAAAGACTCAAAACATTTTTCTAGACTCAACAACGCCAGCGATTCGATCAAGCAGGGGGCTCCTAAGTCGGGGAAGGCTCTGATACCAACTTGTAACACCCACGATGCGGCTATATCTCCCATGTGTCAGAGCACGACTTAGAGGCATAACCGCATAGTACGCATGTCGCAAGAGGGGTAATCTTTACAGATCCCATGTACTGAATAAGAAAGGGATAAAGAGTTGGGTTACAATCTCCACTTCAGACAATACATAAATATAGCATTACATCATCCAGAATACAATCAAGGCCCGACCACGGAACCAAAATAAATAAAGACCACCCCTATTGCTAGGTCCTCGATCAACCCGACTGGGCTCCAATACTGATCGACTGGAAACGAAACAACACAACAAACACGATCTTCATCGAGCTCCCATCTAAGCTGGGTTGCGTCACCTGCACTGGTATCATCGGCACCTGCAACTGGTTTTGGAAGTAATCTGTGAGTCACGGGGACTCAGCAATCTCACACCCTCGTGATCAAGACTATTTAAGCTTATGGGTAGGAAAGGGTAGTGAGGTGGAGCTGTAGCAAGCACTAGCATATATGGTGGCTAACATACGCAAATAAGAGCGAGAAGAGAAGCAAAGCACGGTCGTGAACTAGAAGTGATCAAGAAATGATCCTAACACTACTTACGTTCAAACATAACACCAAAACCGTGTTCACTTCCTGGACTTCGCCGGAAAGAGACCATCACGGCTACACACGTGGTTGATGCATTTTAATTAAGTTAAGTTTCAAGTTCTCTACAACCAGACATTAAGAAATACCCATCTGCCCATAACCGTGGGCACGGCTTTCAGAAGTTCAAACCCTGTAGGGGTGTCCCAACTTAGCCCATCACAAGCTCTCACGGTCAACGAAGGATATTCCTTCTCCCAGAAAGACCCGATCAGACTCGGAATCCTGGTTATAAGACATTTCGACAATGGTAAAACAAGACCAGCAAAGCCGCCCGGATGTGCCGACAAATCCCGATAGGAGCTGCACATATCTCGTTCTCAGGGCACACCGGATGAGCCAGACGTCGGGTTGGCATGGACCCTGGTTGCCCAGGGGGCGCCGCACATCGCTCAGGTTGGACCAACACTTAGAGAAGCACTGGCCCCGGGGGGGGAGGGGGGGTTAAAATAAAGATGACCCTCGGGCTCCGGAAACCCAAGGGAAAAAGGCTAGGTTGTTAGTGCAAATGTAAAACCAGGGTTGGGCCTTGCTGGAGGAGTTTTATTCAAGGCGAACTGTCAAGGGGTTCCCATTATAACCCAACCGCGTAAGGAACGCAAAATCAAGGAACATAACACTGGTATGGCGGAAACTAGGGCGGCGAGTGGAACAAAACACCAGGCATAAGGCCGAGCCTTCCACCCTTTACCAAGTATATAGATGCATTAATTAGAATAAGTGATATTGTGATATCCCAACAATAATCATGTCCCAAACATGGAACAAATTCCATCTTCACCTGCAACTAGCACCGCTATAAGAGGGGCTGAGAAAAAGCGGTAACATAGCCAAACAACGGTTTGCTAGGACAAGGTGGGTTAGAGGTTTAACATGGCAATACGGGAGGCATGATATAGCAAGTGGTAGGTATCGCGGCATAGGCATAGCAATAGAGCTAGCAACTAGCAAGCAAAAATAGAAGTGATTTGGAGGGTATGGTCATCTTGCCTGAGATCCCGCAAGGAAGAAGAACGAGTCCATGAAGAAGAGAAACGGACGTAGTCGAACGGATCCTCACAAACGCAACGTTATCGAAACTATCCCAAAGAAGCAAAACCAGAAAGGAGCAAAACAACATGGTAAACAACCATCACATAAACATGGCATGATGCACAACCAAGTATGATGCATGCCCGGTTTAATGAGGCATGGCATGGCAAAGTGCACAAGCAAAGCTACAAGTTAAATGGAGTTCAATATGCAACGAGTTGCATATTGACGGAACACCACATCAATTATTTAGTTTACTCCCGGTTAGGTACTCAACAATATTAAATGTTGGTTAACATGGCAAGAGGTGAATCATAATAAAACTACTTAACTAGGCAAGTCTAAATGAGGCCGGAACAACAAACAACAAGTTCAGAAACTCCTCATGTGCATATTTTAGGTTTGTTGCTGATCTGACGTAAACATAATTTTAGAGTTGTTAAACATACAAAGCAAGTACACCATGTTAAACTAGGCAAATTTCTACCCCATTTACATATAAAGTTTGTTAAGTTTGGAGCTACGGTTATTTAGTTATGAATTAAATCATTTTAGCATATTATTTAAGCAAATTAAAGCAAACATCATTTTAAACATGTCAAATATGATTGAGAGTTGGATATTATTAAACTAGACAAGATTCTAAGCATTTTTCATATACAATGTTTTTACAAAAGATGCACGGTTGGTGAGTTATGATATTGTAACATCCCAAATTTTCAATTTCGAATGTTATGCATTAGATCATTATGCATATCATATTTTATTTGCTTTTGGGTTTTGATCCTAGAAAATTCTAAGCAACTCAAGGACCCACGGAGAGAGTTGGGGATTTCGTTATTTTCATATTTGAGTTTTCTCAAATTTTGAGAATAGGATCATTTGATTTTATTTATTTTATCATCAATTATTTCTACTACAAAAATATGAGAGAGGGAATAAAATGACTTTCCCAAAATATAGAAATATTGAGGATTTAATAAAAATCAAATAAGATTTATTTCGGAGTTTTTCGTTGTTTTTATTTGAATTTAGGAAAAATACGCGTTTTTCAAAATTGTATTTAGGGCCCAAATAAATGTTCACTTTGTCGGGCTTGATTTTAGAAGCCCGGGAAAATTTATTTCGGGATTTTTGGAGTCCGTTTAGTATTTCTTTTTAGTTTTTTCCGAGCGTGATTATTATTATTTTTTTCAAAAAGGGAACCGACTTTGGGCCGTACTCGGCCAGGACTCCGCCTGGCCGAGGCCTTTATAAGGCGCCGCCCTGGGGGCCCGAGAGCCCAGCCGCCCCGCCCCAAACCCTAGCGCGAGAGCCGCCGCCGCCAGCCGCCGGCGCCGCCCCGCCGCCGATCCGCCAGAGCTGCGCGTCGCCCGAGGTTCGTCGTACATCGAAATCCGCGCTGGAAAAAAATTCGTTCGTCATTTTTCGGTTTCGTCGGATTTTTTGCGGTTATTTTTTGATCGCGATTTCTGATCCGATTTTCGTTTTAGTTTATCTTTTCGCTCATTTATCGAAATCAGGTGATTCAAGCGCCTGGAGTTTCGTCTCGAAACCCTCTATCCGAATAATCAACTTAATAAAGTTTTTGCTACTGTAAAAATTTGACTTAGATTCAGATTGCTAGAACGAAGTTTTTTTCGTTCGTTGTTTGACTTCTTTGCTTCGTTCGATTTGATTTCTTTTGCCAACCGGAGTTCTTAAGTTGAACCTTCTGGTTAGATCTCTTATTTTAGTTTTACCTGTGCATTAGATGAGTACTTATTGTATGCTTGTTTGTTTGTCTGTGATAGAGTACCCGGAGTGCGCCGCCTGTTACTTCGAATCGTTAGGTTTCGCAGATCATCAGCAAGGCAAGTAACACTTTGATCATACCTTTTCTACTACCCAGTTTTATTGCATTAGATCAATCCTCACACATTGCATGATTAGGATCTAACTAAACTGTGGGATGGGAAGTAGATGAGGTAGTACCTATTACCTATTTATTATCAAACCTTTGGGAGTTACGTCTACATTTGCTTATCATGCCATGCTATGCTAGTAGACGTGGATTGGGTGAGTGATATCCATGACAGATGTGAGATTGATAATTAATGGTTTATCTAAGGTGGCAACTTAAACACACATCTGGGTGGATTGAGGCACCTGGGTATTCCAGGACTTGCCTGTTTTCTTTTAGACCGCCACCCAGGCTCAAAGGGATCATAATACTATTCATACTAGAAACTTCCGTGTGCAGCCACAAGTCATTATGGGCCCTGGCATAGTTGATTAAGTTGTGCGAACTCTTACAGTGGTAGACTAGCAGATGTAGGGGATGTAGGTGGTACGGTCTACCCGATCGTAAGGTGCTAGCGCTTCTGAAAGACTATGTCTCGGTCATCCGTCTTCTCAAACAACATGTAGTGCGAGAAAACAAACGAAGGCGATCGAGTCTTGTGGGGAAAAGTGAGCAAACCTCTGCAGAGTGTAATAAACTAATCATGGTTAGCTGTGTCCCCGGTTATGGACATCTTGAGTATCTAGTACTTGGATTATCATGTGAATCTCAACATGTTACTCTAAATTAATTTTGTTGGGTTTAATGATGATGCTTAATTGGGATTGAGAATGCTGTCAACCATTCTCAATGTTAACAACCAGCATGATAGTAATTAAATTTATTCCTTTGAAATAGGGAAAAATTGGCTTTACGCAAAACTGTAACCATAGAGCTTTCCACCAGCCAAATATGCATATAGTATAGCTGTTTCATTCCATTACTCTCTATGTGTTACCTTGCCAGCATATTCCATGTGCTGACCCATTTTGGGCTGCAACGTTAATGTTGCAGACTTTTCAGACAACGATTAAGGAGTTTTTAGGTCGTGGTTCTATACTCAGTGATGTCGTTGGAGTTGATGCACTCACTTATCTTCCAAGCCTTCCGCTGTTATCGTTATTAGATGGCCTTAAGCCATATTTATTGTAATAAGTTCTCTTTTGAGACATTCGATGTAATAAGTGTGTGATTGCTACTCTGCTATAAATCCTCTGAGTACTGTGTGGTGTCAGCATTACTGATCCAGGGATGACACCGGAGCACAGAGATCAGACTGTTTGAGGTCTGGTCGCTACAGAGATGCATGGATCTTAGGGGTTTTTCTGCAAATCTGTAATTCCTGGGAAAAGAACAAATTCGCTGATAGGGAAAAAAATAAAGTGGGCCAAATCTGTTGGACTGGGCCAACAGTGCACAGGGGAGGCTGGGCGCATCCTCACCAGAGGGCCCATAGGCCGGCTCGGAGGTGGGCTAGGCAGCGCGCGAGGGAGCTGGGCCGGCTTGTGGTTCGAGGCCCAAGAGCTGCGCTTGTCTCACTCGATGTGGGGCGAGGCTTTGGGTCGTCATCCTCGTGCAAGGGCGAAGAAGAGGAGGCAAGCAGGGCTGCGGGATCCGGCCAGGCAGGGCCGTGCCTGGAGGAGGAGGCAGATCCAGCCGGATCTGAGGTGGGGAAGGGCGCAGACGGTCCATGGCGGCGGCGCTGTGAAGAAAAACACCGAGAGGCGGCCATGAGAGAAAGAGAGAGTTTGAAGAGATGGGAAAAAGGAGGGAAAGGGAGAGACGACGGGGTCCTAGATCGATCGAGATGGGGAAAGGCGGCCGGCGTGGTCGTGGGGACTGGGTCGCTGGAGTGGCACGGAGACCCAGCCAAGGCTGACTTCTATCGGTCCCTGCGAGAAGACACAAAGGAAGAGAGAGATGAGATGATGGAGATGAAATAGAGGGAAGAAGGAAAGGGAAAAGGCGAGGGAGTCTTGGCCTGGCGCTCCGGTGGCATGGAGCTACGGCCGGAGATGCTGCCCTGTGGGCACGCTGTTGCGAGGAGCGGCGGGCGCTGGACGCGTCCGGGAGCGCAGAAGTGAGGGGATCGAGGAATGGAGCGCGGTGGTTGGTCGGGCACGGAAATAGAGAACAAACAGTGGGGTGGCGGCGGCTCGGAGGATCTCTAGGAAAAGGGGTTAGGTTCAAAATGGACTAGGGGTAGACTAAATATATACATCACGGATTAGGTTAGGGGCTATCTCGACCCTACGATCGCAATCGGACGATCGCGGATAAAATAGCTAGGGATTCCAAATAAGAAAACGGTGATGTTTTGTAGATGCTTGGGGATGATCCGGACACAACGGTGATGACTGCCCGGGTCGGGTCCAGGGAAGTTTCAGACGCGCACGTGAGAGGTCGGTGCACTGTGCAAAGAGGGGTTTTCGGACCGAGCAATCGCATCAGATGGCTCCGGGCGCGAAGAGGGGTAGGTGGATGGACTAGGTGGGCTGTGGCGAGGCTGAGAGGAGAGAAGAGAGAGAGAGGGCCTGGCAACAGTTTACGGAGACCGAAAACGTCCGACGTTAGACCGGTAGCGGTGCCGCTATAGTTATTCGTTGGGGCATCAAACGGACTCCGAACGCGATGAAATTTGATAGGCGGTCTACCTACACTAAAATAAGACCGCACGCCAACTTTCAACCAATTCCGAGAACATCTTCCGGCCACATACAAAATAATATTTTGGACGTGTCGCGGGCACGTGCAAGTGTGTCTGGGCTCAGAACGGACAACGGACGGAACTGGGGGAACCCGGACGAATGCAAGTTTGAAAACATGATGATGCACACATGATGACATGGCAAGATGCAACATGCAAACAAATGACAAGGCAACAACACGAATAACTGGAAGACAGCTGGCGCAACGGTCTCGGGCGTCACAATGATGGACTTGAAGAAGGCGAAGACTAGGATCATCGAGCTGGAGGAACAACTCAAGGCTACACGTGAAAATTATGAGGAGGAAATCGTCGTACTAGTGGAGAAGAATGACGACCTTATTAAGAAGATCGGAATATTCATGGGAGACCCCACACCAGTAGAAGAAGACGAAGAATCAAAGGAGATTCACCCAGAGGACTACATCATCATCGACGACACAGACTCCGACCTAAGCGATGATGACTTTGAAGACGAAGCTGGAGTAGATATCATGGAGTCTGAAACCGAGGAATATTTTTAGTAGACCACCACATCAGTATTAGTATTCCACCATGTAAATAGAGTAGTCCGAGCACTTTTTTGATAGTTCTATATCGATTATATGCCCTTGCTTGCTTGATTGAGTGAAATGATTGTGTTTGTCTCATGTGCATACGGGTAGTGCTTTCTCAATAGACCTCATTCTATTCTAATCTCTCCCCTCTAAACCCATCAGATGCCTCCGAGATATGACCCCGGATTTGCTTTCCCACCGGAGCTGACTCAGTTGATCCACCAACAGAATACCCTGATTCAGTTGTTAGTTCAGAACCAAGGCAACAACAACAACAACAACAATCCACCACCACCACCACCACCAGTTGACAACTTAGCCATTTTCTGAGGTTGCAGCCGCCGGTGTTTTCCAGTAGCACCGAGACCATAGTAGCAGATGATTGGCTCCGCGGGATTGGAAGGGACTTAACCACTGTAGGATGTTGATGCTGAGAAGGTGCGTTTTGCCGCACATCAGTTGGATGGACCAGCAGCATCATGGTAGGAGAATTACACTGTCACCTACCCTATAGCCACGGTGACATGGGACCAATTTCAGCAAGCCTTCCATACAGCCCATGTCTCAACTGGAGCCATGAATTTGAAGAAGCGTGAGTTTCGCAACTTATGCTAGGGGAACCGTACTGTGGCTCAGTACGCGGATGAGTTTAGCAAGTTATCTTGCTATGCCCCTGATGATGTGGCCACAGATGCCGCAAAGCAGGAGAAGTTTATGGAAGGGCTGAATGATGAGATGAGCATGCAGTTGATGGTGGCAACATTCAGCAACTACCAGGGGTTGGTAGATAAGGCTCTTATGATTGAAGGAAAGCAGCAGCAGATTGAGAGCCGTAAGAGGAAGTATGGACAAGGGAGGTATAACTCAGGAGCTCAGCAGAAGCCTCGCCTAACCCCGAACTCAGGAGGACTTGTTCCTAACCATGGAGGCCACTCCCATAATGGAGGAAGCAACCATAATCATACTGGCCCAAGGAATGGGAATGGGAATGGAGCAAGCAACAATCAGAACCGCCCCAATCCAGCCACACCCACCAAGAGAGACCTAAGCCACGTTACTGTTTCAAGTACGGGAAGACTGGACACTATGCCACGGAGTGCCCTGAAGGAAGAATGGAAACGGAAATGGGAGCGCTGGGAAGAAGCCCAATCCATTCAACAAAGGACAAGTGAACCACGTTAACATGGAGGAGGTTGAAGAGCAGCCAGACGCGGTTATAGGTAAGTTTTTGGTTCAGTCTTTTACCGCTCTTGTTCTTTTTGATACTGGTGCATCGCATTCATACATATCAAGGGAATTCGTGGATAAGTTTAAACTACCAACCCAAACCCTTAGGACCCCTTTGCTAGTAAGCTCACCTGGAGCAGAATATGTGGCTAGTCGATGGTGTGACCAGATACCCTTAACCATTGGCAACCATGTTTTTCCGTCTGACCTAATTATCTTGGAGTCACAAGGATTGGATGTGATATTAGACATGGACTGGATGTCAAAGTATGGAGGAAGCATTGACTGTGTTAGTAAGTCAATTTGTCTCACCACCCCGGAGGGAAAAAGGATCAAGTATGTATCTAGGCATGTGCCTAGAAGGAGCCAAGTAAATACCCTCACGGGAGTTGTTTAGGAAGAAGTGCCTGTAGTAAAGGATTACCCGGATGTTTTCCCAGAGGAGTTACCAGGCATGCCACCGGATCGAGACATTGAGTTTTTGATTGAGCTATTGCCAGGCACAGGGCCAATATCCAAGAGACCCTATCGGATGCCCGCGAATGATCTGGAGGAGATTAAGAAACAGATCAAGGAGTTATTGGAGAAAGGTTACATTCGACGGAGTTCATCACCATGGGGAGCCCAGTGCTTTTGGTTGAGAAGAAGGATAAGTCCCTAAGAATGGTTGTTGATTATCGGGCCTTGAATGAAGTGACGATTAAGTACAAGTACCCATTGTCGATGATCAATGATCTATTTGACCAGCTGCAAGGAGCTAAGGTGTTTTTGAAGATTGATCTGTGATCATGATACCATCAGTTGAAGATACGAGAGAAGGATATACCAAAGACAACATTCACCACACGGTATGGGTTATACGAATATACGGTCATGTCGTTTGGACTGACTAACGCCCCTGCCTATTTCATGAGCATGATGAACAAGGTGTTCATGGAATATTTGGATAAGTTTGTAGTGGTGTTCATTGATGATATAATGGTATATTCGAAGAATGAAGAGGAACACAAGGAGCATTTGCGTTTAGTTCTCGAGAAACTCAGGGAACATCAGTTGTATGCCAAGTTCAGCAAATGCAAGTTTTGCTTAAAGTAAGTCGGATTCCTTGGACATGTTATATCAGGAGAAGGTATAGCAGCAGACCCCACCAATGTTGAGCCAGTCACTGAATGGTTGGCACCCACTTCAGTTAGTGAGATCCGCAGTTTTCTTGGACTCGCAGGATACTATCAGAGATTCATTGAGAATTTTTTCAAGATTGGGAAGCAAATGATAGAATTATTGAAGAAGGATGCCAAGTTTAAATGGATGGAAGATTGCGAGGCAAGTTTCTAGGAGTTGAAGAAACGTTTGACTACAGCCCCAGTGCTGACATTGCCAGATATACATAAGGATTTACAAGTGTATTGCAACGCCTCTCGCTTAGGACTTGGAAGTGTGCTCATGCAGGACGGAAGAGTTGTTTCGTATGCCTCACGACAACTAAAACCGCACGAATTGAATTATGCCACGCATGATTTGTTGCTTGCAGCCTTAGTGCATACATTGAAGAATTGGAGGCACTACCTTATTGGAAACCATTGTGATGTGTACATGGATAATAAGATTTTGAAGTACATCTTCACCCAGAAGGAACTGAACCTTAGGCAGAGAAGATGGTTGGAGCTCATAAAGGATTATGACATGAAGCTGCACTATCATCCAGGAAAGGCCAATGTCATAGCAGACGCTTTGAGCCGGAAGAGTTATGCTAATACCCTAGAGAGCACGGGATTGCCGAAGGAGTTAGCAGAGAATCTCCGGGAACTACGTTTGGAGATTGTTCCTAGAGGTTTTGTTGCAATATGGAGGTTCATTCTACATTGTTAGGAAAGATTCGAGAAGCTCAGAAGGAGGACAAAGAGATTGCGGAGATAAAAGAGAAAATGAGCGAAGGAAAGGCCAAAGGTTTTCATGAGGATGAGCACGACACCTTATGGTTTGAGGACCGTGTTTATGTGCCCAATAACACAGAGATCAGGAAGTTAATACATCAGGAGGCTCATGACTCACCATACTTGATACACCCTGGAAACACCAAGATGTATTTGGATTTGAAGGAATGTTTCTGGTGGATAGGGATGAAGAAGGATATCGCCGAGTATGTGGCCGTATGTGATGTATGTCAGAGAGTGAAGGTAGAGCATCAAAAGCCAGCAGGATTGTTACAGCCTATGTCGATACCCGAATGGAAGTGGGATAAACTTGGCATGGATTTTATCACCGGATTGCCCAGGACCAAATCAGGTTATGATTCTATATGGGTAGTAGTTGATCGCTTGACCAAAGTAGCACACTTTATCCCAGTGAAAACAACTTATACAAGTGCGAAGTTGGCCAAGATATATATGTCCGGGATCGTATGTCTGCATGGAGTTCCAAGGACCATCGTATCCGATAGAGGAACACAGTTTACCTCAAAGTTTTGGCATCAGTTACACCAGACCTTGGGAACGAGATTGGAGTTCAGTACAACATTTCACCCGCAGACGGATGGACAGACCGAGAGAGTCAACCAGATTCTGGAGGACATGTTGAGAGCCTATGCGCTAGATTATGGATCTAGTTGGGATGACAATTTGCCCTACGCAGAGTTCTCATACAACAATAGTTACCAAGCCAGTTTGAAGATGGCACCGTTCAAAGCCCTGTATGGACAAAGGTGCAGAACACCGTTAATGTGGGATGAAGTTAGAGATCGACAATTGTTTGGACCAGACTTGATCAAAGAGTCTGATGAGAAAGTTAAACTGATTCGAGATAGACTAAAGATAGCTCAGTCCAGACAAAAGAGTTATGCAGATTCGAAACGCAAGGAGGTAACCTATGAAATTGGAGACAGAGCATACGTGCGAGTAACACCCTTGCGAGGAGTGAAATGTTTTGGAGTTAAGGGAAAGTTAGCCCCGAGATTTGTAGGACCGTATCGTGTTTTGGAACGGACGGGAGAAGTTGCCTACAAGTTGGAGTTACCTGAAGGACTATCTAGAGTTCACGATGTGTTTCACGTTTCCTAGTTGAAGAAGTGCCATGCTGAGATGGCCGACATACCGCTAAGAGATACCGTACCCTTGGAGGCGATTCAGTTGGACAATGACTTGACTTATGAGGAGAAGCCAGTCAAGATTTTGGAGTTTGCCAGTCGAGTCACCCGCAGCAAGGTCATTAAGTTTTGCAAAGTTCAGTGGAGCCATCATACCGAGGATGAAGCCACATGGGAACGAGAGGATAATCTTCACAAAGACCACCCACACCTATTTTCTAGCCAACCCGAATATCGAGGGCGAGATTCATCTTAAGGGGGGTAGGTTTGTAACATCCCAAATTTTCAATTTGGAATGTTATACATAGATCATTCTTGCATATCATATTTTATTTCTTTTCATCTCGCGATCCTCGAAATCCTAAGAAACTCAATGACCCTCGCAGAGAGTTGGGGATTTCCTTGGTTTTCAAATTTGATTTTTATCAAATTATGAAACGAGGAGTTTGGTTTTAATTATTTTTCTCTCCGAAAATATTTCATATTAAAGTATACGAGAGGAGATAATATGACTTATCCAAAATAATTGAAATATTGGAGGAAAAATATTAAAATCAAATATTTGATTTGTTTTGGATTTTATTTGCATTAGAAAAATTGCACTTTTTCAAAATTGCATTTTAGGGCCAAGAAATTTTCACCTCATTCTAAATATTCTATTTAGATGGTGAAAATTTGTTTTGGCATTTTTAGATTCTTTATTTTATTTTCTAGGAATTATTTTCTGTTCGGCGGAATTGTTTTAAAAAAAGAGATTCGGATACCGACTAGGCCGAAACCCAGCCGGGCCGGCCCATCTCCCGCCGCCGCCTTCTCCCGCGCGGAGCCGCGCGCGCTGCCGCCGCCGCCTTGCCCCTCCTACAAGCCACCCCGCCCCCGCCCTTTATATATGCCGCCTGAGCCCCCCGCCACCACCACAAACCCCGCCACCGCTGCCGCCCGCTCCCAAGCCGAGCCGCGCGCCGCTGCCTCCCGCGCCTCGCCGCCGTCGCCGCTGCCGTCGCGCCGCGCTGCCGCCACCCCGCTAGCCCGCCGCCCGAGCCCCGCCTCGCCGGAGGTACCACGCTGTTTCGTTGATGTCTGTTTTTTAAAAGAAAACCAATTCGGTTTTTTAGAAAAAAACCCTAGTTCGTTTTTTAGATCGGTTCACCGGTTTTTCCCGATTCTTCTATTTAGCGGACGCCCGTCCGTACGTTCGTTTTAACGAATGGTTTTTGCTCGTTATTTACAGACAAAGAACGCTCGTTCGTTAGCCTGTTCGTCAGTTTTCTTTTATCGGATTTTTCCCGCGGTTATTTCTGATCGCGATTTCTGATCCAATTTTCATTCTAGTTTATCTTTTCGCTCGTTTGTCGGAATCAGGCGATTCAAGCTCCTAGATCTTCGTCTCGAGACCCTCTTTTCGTTTAAGCAACTTGAACAAGCTTTTGTTACTGTAAAATTTGACCTAGGTCCAGATTAGTAAATGGATCTTGTTTCTTTCACCGTTTGAGTTTCGTTGCTCCGTTCGATTTGATTCTTTTTGCAAACTAGAGTTCTTAAGTTGAACTTTCTGGTTAGACCTTCTTATTTGAGTTTTACCCATGCTTCTTTGCTTGTTTTCTTCTGTATGCTATTGTTTGTTTGCGATAGAATTCCCGGAGTGCGAAGTAGGTTACGTGGATCGTCAGCAAGGCAAGTAACACTTTGAGCATATCCCTTTATCACCCAGTTTTATGCATTAGTTCCAATCCTCAAACATTGCATGATTAGGATGTTATTAATATGTGGGTTGGGAAGTAGTTGATGAGGTAGAACCTATTGCCCTGTTACATTCAAACCCTTGGGAGTTACTTCTACGTATTGCTTATATGCTATGCTATGCTCGTAGACGTGGTTTGAGTGAGTGAAATCCATGATAGATGTGACATTGATAATTAATGGTTCAACTTAAGGTGACAACTTAAATACACATCTGGGTGGATTGAGACACCTGGAGTACCCAGTGTTGCCTGTATTTTTTGAAAATCCCGGATTACCCGTGTGATCTTCCTATGGACCGCCACCCAGGCTCAAAGGGAACTGAGATGATTCATGCTAGAAACTTCCGTGTGCAGCCACAAGCTATTATGGGCTCTAGCATAGTTGAGTAAGTTACGTGAAGCTCTCGAAGAGGTAGATCAGCAGGTAGTGGGTTGTAGGTTTGGTATGGTCTACCCGGAGTAGAGAGTTAATGTTTCTGAAAGGCTGTGTCTCGGTCATCCGTTTCTCAAACATCTTGTAGTGCGAGAAATCCAACGGGGGAGATCGAGTCTTGTGGGGAAAAGTGTGCAAACCTCTGCAGAGTGTACAATCTAATCATGGTTAGCCATGTCCCCGGTTATGGACATCTTGAGTATCTAGTACTTGGAGTATCTTAAGTAACTCATCACTCTAAATTAATATTGTCGGGTTGATAATTACTTTAATTGAGATTGAGTTGGAGGAACCTTCTCAATGATGTTTCAACTACCATGATAGTTAAATTAAAATCTATTCCTTTGTTGTAGGGAAAAATTGGCTTTTCGCAAAACTGTAACCATAGAGCTTTCCACCAGCCAAATATGCATGTAGTGATAGCATTATTCTGTTCTTGCTCTACTGTGTTACTTTTCCATCATATTCCATGTGCTAACCCGTTTTCGGGCTACAATGTATTATGTTGCAGACTTTTCAGACAAAGAGTAAGGTTCGTTAGGTCGTTGTCGTGCAGCTCAGCAATGCCGTTGGAATTGATGGACTCACTTTATCTTCCAAGCCTTTCACTGTTATCGTATTAGATGGCCTTAAGCCATATTTATTGTAATAAGTTCTCTTTAGAGACATTCGATGTAATAAGTGTGTGATTGCTACTCTATTATAAATCCTCAAGTACTGTGTATGTCAGCATTACCGATCCAGGGATGACACTGAAGCACAGAGACTTGAGCGTTTGAGGTCGGGTCGCTACATGTGGCCTAGTTTTAAAAAATAGGTTATTGCGGCCACTAGAAAACCGCGGAAAAAGAACTGCACTAACTACAAGAAAACAAATAAACAAGACAATAAGGAAATAAATAAGAAAAAAACTTACGCTAGACTATCACGGCTATTACACATATTACATCCACTGGGCATCAAAGTTAACCTCTAGTGCAAATATAGGGAACAAAGAAGTATATAAACGTCGCAGCAAAACAAGTCCAGAACTGAAACCACTTCAGAAGAGCTCAAGAAACAATATCCTGGGTACCCATAATGCTGGCAAGATGCTTAGCAAGCTTATTAACTTTCTCTTATTTGGCGCTTAAATCCTCCAGCACTTGCTGTTGCACCAGAAAGTATGCATCTGAATTCTGCAGGGACTTCCTCGGTCATTCGGCTTCCTGTCGCATAACATCTAATCGATGTCTTTCAACTTGATGTTGAGACTCAAGAAGCTAAACTGATTCAGGCAGCAAGTTCGAAGAGCTGGTGCCAGTAGTAGTAGCCAGTAACTCGAACACTACATCAAGATAGGACTTTGGGGTTGTCTCAGTGTCTTCAATATAGTTTTTATCAGCTTTCTTGGAGACCAACATGGATGCCTCACTATCTTGAACCTTATCTGCATTACTTCCTTTACCATTGCATAATGGGGTACTCTTCTCCAATATTTTATCCGTGTTCTAAAAGAGAAACAAACAAACACATCACAGGTTTACAATGTAGTATATGAAACTCATTTTGGTTCAGTAGTAAGGTGGAAAGGATAACAACATGAAACAAACATATATCTATGTAGTATGGTCACTGTATGGTTTATATCATTCTAGTTTATGTTGCCAAATCAAGATAGATATAGTTCGAATCATATCTATTTAAGACAAAGCAGCATAGACAGAATATAAGTGTGGGAAACTACACAGCAATAACAACACTTGTAATGTGCATGGCATGAGAACATAACTGTTTATTCAATTGAAACTAAAATCAACATAGAGCAATTTACAACAGCAAACACGTTAAAGAAATAGGTTTAAAACATACTGCTACCTCTTGAGCACTGCGTTGGATTTCCCCGAAGAGGAAATGATGATGCAGCAGAGTAGCGTAAGTATTTCCCTCAGTTTTTGAGAACCAAGGTATCAATCCAGTAGGAGGTTGCGCGCGCGTCCCTAGTACCTGCACAAAACAAATAACTCCTCGCAACCAACGCGACAAGGGGTTGTCAATCCCTTCACAGTCACTTATGAGAGTGAGATCTGATAGATATGATAAGATAATATTTTGGGTATTTTTGTGATAAAGATGCAAAGTAAAATAAAGGCAAAGTAAAAACAAAGGAAATAACTAAGTATTGGAAGATTAATATGATGAAGATAGACCCGGGGGCATAGGTTTCACTAGTGGCTTCTCTCGAGAGCATAAGTATTTTACGGTGGGTGAGCAAATTACTGTTGAGCAATTGGCAGAATTGAGCATAGTTATGAGAATATCTAGGTGAGGGAGTCCTGGATTAGGGGGTGTTCGGATAGCCGGACTATACCTTCAGCCGGACTCCTGGACTATGAAGATACAAGATTGAAGACTTTCTCCCGTGTCCGGGAGGGACTTTCCTTGGCGTGGAAGGCAAGCTTGGCGATACGGATATGTAGATCTCCTACCATTGTAACCGACTCTACGTAACCCTAACCCTATCCGGTGTCTATATAAACCGGAGGGTTTTAGTCCGTAAGACAACATACACATCAACAATCATACCATAGGCTAGCTTCTAGGGTTTAGCCTCTTCGATCTCGTGGTAGATCTACTCTTGTACTACCCATATAATCAATATTAATCAAGCTGGATGTAGGGTTTTACCTCCATCGAGAGGGCCCGCACCTGGGTAAAACTTCGTGTCCCTCGCCTCCTGTTACCAAGATCCGCCAGTTTTGACACCAACATTGGTGCTTTCATTGAGAGTTCCTTTGTGTCGTCGCCGTCAGGCTCGATGGCTCCTACGATCACCAATAACGATGCAGTCCAGGGTGAGACCTTCCTCCCCGGACAGATCTTCGTCTTCGGCGGCTTCGCACCGCCGACCAATTCACTTGGCCATCTGGAGCAGATCCAAAGCTACGCCCCTGGCCGTCAGGTTAGATTTGGAAGTTTAAACTACATGGCAGACATCCGCTGGGACTTGATCTTCGACGGATTCGAGCCACTGCCGAGCGCGCCGCACTGTCCCGACGAGCATGATCTAGCTCTGCCACCGAACAGTGCCCTGGAGGCCGCACCCGCATCGGCTTCGACTCTTCATTCGGAGCCAACCGCGCCAATCGAGGATGGGTGGTCGGACACCGCCTCGGGGGCTGCGATCCCAACGGCGATTGAGCCGAACACCAGCCCCGCACTCCACGAGACTCGTGACTCCAAGGAGCCGGACTCCTCTCCGGACCCCGAAACCTCTGCGCCCCTGCCGATCAAATCCGATTGGGCGCCGATCATGGAGTTTACTACCGCGAACATCTTCTAGCACTCACCTTTCGGCGATATTCTGAAGACACTAAAGTCTCTCTCTTTGTCAGGAGAGCCCTGGCCGAACTACGGTCAGCAAGGTTGGGGTACGGACGATGAAGAAATTCAAAGCCCACCCACCACCCACTTTGTGGCCATAGTCGACGATTTAACTGACATGCTCGACCTTGACTCCGAAGACATCAACGGTATGGACGCCAATGAAGGAGACGATGAAGAACCAGCGCCTATTGGGCCCTGGAACGCCACCTCGTCATATGACGTATACATGGTGGACGCACCACAATATGACGACGAGGAGCGAAAGGACGCACCGAAGGCTTGTTCCCTCGAAAAGCAGTCAAAGAGGCGACGCAAGCGCCGCCCCAAATCCCGCCTCGACAGAAATAGCGATCACACAGACCCAACGCTGGAGCAGGGCGAACCGCTGCCGGACAGCGGCAATCCGGATAATCAAACCGAACAAATAAATCCTATCAAGGATAAGGATCCGGACGACATAACGCCGGACAGGTACCCGGAGCAGCAGACTGCTCGTAAAAGGCTTGTTGCCACTGCGATGAGTCTGAAAAAACAGAAGCAAAGGCTCAAGGCCACGCAAGACACACTCCAAATTAGATGGAGTAAAATACTCAACACAGCAGCAAGGTACGGTGACAATCGCCCCTACAAGAGCTACCCAAAGTGGAAGCTGCTACCCGAATTCGATGATGAGGCCTTAGACCCCCCACAACCAAATATCAAAGCAGCCACCTAGTCGGATAGACGACCCCTCTACCAACACAGAGTGGCATACAACGCCGCTCACCATACAACACGCAACCAATGCGAGGGCTCGCACCCAAAGGACGGTGCAACAAGATCCATCTATGGACCACGCAAGCGGGCCCCAGCATACAATGCAACGCAACAAACATCCGAACAACGCGGTACACCCAGCTATAGGGGTGCCACACACCCCCTATGTTTCACCGAATTTCCAGAGGGATTCAAGCCCGTAAACATAGAGGCATACAACGGAACAACAGACCCTGGGGTCTGGATTGAGGACTACATCCTTCATATCCATATGGCTCGAGGAGATGATCTCCACGCCATCAAGTACCTACCCCTCAAGCTCAAAGGGCCAGCTCGTCACTGGCTTGGAAGTTGGGAAGAGCTCGAAGATGCTTTTCGGGCAAATTTTCAAGGGACATATGTCTGACCTCCGGATGCGGACGATTTGAGTCATATAACTCAACAGCCCGGAGAGTCAGCCCGAAAGCTTTGGAACATGTTTCTTACTAAAAAGAACCAGATTGTCGACTGTCCGGACGCCGAAGCCTTAGCAGCTTTCAAGCATAGCGTCCGTGACGAATGGCTCGCCAGACACCACGGCCAAAATAAGCCGAGAACGATGGCCACATTAACAAACCTCATGACCCACTTTTGCCCGGGGGAGGACAGCTGGCTAGCCAGATGCAGCACCAGCGACCCCAGTACATCTGAAGTTAGAGATAGAAACAGGAAATCACGGCGCAACAGCAATAACAAACGGCGGAATAAAGAAGACATCACGAAGAGCACGACAGTAAATGCCGGATTCAAAAGCTCTCGGCCAGGCCAAAAGCCACCCCCTAAAGGCACCAAGGACGAACTGTCCAGCCTCAATAAAATTCTGGACCAAGTATGTCAGATTCATAGTACCCCTGGTAAACCTGCTAATCATACCCACAGAGAATGTTGGGTCTTCAAGCAGTCCGGCAAGCTCAACGCCGTACACAAGGGGGAGGATACACCAAGTGAAGACGAGGACGAGCCCCCCAAGCAAGACACGGGGGAACAAAAGCAATTTCCACCAGAAGTCAAAACAGTAAACGTGTACATGTAATCAATGAAAAAAATAATGCGGCACTCCCAGGAAAGTATACCCAAGTGCCCATCACCACGAAGTCCTGCCACTGGTCATCTCAACCAATCACTTTCGACCATCGCAATTACTCAGCAGGTATCCGACATGCAGGATGGGCTGCCCTGGTATTAGACCCAGTAATTGGCGGATATCACTTCACAAGGGTCTTGATGGACGGCGGCAGTAGCCTAAACCTAATATATCAGGATACAATCCGCAGGATGGGGCTAGACCCAACACAAATTCGCCATAGCAATACTACCTTTAAAGGAGTAACGCCAGGCCCAGGGGCTCGTTGTACGGGCTCCCTCCTACTACAAGTTACATTCGGCTCCCCCGATAACTTCCATCGTGAGCATTTAACTTTCCACATCGCTCCGTTTCAAAGTGGCTATCAAGCACTGCTCGGACGCGAAACTTTCGCTCGCTTTAATGCAATACCACACTACTCCCACTAGTAGAAAAAGGGTCAAACGTGAAGCACATTAGTGCCGGTTTGTATTTGAGCCGGTACTAATGGTACCATTAGTGCCGGTACGAACGGATTTGCATTAATGCCGGTTCGTGTTGAACCTTTAGTACCGGTTCGTGGCACGAACCGGTACTAAAGGGGTGGTGGCAGGCTGGCGTCAGGCCGGGGCCCCACGATCACCTTTAGTACCAGTTCGTGGCACGAACCGGTACTAAAGGTCTAACCTTTAGTACCGGTTCATGCCATGAACCGGTACTAAAGGGGTCTGACCTATAGTACCGGTTGGAGACACAAACCGGCACTATAGGGCAATTTTCAAACTTGAAAAAATCATAACTAAATCATCCTAATTCAGGAAAATACATATAATAAATCAAAATTTGCAGAACAAAAAGATTGATCCGCTAAAACAGAGTTTTTGGGCGTTTTAGACGTTTTTTTGCATGTTTTTAGCGTTTAGCGCTAGGGTTTAGATTTCAGCGTTTAGGGTTAGGTTTTATGGTCTAAACCCTTAGTTTTTACTGTTTAGCATAGAGTTTCCGACGTTTTAAGTCCCGGGTTTAGGGTTTAGGACAATTTTTGAAATGACAAATTGTAAAAGGAAAAAAAGATATGCTCTAATTTATGTTTTTTTTAATTTTTGTTAAATCTTGTCAAACCGGTCAAACAAATGATTCAAGAAATATAGAGTGTTACTAAATAATTACGCAATAATATTAGTGTTACTAAATAAGTATCTCAGTTTTTTTGAATTTTGTTCAAATCTGGTCAAACTATGGTCAAACTGTGGTCAAACTATGGTCAAACTACTTATTCACGAAATATTAGTGTTACTACATAATTATTCAAGAATATTAGTGTTACTAAATAATTATTTCAATTTTTTGAATTTTGGTCAAATCTGGTCAAACTATGGTCAAACTGTGGTCAAACTATGGTCAAACTTATTCAAGAAATATTAGCGTTACTAAATAATTACTGTTTTTTTAGAATAATAGTTTCAAACTCAAACGGTGAAATGTGTGACTTCATGCTCAAGCTAAACTCCTAAGGGTTAATAGGATTGACATCTTACTATTGTCAGGAAAACAACAAGTGCAGACTCGGAAACGAAGGAGAATAGAACCTGAAAGTTAAGCGCGCTCGGGCTGGAGTAGTGAGAGGGATGGGTGACCGGTCGGGAAGTTAGATGATTTGGAATGAGTGATCCACACTTGAGCAGTTAAGAGAGGTGATTAGAGACTAAATCATCAAATAATTCAGAAAAATTAGAAATAAAAAAAATCAAATTTTTTTCCAAAATTTTCAAAAAAAAATTCAAAAAAAAAACCTTTAGTACCGGTTGGTAACACCAACCGGTACTAAAGGTCCCCCGTACCAGGGCGCGAGCTCACACCACGTGGTGGCACTTTAGCGTCGGTTCGTGCCGAACCAGTACTAAAGGGGGGGGGCTTTTCTACTAGTGGCCTCCCTCACACTCAAGATGCCCGGTCCATGTGGCATCATTACAGTGCACGGAAATATCAAGAGATTACAGTGCACGGAAATATCAAGCAATCTCTGCGTGCCGAAGAGAGTGAGGCTGCCTTGGCCGCCGCACACTAAAGGCGCCCGGACAAACGAAAGCATCCGATAGGTCGTCAAGACCTCAGATACAACTAATAAAGTCCGGCGCTGCTATTTATACGGAAATAAGTGGTCACACCCCTATTTGTCAATACAAGGGGCTCAACGCGCGCAGACAAGTGGCAATTTCTTATCATCTTGAATTATACATGGTTTCTTTAAAAACTATCCTTTTGCACGACAACTTTTTCACTTAACTTCCTCTCTTTTACAGACGATCATCGTGCTACACCCGTCCAGGATACGGCACAACGGAGACACAGGCGCAGACGTGCAGCAGGGACCCGCTCCAAGGATTCTTTTTAGATTAAGACCCTGCGTAAACCTTTTTTACTATCTCTTGTTGATACATATCCACCGTTGAGAAGGATGCTGACGTCTTGGCATGTGGCCACGCCAGAACAATGCACGTACCTGGACACACGGGGCTTCTTACAAAGGCCACTATTTAGGCCCGGTTTATACCACAAAGACCGAATACCTTAGGGAGTATTCGGCGTCGCGACTTTGGCCCTATATGCATCAGCTCCGAATCATTGTCTTTGGTCAAATGTTATGTTTGCCCGGCTCTTGTGTTTTGGTGCCTTCCGTTCCGCCTAGCCGGCTAAGGTAGCACCAGGAGAACTACTGCGATTGTGCCCTGGTTCATCCGGACGAGCACCTCAGTAGAGAAAGCCGAAAACTGAATGTCATGATATAGCGTGAGACTGGTCAACCACTCGATGACCTGTGGGAATGTTAGAATTCCTCCGCCTTAACAAAGGGCCGTTTCTCGGCCAGGCATGTACGCACCCCGATATCGGGAGAGTGCGGAGCCACCAGGGGCTATCTAGTAGCTCCATTGTCAAACTCCTATGGCTAAGTGAAAGTGCTAAAGCATTATAGTCCGGTTGCCTCGCTCGCTCCGCTATCACCTCCTTAATAGGACCAAGACGTTGGGTTATGTGTGAATGCGTGTTTTTGCGAGCACCTCTGCATTATATGCGTGAGGGTTGAAGCCGACGGCTGCAATCTTTTAGGTTATACACATGTATACATAAACGGCCGCCCAGGAGACATCATATTACTTTTAGGCAAAAGTATAAAAATAGCCTTATAAAAATTTATAAAAGCATTTCGCTTACAATGAGATTACATATCACTCAAACATAATATTTTTTGAGCACTGGGTCTCTATCAAACGGGCACCCTCAAGAACTTCTTCAAAGTAGTGCTCGGCAGCCTTTCGACCTATAGCCGAATCCCGCGTTGCAACATTGGTAGCATCCATCTCCACCCAATATGCCTTAACACGGGCAAAGGCCATCCGTGTGCCCTCTATGCACACCGACCTCCTCATCGCATTAATGCGCGGCACCACATCAAGGACCTGCTGCACCAAGCTAAAACAGCTGTTCGGTTTTGACCTTCCCGGCCACAGCTGATCCACAACAGACCTCATAGAGAGTCCAGACAACCTGTTTAGTTTGGCCCATTCGGCTAATTTGTCAGTCAATGAAAGTGGACGCTCGGGAGAATGGAATTGTCTCCAAAACAACTGGTCTACTCCATGGTCTGTCTGACCCTGGAAGTACTTGGCCGCATCGGCAGCGCTCGCCGCCAAATCCATATACACATCCTCCGAACTCCACAGCCGTTCCAGAGGGGCATACCGTGGATCTCCGAATTTCCTCCGCAACATAAAGGATTTCCCAGCTACAATATCCCCGGCTTCCCGCAGCTCCTCCTTCTTTGCCCTCATAGCAGAGCGGAGATCCTTTTTTGTCACAGCAGCCTTTTCAAGGTCCGATGCCCTCGCTTGGTTTTCTTTTTCAAGAACCTGGCAATGGTCGGCGGTGGCTTTTAATTCTATAGCCATCTTGGCCATCTTGTCTCGGGTCTTGCCATGCGCGGCCTTCTCGACTTGCAACTCTTCGGCCGCCTTCACAGCAGCCGCATTACCCAACCTCGCTTGTTCCTTGGCTCGGGCAAGTTCTGCCCGCCAGGCTTCAACAGTGGCAGCTCCATCTGCAGTCACAACATATTAAAGATACTGGCATCATGCTGCTCTTCCTATGTGGCATTTACCAGATATTCACACTTACCCTGTGCCTCGTCAAGCCTTTTGTTAACAACCTCGATGTTGGCGTCTGCCGCATCCAACTGCCGCTCTAAATGGGCAAACTCCCTAGTCCGGCTAGCCACTGGAGCTTCCATCACCTGCACATAGAGGCAGTATCGTTATTTCCTGGGAATATGATCCTCTGTTCGCTGTTGTTTCCGACGACAACCAGAGTCTCAGGGGCTACTATCTACACAGGGCACACCTAGCATGTGCAGGATTATCATACATTATTTTACGTACCTCAAAGCCTGTCAGTAGACTCATAAAAGCTTCATGCAATCCGCTTTCGGCGGACGATATTCTCTCCATCACTGTATTCATTATCACACAGTGTTCATCTGAGATGGCCGCTCGCCCTACCAACTCCCTCAGAACATCCGATCGCACACTAGACGGTGCCGGACTCTTTTTTCTGCTCTCTTCGGGAGCCGGACACTGGGAGCTTCGGGGGTCAATGGGATTATCTTCTGGCCTCACCGGACTCGGAGAGGCCCTCTGCGACGGCACTTCAGGGTCGCCCGCTTATGGAGCAGAGGAATCCAGAGGAGGCGTTTCGCTCTCCATCATCTCTGGAAGAAGATCCCCCGAAGATGATCTCATTTGAGAGGGGCTAAGGCCCGAACTGCAAATTTATATGCGGTGGTTATTTCCTCAGAAGAAAAAGATGGCATATTTGTTCTATTAAAAGTATTTTGGGTCACTTACGACTCGAGGGAGAATTGACCCCCCCCCC
>NC_041390.1:73239541-73264847 GCF_002162155.2 Triticum dicoccoides | reverse complement strand
CGGACTTTGTGCGGCAACAGCGCCCTCCAAGGTAGGACCCTTTGTGGGAGACTTCTTCTCGCGTTTGGAAGCTTCGGCTTCCGAATCCCCGGGCGCAGTCCTTCTCCTCTTCTGGTCGCCTTCCCTCATGGAGACGGTCGCTCCCTCGGCTAGAGTGGGCAGCATTGGGGGCCTGCGTCTGCCCGCATTATCCTCCACAGTATCTTCCTTCAAGGGCTCCGGGCAAGGTGCGGTCTGGAGCACCTTTTCCAATACCGTATTTTCCAAACCCTCGGGGAGGGGGGCCGAACACCGAATCAACTTCGCCTTTGTTAGCCAGTCCTGGTCAAAAAGCGAACTCTCAGAAATAACTTCGTAACGAAGTAGAGAGAGTATGTTCGGCCGGAAGATGCCTTACCTGTTCGGCGATGCGGTTACTACTCAGGCCCACGTCCTCGGTGATTTCCGGACACTCCACCTGAGGTCCGAAGAATGACTTGTACATCTCCTCGTGTGTCAGGCCGAGAAAATTCTGAACGGCACACGGTCCCTCGGGATTGAACTCCCACATGCGAAGAGGCCAGCGTTTGCAAGGCTGGACTTGACGAACCAGCATAACCTGTGTTACCGCAACCAAACTAAAATATCCATTGAAGAGACCTCGAATGCGGCCTTGCAGTATAGGCACGTCCTTGACTGGACCCCAGCTCGGACCTCTGCTGATCCATGACATCAGTTGTGGTGGAGGGCCCGAGCGGAAAGCAGGGGGGCCGCCCACTTGGCATTTCTAGGAGTAGTGATGTAGAACCACTCCTGTTGCCACAATTCAGACACCTCTGGGATGGAACCTTGGGCCACGAAGCTCCCGTCATCTTGCATATTGAGGCACCTCCACACGTTGCATGTTGCCCCTCTACCATCTTCGGCTTCACTTCAAAGGTCTTAAGCCATAGGCCAAAGTGAGGGGTAACCCGAAGGAAGGCCTCGCACACGACAATAAATGTCGTGATATGAAGAAAGGAGTCCAGAGCTAGATCATGAAAATCTAGCCCGTAGTAAAACATCAAACCCCTGACGAAAGGATCCAGGGTAAGGCCTAGACCTCGGAGGAAGTGGGAAACGAACATGACGTTCCCGTTGGGTTCGAGGGTGGGCACCACTTGCCCTCAGGGAGGCAGCCGATGCAAAATCTTGGTGGTCAGATATCTGGCCTCCCTCAACTTCTTGATGTCTTCTTCTGTGACGGAGGAAGGCATCCATCGGCCTTGAAGGCTAGATCCGGACATGACTGGAGGTTCGGAGCACCTGACCTGAACTTCGGGCGTTTGAGCTTGAGGTGGGGGAAGGATTCGATTGAGCACGGGAGGGAAAAATAAAAGCCTTGTCCCCTTTATAAAGAGGGTGAATATCAAGTGTCCTCTCCGTGTCCTCTTGGACTTGCCTATAATCTAGGAGTCCTAGAAGCGTTTGGGTTACCCACGCCCGTATTGATGATAATCCCGGGATAAGGGGACACGATCTCTGCTTTAACCAGACGTGCCAAGGAAACCGCCTCGCATAACGCGCTGAGGTGGGATAATGAAACGACTCGGATAAAGGCTTGGCCGTGGTGTGCCACGCTACGGAATACTTTAGCGGATTAAATTGGTGTAAATATTATTCTCTCTATGGCAATATGTGGAAACTTATTTTGCAGAGCCGGACACTACCTTTGTGCTCAAAATCTTCTACGAAGTACTTGGAGGAGGAACCCGCCTTGCAATGCCGAAGACAATCTGGAATCTGTGCGCCGGACTCGTCGTCATTGAAGCCTGGTTCAGGGGCTACTGAGGGAGTCCTGGATTAGGGGGTGTTCGGATAGCCGGACTATACCTTCAGCCGGACTCCTGGACTATGAAGATACAAGATTGAAGACTTCATCCCGTGTCCGGGAGGGACTTTCCTTGGCGTGGAAGGCAAGCTTGGCGATACAGATATGTAGATCTCCTACCATTGTAACCGACTCTATGTAACCCTAACCCTATCCGGTGTCTATATAAACCAGAGGGTTTTAGTCCGTAGGACAACATACACATCAACAATCATACCATAGGCTAGCTTCTAGGGTTTAGCCTCTTCGATCTCATGGTAGATCTACTCTTGTACTACCCATATCATCAATATTAGTCAAGCAGGACGTAGGGTTTTACCTCCATCGAGAGGGCCCGAACCTGGGTAAAACTTCGTGTCCCTCGCCTCCTGTTACCATCCGTCCTAGATGCACAGTTCGGGACCCCCTACCCGAGATCCGCCGGTTTTGACACCCACAGTAGGTGTGATCATGTATATAGGCATCATGTCCGAGACAAGTAGACCGACTCCCGCCTGCATCTACTACTATTACTCCACTCATCGACCGCTATCCAGCATGCATCTAGAGTATTAATTTCATGAAAACAGGGTAACTCCTTAGGCAAGATGACATGATGTAGAGGGATAAATTCATGTAATATGATAAAAACCCCATCTTGTTATCCTCGATGGCAACAATATAATACATGCCTTGCTGCCCCTACTGTCACTGGGAAAGGACACCGCAAGATTGAACCCAAAGCTAAGCACTTCTCCCATTGCAAGAAAGATCAATCTAGTAGGCCAAACCAAACTGATAGTTCAAAGAGACTTGCATAGATAACCAATCATACATAAAAGAATTCAAAGAAGATTACATCGAATAGATCTCCACAAGAGAGGGGGAGAACATTATATTTAGATCCAAAAAGAGAGAACAAGCCATCTAGCTAATAACTATGAACCCGAAGGTCTAAGGTAAACTACTCACACTTCATCGAAGAGGCTATGGTGTTGATGTAGAAGCCCTCCGTGATGGATACCCCCTCCGTCGGAGTTCCGGAACAGGCCCCAAGATGGGATCTCGTGGATATAGGAAGTTACGGCGGTGGAATTAGGGTTTTGGCTCCGTCTCTGATCGTTTGGGGGTACGTAGGTATATATAGGAGGAAGGAGTACATTGGTGGAGCAACAGGGGGGCCACGAGGGTGGAGGGCGCGCTTGGGGGGTAGGCGCGCCCCCCTACCTCGTGGCCTCCTCCTTTGTTTCTTGATGTAGGGTCCAAGTCTCCTGGATCATGTTCAGCAAGAAAATCACGTTCCCGAAGGTTTCATTCCGTTTGGACTCCATTTGATATTCCTCTTCTTCAAAACCCTAAAATAGGCAAAAAACAACAATTCTGGGCTGGGCCTCCGGTTAATAGGTTAGTCCCAAAAATAATATAAATGTGGATAATAAAGCCCAACAATGTCCAAAACAGTAGATAATATAGCCTGGAGCAATCAAAAGTTATAGATACATTGGAGACATATCACATACCTATTGCGCCATTGGAGTTTCAATTGCATCGTTCAAATTTGAAATTAGTTGCTATGAGTAAATAGAGTGATGCAAGAGCAAAGTGGTATGAACCATAGCTACGGAACCTGACCTGAGAACAATTCTTCTTCCGCTTTAAGTGTTGACTTGGGGTTTGGAGTGGTGGTCCTTGTGCTTTGGGCATTCCAGTTGCCTTACTAACAGCTCATGTTTGGGTGCTCTGTGGTGGAGACGGTGTTGTGTCAGTGGGAACTGGGTTACTATCTGCTGGGGTTGGGGTTAGAAGGGGTGTAGCTGGTTCTCTGTCCAACTGGGTAGGGGTATAATCTGCGTGAGTCTGCGTTATGTGTGGTGGGGCTGGTTCTTGGGCAAGTACAACCGTGGTTCTATCTCCATCGACATGTAGCACGATCTTTTCTGAAGACCGTGTTTTTACTCCCACAGATACTGCCATTACCCCCTCCAATTGGACTGGCTGATAAACAAGAAAAGTAATTGAATATACAGACATTGTAAGATTAACAAGTGCAGTGGATAGTAGGGAAGAAAACAGGGCATGAAATAATTCACATTTATGTTGTCTAACCAAACAGAATAGCAGGACATAATTTCACATATATGATGGCTAATTAAACAGGATAGCATGACACAATTTCACATGTATGATGGCTAACTAAACATGATAGACTGTCATACTTCAAAATATGATGACTATGTAAACAGGATGACATGATATAACTATATGATGTGTCTATTAAAGTGGTTGGCATTCCATAAATCACAAACATGATGTCGATGGAAACATGATGGCATGATATAATTCACGGATAGAATGACATAATTCAAAATATGATGACTTTGTGAATAGGATGAGATGATATAACTATATTATGTCTTTAGAAAATGGGTTGGCATGCCATAATTCAGATACATGATGTCTATGTAAACATCATGGCATGATATAATTGAAATATATGATTTATATACTAAGGAAGTGAGCAGAGGGTAATCGCATATATGATGTGTCAACTAACGAGATGGCATTCAATATCGTGTAGACGATGTAAAAACTAAGCATTGCAATACAACATATGAATGATATGAGTAATATAACCCTGCAAAGTTTGAGCATACACCTCAGGAGGATAATAGGACTGGTCATCTGCCTCTGAATCCTCCTCTAAAGAGCTATCTGTAACCAGCAAGATATCTGCTTCAGTAGGTAGCATTGTCTGCTCTGAAGACCTTGTTTTCACTCCAGATTTCTCCATCGCCAATTCAAATGGCTGATGCACAGGAAGAGCAGTTGAATATACAAACATCATCGACAAAAGCAATGAGAAATACAGAAAAAGGACGACATGATATAATTCACATATATGACGCTTGGCTAAACAGCATGGCATTGCATAATTCACATATACAATGCCTTGCAACAAGATAGCATTGCATAATTCACATATATAATGTCTTGCAACAAGATGGCATTGCATAATTCACATATATGGTAATTAGACACTAAACAGGTGGCATTCGCACAAAGCATGTCTAAACTAAGAAAATGACATAGCAATGCAAGATACCATACGCACGATATGAGCAACATAACCCTGCCAAGTTAGAGCATGCACCTCGGGGGGAAATAGGACTGGTCATCTGTCTATGAATCCTCCTCCAAGGAGCTATCTGTAACCAGCAAGACATGCGCTTCGTCAGATAGCAATGTCTGCTCTGAAGACCTTGTTTCCACTCCAGATTTTTCCATGACTGTGCTGAATGGCTGATGCATAGGAAGAGTAATTGAATGTACTAAAATTGTTGACAAATTTAACACGTAATAAAAATGATGCCATGATATAATTCACATATAAGATGACCGGCTAAACAAGATGGCATTGCAAAATTCACATATACGATAAAGAAACTAAACAGATGGCATTGACACAAAGCATGTCTAAACTAAGCAGATGACATCTTTGATGTATACAGTAAGCAATGCAAGGCACCATATGCATGATATTACCAACATCAGCATGCCAAGTTAGAGAGAATACCTCATGGGGTAAATAGGAGTGGCCTTATGCTTCTGAATCCCCCTCAGAATAGTTGTCTTCCTCTTGATTATGATCCGAAATGGGTGGAGGGGGGCTGCCTTTGCGCCCACCATGGAGCGACGTCTGCATGAAATTTTATTGCCACGCAAGGCTCATCTCTTTTGCTCTACATGTTCAGTTCCATTGTGTACAATAACTGACATGCATAGGAATAAAACATAGTGAGATTATGTAAGGAGTGCATGCACAAATCCAGAGTGATGGTAGCAAACTATGGATAGCCCCAAAACCAATGATAGCAGGCAGAGAATAGCTTTAGTTAAAAAATACAGATAATGGCTCCTTTAATGTTTGTTTGCACCCAACATGAAACTCATAGTAGACACCCAAGATTAACCAGTTAGTAGATAGATAGTACGCGTTGCTGCCCCGATATGTACCCCACAACCATTTAAAAACTCAAGTTTCAGCATAAGTTTGGACCTGACTCAGAGTCTAATAGGTGAACATGATGGTAAAGTAGCATGTCAGCATATTAAGCGATGCATAACGTAAGCAGACACGAAAGAGTGCGACCTCTCTGGCGGACCCATGTAGTCCTCAAGGTCATCTGCTCAGTTGATGATGGTAATGCAGTTGTCGTGGCTATCGGTGATAACCCACAAGTATATGGGATCGCAACAGTTTTTGAGGGTAGAGTATTCAACCCAAATTTATTTATTAGACACAAGGGGAGCCAAAGAATATTCTCAAGTATTAGCAGCTGAGTTGTCAATTCAACCACACCTTGATAACTTAATATCTGCAGCAAAGTATTTAGTAGCAAAGTAATATGATAGTAGTGGTAACGGTGGTAAAAGCTAACAGTAGCAAAAGTAATATTTTTGGTGTTTTATAGTGATGATAACAATAGCAACGGAAAAGTAAATAAGCAAAGAACAGTATATGGAAAGCTCGTAGACATTGGATCGGTGATGCAGAATTATGTCGGATGCGGTTCATCATGTAACAGTCATAACATAGGGTGACACAGAACTAGCTCCAATTCATCAATGTAATGTAGGCATGTATTCTGAATATAGTCATACATGCTTATGGAAAAGAACTTGCATGACATCTTTTGTCCTACCATCCCGTGGCAGCGGGGTCCTATTGGAAACTAAGGGATATTAAGGCCTCCTTTTAATAGAGTACCGGACCAAAGCATTAACACATAGTGAATACATGAACTCCTCAAACTACGGTCATCACCGGGATTGGTCCCGACTATTGTCACTTCGGGGTTGCCAGATCATAACACATAGTAGGTGACTATAGACTTGCAAGATAGGATCAAGAACTCTCATATATTGATGAAAACATAATAGGTTCAGATCTGAAATCATGGCACACGGGCCCTAGTGACAATCATTAATCATAGCAATGTCATAGCAACATCAATCTCAGAACATAGTGGATACTAGGGATCAAACCCTAACAAAACTAACTTGATTACATGATAAATCTCATCCAACCCATCACCATCCAGCAAGCCTATGATGGAATTACTCACGCACGGCGGTGAGCATCATGAAATTGGTGATGAAGGAAGGTTGATGATGACGATGGCGACGGATTCCCCTCTCCGGAGCCCCAAACGGACTCCAAATCAGGCCTCCCGAGAGAGTTTAGGGCTTGGTGGCGGATCCGTATCATAAAATGCGATGAATCCTTCCCTCTGGGTTTTTTCTCCCTGAAAGTGAATATATGGAGTCAAGATTGAGGTCGGTGGAGCGTCAGGGGGCCGACGAGGCAGGGGGCGCACACAGGGGCTAGGGCGCGCCCCCACCCTCATGGATAGGTGGAGGTCCCCCTGACGTGGATTCTTCTTCCAGTATTTTTATATATTCCAAAATAATTCTCCGTTGATTTTCAGATCATTCCAAGAACTTTTATTTCTGCATAAAAATAACACCATGGCAATTCTGCTGAAAACAGCGTCAGTCTGGGTTAGTTCCATTCAAATCATACAAGTTAGAGTCCAAAACAAGGGAAAACGTGTTTGGAAAAGTAGATACAATTGAGACGTATCAACTCCCCCAAGCTTAAACCTTTGCTTGTCCTCAGGCAATTCAGTTGATAAACTGAAAGTGATAAAGAAAAACTTTTACAAACTCTGTTTTCTCTTGTTGTTGTAAATATGTAAAGCTAGCATTCAAGTTTTCAGCAAAGATTACGAACTAACCATATTCACAATAACATCTAGGTCTCATGTTTACTCATATCAATGGCATAATTAACAAGCGAGCAATAATAAGAAATCTCGGATGATATCTCACTAGCCCTTTCTGAGACCGCAAAACATAAACGCAGAGCACCTTTAAAGATCAATGACTGACTAGACATTGTAATTCATGGTAAAAGAGATCCAGTCATGTCATACTCAATGTAAACTAATAGTAATGGATGCAAATTACAGCGGTGCTCTCCAACTAGTGCTTTTTAATAAGAGGATGATGACTCAACATATAAGTAAATGGATAGGCCCTTCGCAGAGGGAAGCAGGGATTTGTAGAGGTGCCAGAGCTTGATTTTGAAATAGATATGCATAATATTTTGAGCGGTATACTTTCATTGTCAACATAACAACCGAGAGATCTCGATATCTTCCATGCCACACACATTATAGGCGGTTCCCAAACAGAATGGTAAAGTTTGTACTCCCCCTCCACCAACAAGCATCAATCCATGGCTTGCTCGAAACAACAAGTGCCTCCAACTAACAAGAGTCCCAGGGAAGTTTTGTTTGCAGTTATTTTGATTTGATTTGCATAAAGCATGGGACTGGGCATCCCGGTGACCAGCCACTTTCTCGTGAGTGAGGAGCGGAGTCCACTCCTCTTGAGAATAACCTGCTTAGCATGGAAGATACAGACAGCCCTAGTTGATACATGAGCTATTCAAGCATACAAAACAGAATGTTTATTTGAAGGTTTAGAGTTTGGCACATACAAATTTACTTGGAATGGCAAGTAGATACTGTATATAGGTATGTATGGTGGACTCATATGGAATAACTTTGGGGTTTATGGAATTGGATGCACAAGCAGTATTCCTGCTTAGTACAAGTGAAGGTTAGAAAAAGACTGGGATGCGACCAGCTAGAGAGCGACGACAGTCATGAACATGCATTAAAATTAATCAACACCGAATGCAAGCATGCGTAGGATATAATGCACCATGAACATAAATATCATAGAGGCTATGTTGATTTTGTTAAAACTACATGCGTGAACATGTGCCAAGTCAATCCACTCGAATCATTCAAAAGAGGATACCACCCTATCATACCACATCACACCTATTTTAATAGAATGTTGGCACGCAAGGTAAACCATTATAAGCTCCTAGCTAATTAAGGATGGCATAAGCAACTATAATCTCTAATTGTCATTGCAAACATGTTCATTCATAATAGGCTGAATCAGGAATAATGAACTAATCATATTTACAAAAACAAGAGAGGTCGAGTTCATACCAGCTTTTCTCATCTCAATAAGTTCATCATATAATCATCATTATTGCCTTTCACTTGCATGACCGAATAGTGTGGATAATAATAATAGTGCACGTGCATTGGACTAAGCTGGAATTTGCAAGCATTCTATTCAAGAGAGAAGACCAGGTAATATGGGCTCTTTGTCAGATCAACACTAATGCATATAAGAGCCACTTTAACATTTTAATTATGGTCTTCTCCTCTTGACCCCTAGAGAACAAGAAAAGAAATAAAACTATTTAGACAGGAGAGCTCCCAAGAGGCAAAAGAAGAATGAGAAATCTTTTTGGGTTTTCTTTTTAGTTACTACTACTACAGGCATGGAAAGTAAACTAATTAAAATCTACAACTATTTTTTTTGTTTTTCTTATGGTTTATTAAAAACACAAGAAGAAAGCATAAAAAGAAAAAATAAACTAGCATGGATGATAGAGTGAAAAAGTATGTGTACCAACAACTAGCATGAGTGTGTGAACATAAATGTAATGTCGGTGAGAAATACGTACTCCCCCAAGCATAGGCTTTTGGGCTAAGTTGGTCTATGGCCACGGCTGGCCTGGCGGATATCCAAAGTAATAGTTGGGGTCGTATTGAGATACAACGGCTATTGCATCTTGGGCTGTAGCGCGGAGGCAAGCTGTCTCGGTCCTCCTCTCATACTTGTTCGCCTCTTCCCTGGTTATGATGTATCTCCCTTTTGCCTGAAAGTCAAAGAAAGTGGGAGCAGGGAGAGCGACATGATAGGTGCGTCGTCTGTCAAAGATTAGTCGGTACTGGAGAAACTGATCGTTCCTCTCAACAAACTAATGATGAACCATAGCCTCGTAATCTAAATAAACAGGATGCAACTCAATATCATACCCACGTATGGGTATATCAAGAAAATTAGCTAGACGGGTCGCATAAATTCCACCAAAGAAATCTCCATTAAGTCTATTGTTATGCAACCTACGTGCAACAATGGCTCCCAAATTATAGTGTTTATCTCCTAATACAGCACTCCTGAGAACACTGAGGTCAGGGACACACATGTGACATGCTTCATCCTTACCATTTATGCACCTACCTATGAAGAGAGCAAAATAATGTATAGCAGGACAATGAATGCTCCATATGGTAGCTAGTGTTATGTCTCTAGATTCCCCCATAGTTATACTATCAAGAAAACCTCTAAATTCAGATTTGCGAGGTTCACTAGGACTACCCCATTGTGGAAGTTTGCAAGCAGTATTACAATCCTCTAAGTCCATAGTATAAGAATTTTCATAAAGATCAAATAGGACAGTTTGAGAATTGCGTGATGATGAAAATTCAAACCTTCTCACAAAGGAATCATTGAGATAGTGGTATTGGCGGCACTTATCTGCCTCGAAGCTCTCAGGATCGGCATTGCGCACATACGCGTTAAATTCTTCCTTGATTCCTGCTCGATCCATAAAGTCCTTTGACAGCCATTCACAAGCCCGCACCTGAGCTTCCCTCAGTGGTTCATCATCGGCATCACGTATTGCGAGCCTGGGTCCTTGCTTCCTTGAAGGACCACCTTGGTACATTTTCCTAAACATATTTCTTCCTCTGAAAAATTTCTGAAATTTTTAGTAACTTCAAAATAAAAGTGGACCGAACTCAACAAAATTGATAGCAACTACTCCCACAAGTGCCTAGAGGACATATCATGCATTAAAGCTACTTTTGACCATATAAATTTGACATGCAAGCTCAAGAACAAGTTCACCTAAGCAGCAAAAATTTGCAATGAATAAAGCACTAGGAGAAAAACTAATTGGACCATTGGAGGAGTCACATACCAAAGAACAATCCCCCCAAGCAGTTTTGTGAATGGAGCTTTGAGCAGGGAGATCGAAAATGGTAGCAAGATGAGCTTGGACTCGGGTTTGAGCGGGCTAGTGATGTTTGTGGGAGGAAGAAGGAATGTTTGGTAGCTGGAATAAGTGGAGGGGAGCCACCATGGGCCCACGAGGCAGGGGGCGCACCCAGGGGGGTGGGTGCGCCCTGGACCCTCGTGGCCAGGTGCTTGCTCCCCCTGTTGTGTTAAAAATCATATTTAAATTTCAGGGCATTTGGAGGACTTTTATTTTTGGGGTATTTTTTATTGCATGGATAATTCAGGAAACAGACAGAATATACTATTTTTGCTTTATTTAATTTAAATAACAGAAAGTAAAAAAGAGGGTACAGAGATTTGTGTTTTCTAAATTTATCCATGTCATGCTCATCAAAAGGAATCCACTAACAAGGTTGATCAGGTCTTGTTAACAAACTCATTCCGAATAACATGGAACCGGAGAATTTTCGAAAAAACACTAGGTTACCTCAACGGGGATATGCACGTCCCCAACAATAAGAATATCACATTTCTTCTTGACAGTAGGAAGAGGAAATTCAAAATCTCCAATAGTAATAGTTGAAATTTTTCCAATAGAATTGATACTGTGGACTTGAGGTTGTTTCCTTGGAAAGTGTACCGTATGCTCATTACCATTAACATCAAAAGTGACATTGCCTTTGGTGCAATCAATAACAGCCCCTGCAGTATTCAAAAAGGGTCTTCCAAGAATAATAGACATACTATCGTCCTCCGGAATATCAAGAATAACAAAGTCTGTTAAAATAGTAACGTTTGCAACCACAACAGGCACATCCTCAAAAATACCGACACGTATAGTGGTTGATTTGTCAGCCATTTGCAAAGATATTTCAGTAGGTGTCAACTTATTCAAATCAAGTCTACGATATAAAGAGAGAGGCATAACACTAACACCGGCTCCAAGATCACATAAAGCAGTTTTAACATAGTTTCTTTTAATGGAGCATGGTATAGTTGGTACTCCTGGATCTCCAAGTTTCTTTGGTATTCCACCCTTAAAAGTATAATTAGCAAGCATGGTGGAAATTTCAGTTTCTGGTATCTTTCTATTATTTGTAACAATTTCTTTCATATACTTAACATAAGGATTCATTTTGAGCATATCAGTTAATTGCATACGCAAAAAGATATGTCTAATCGTTTCAGCAAAGCGCTCAAAATCCTCATCATCCTTTTTCTTGGATGGTTTGGGACGAAAAGGCATGGGTTTCTGAACCCATGGTTCTCTTTCCTTACCGTGCTTCCTAGAAACAAAGTCTCTCTTATCATAACCTTGATTCTTTGATTGTGGGTTATCAAGATCAACAACAGGTTCAGTTTCTACTTCATTGTCATTACTAGGTTGAGCATCAACATGAACATCATCATTAACATTATTACTAGGTTCATGCTATTTACCAGATTGTGTTTCAGCATCAGAAATAGAAATATCATTGGGATTCTTAGGTGTGTCTCTAGCAGGTTCACTAGAAGCATGCAAAGTCCTATCATTTTTCCTTTCCTTCTTCTTAGAAGGACTAGGTGCATCTACATTATTTCTCTGAGAATCCTGCTCAATTCTCTTAGCATGGCCTTCAGGATACAAAGGTTCCTGAGTCATTTTACCAGTTCTAGTAGCCACTCTAATAGAAAAATCATTATTCTTACTATTCAATTCATTGAGAAAATCATTCTAAGCTTTGATTACTTGTTCTACTTGAGTGGTAACCATAGAAGCATGTTTACTAATAAGTTTTAGTTCACCTTTAACAGTAGCCATATAATCACTCAAGTGTTCAATCATATAAGCATTGCGTTTTAATTCTCTACCAAGATAAGCATTGAAGTCTTCTTGCTTAACCATAAAGTTATCAAACTCATCCAAACATTGGCTAGCAAACTTAGTAGGAGGGATTTCAGCTTTATCATATCTATAGAGAGAATTTACCTTTACTACCTCTGTCAGATTATCAAGACCATGTATTTCTTCAACAGGCGGTAAATTAAGACCATGTATTTCTTCAATAGGAGGTAAATTCTTAACATCTTCAGCTTTACTACCTTTTTCCTTCATAGATTTCTTTGCCTCTGGCATATCTTCAGGACTGAGAAATAGAACACCCCTTTTCTTCGTAGTTGGCTTAGGGGTTGGCTTAGGAAGTGTCCAATTCTTTTCATTGCTCAACATATTATTCAATAAAATTTCAGCTTCATCTGGTGTTCTTTCCCTGAAAACACAACCAACACAACTATCCAGGTGGTCTCTGGAGGCATCAGTTAGTCCATTATAAAAGATATCAAGTATTTCATTTTTCTTAAGAGGATGATCAGGCAAAGCATTAAGTAATTGGAGAAGCCTCCCCCAAGCTTCTGGGAGACTTTCTTCTTCAATTTGCACAAAATTATATATTTCCCTTAAAGCAGCTTGTTTCTTATGAGCGGGAAAATATTTAGCAGAGACGTAATAAATCATATCCCAGGGACTACGCACACAACCAGGATCAAGAGAATTAAACCATATCTTAGCATCACCCTTTAATGAGAATGGAAATATTTTAAGGATATATAAAAGTAGCGAGTTCTCTCATCATTAGTGAACAGGGTAGCTATATCATTTAATTTAGTAAGATGTGCCACAATAGTTTCAGATTCATAGCCATAGAAAGGATCAGATTCAACCAAAGTAATTGTATCAGGGTCGACAGAGAATTCATAATCCTTATCAGTAACAAAGATAGGTGAAGTAGCATAAGCAGGATCATATTTCATTCTAGCATTCAGAGTTTTTTGTTTCAACTTAGCTAATAATTTCTAAAGATAACTCCTATCATTGAAAGCAAGAAAATCTCTAGCAGTTTATTCATCCATAACATAGCCCTCGGGCACAACAGGTAATTCATATCTAGGGGGAGAATCTTCATCATCACTTCCATCAATATTATCAGTTTCAATAATTTCATTCTCTCTAGACCTAGCAAGTTGTTCATCAAGAAATTCACCAAGTGGCACAGTAGTATCAAGCATAGAAGTAGTTTCATAATAAGTATCATGCATAGCAGTAGTGGCATCATCAATAACATGCGACATATCAGAATTAATAGCAGAAGCAGGTTTAGGTGTCGCAAGCTTACTCAAAACAGAAGATGAATCAAGTGTAGAGCGAGATGGTAGTTCCTTACCTCCCCTCGTAGTTGAGGGATAAATCTTGGTTCTTGGATCTTTCAAGTTCTTCATAATGATAAGCAGATATAAATCCCAAGTGACTCAAAGAATAGAGCTATGCTCCCCGGCAACGGCGCTAGAAAATAGTCTTGATAACCCACAAGTATAGGGGATCGCAACAGTTTTCGAGGGTAGAGTATTCAACCAAAATTTATTGATTCGACACAAGGGGAGCCAAAGAATATTCTCAAGTATTAGCAGCTGAGTTGTCAATTCAACCACACCTGGAAACTTAATATCTGCAGCAAATGTTTAGTAGCAAAGTAATATGATAGTAGTGGTAACGGTAGCAAAAGGTAATGATAGCAAAAGTAATGTTTTTGGTATTTTGTAGTGATTGTAACAATAGCAACAGAAAAGTAAATAAGCGAAGAACAATGTATGGAAAGCTCATAGGCAATGGATCGGTGATGAAGAATTATGTCGGATGCGGTTCATCATGTAACAGTCATAACATAGGGTGACACAGAACTAGCTCCAATTAATCAATGTATTGTAGGCATGTATTCCGAATATAGTCATACGTGCTTATGGAAAAGAACTTGCATGGCATCTTTTTTCCTACCCTTCCGTGGCAGTGTGGTCCTAGCGAAAACTAAGGGATATTAAGGCCTCCTTTTAATAGAGTACTGGACCAAAGCATTAACACATAGTGAATACATGAACTCCTCAAACTACGGTCATCACCGGTAAGTATACCGATTATTATCACTTCGGGGTTAACGAATCATAACACATAATAGGTGACTATAGACTTGCAAGATAGGATCAAGAACTCACATATATTCATGAAAACATAATAGGTTCAGATCTGAAATCATGGCACTCGGGCCCTAGTGACAAGCATTAAGCATAGCAATGTCATAGCAACATCAATCTCAGAGCATAGTGGATACTAGGGATCAAACCCTAACAAAACTAACTCGATTACATGATAAATCTCATCCAACACATCACCGTCCAGCAAGCCTACAAATGGAATTACTCACGCACAGCGGTGAGCATCATGAAATTGGTGACGGAGGAAGGTTGATGATGATGATGGTGACAGATTCCCCTCTTCGGAGCCCCGAACGGACTCCAGATCAGCCCTCCCGAGAGGTTTTAGGGCTTTGCGGCGGCTCTGTATCGTAAAACGTGATGAATCCTTCCCTCTGGGTTTTTTTCTCCCCGAAACCAAATATATAGAGTTGGAGTTGAGGTCGGAGGAGCTCCAGGGGGGCCACGAGGCAGGGGGGCGCGCCCCCCACCCTCGTGGCTAGGGTGTGGGCCCCCCTGGTCTTCATCTTTTGCAAGGATTTTTTATTATTTCCAAAAAGACGTTCCGTGAAGTTTCAGGTCATTCCGAGAACTTTTGTTTCTGCACATAAATAACACCATGGCAATTCTGCTGAAAACAGCGTCAGTCCGGGTTAGTTCCATCCAAATCATGCAAGTTAGAGTCCAAAACAAGGGCAAAATTGTTTGGAAAAGTAGATACGACGGAGACATATCAACTCCCCCAAGTTTAAACCTTTGCTTGCCTCAAGCAATTCAGTTGATAAACTGAAAGTGATAAAGAAAAACTTTTACAAACTTTGTTTGCTCTTGTTGTTTTAAATTTGTAAAGTCAGCATTCAAGTTTTCAGCAAAGATTATGAACTAACCATATTCACAATAATGCATAGGTCTCATGTTTACTCATATCAATGGCATAATCAACTAGCGAGCAATAATAATAAATCTCGGATGACAACACTTTCTCAAAACAATCATAATATGATATAACAAGATGGTATCTCGCTAGCCCTTTCTGAGACCGCAAAACATAAATGCAGAGCACCTTTAAAGATCAAGGACTGACTAGACATTGTAATTCATGGTAAAAGAGATCCGGTCAAGTCATACTCAATGTATACTAACAGTAATGAATGCAAATGACAGTAGTGCTCTCCAACCGGTGCCTTTTAATAAGAGGATGATGACTCAACATAAAAGTAAATAGATAGGCCCTTCGCAGAGGGAATCGGGGATTTGTAGAGGTGCTAGAGCTCGATTTTGAAATAGAGGTGAATAATATTTTGAGCGGTATACTTTCATTGTCAACATAACAACCAAGAGATGGCTATATCTTCCATGCTACACACATTATAGGCGGTTCCCAAACAGAATGGTAATGTTCATACTCCCCCTCCACCAACAGGCATCAATCCATGGCTTGCTCGAAACAACGAGTGCCTCCAACTAACAAGAGTACAGGGGGAGTTTTGTTTGCAATTATTTTGATTTAGTTTGCATAAAGCATGGGACTGGGCATCCCTGTGACCAGCCACTTTCTCGTGAGTGAGGAGCGGAGTCCACTCCTCTTGAGAATAACCCGCCTAACATGGAAGATACGGACAACCCTAGTTGATACATGAGCTATTCGAGCATACAAAACAGGATATTTATTTGAAGGTTTAGAGTTTGGCACATACAAATTTACTTGGAGCGGTAGGTAGATACCGTATATAGGTAGGTATGGTGGACTCATATGGCATAACTTTGGGGTTTATGGGATTGTATGAACAAGCAGTATTCCCGCTTAGTACAGGTGAAGGTTAGAAAAAGACTGGGAAGCGACCAGCTAGAGAGCGATAGCAGTCATAAACATGCATTAAAATTAATCAACACCGAATGCAAGCATGAGTAGGATATAATCCACCATGAACATAAATATCGTGAAGGCTATGTTGATTTTGTTTAAACTACATGCGTGAACATGTGCCATGTCAAGTCACTTAAATCATTCAGAGGAGGATACCACCCTATCATACCACATCACAACCATTTTAATAGCATGTTGGCACTCAAGGTAAACCATTATAAGCTCCTAGCTAATCAAGCATGGCACACGAATCTATGATCTCTAGTTGTCATTGCAAACATGTTTATTCATAATAGGCTGAATCAGGAACGACGAACTAATCATATTTACAAAAACAAGAGAGATCGACTTCATACCAGCTTTTCTCATCTCAGTCAGTCCATCATATATTGTCATAATTGCCTTTCACTTGCACAACAAAACGATGTGGATAATAATAATAGTGCACGTGCATTGGACTAAGCTGGAATCTGCCAGCATTCAATAAACAGTAGAAGACAAGGCAATATGGGCTCTTTTGTCAGATCAACAATAATGCATGTAAGAGCCACTTCAACAATTTACTTATGGTCTTCTCCTATCGACCCCAAAGAAAGGAAAAGAAATAAAACTATTTACACGGGAAAGCTCCCAACAAGCAAAAGAAGAACATGAAACCTTTTTGGGTTTTCTTTTTAATTACTACTACAAGCATGGAAATTAAAACTAGCTAAAAGCTACAACTAATTTTGTTTTGTTTTTCTTAAGGTTTATTAAACACACAAGAAGAAAGCATAAAAAGGAAATAAACTAGCATGGATAATACAATGAAAAAGTATGAGCACCGACATCTAGGAATGAGTGTGTGAACATAAATGTAATGTCAGTGAGAAATACGTACTCCCCCAAGCTTAGGCTTTTGGCCTAAGTTGGTCTATGGGCACGGCTGGCCTGGCGGATATCCATAATAATAGTTGGGGTTGTACTGCGATGCAGTGGCTATCGCCTCCAGAGCTGCAGGGTGGCGGCGAGCTACCTCTTCCCTCCTCTCATACTCATCTGCCTCCTCTCTGGTAATAAATTGTCTTCCTTTTGCATGATAATCAAAGAAGGCAGGAGCAGGGAGAGTAATACGGACAACACGACATCTGTCAAAGATTAGTCGATACTGGAGAGGTGATTCATTCCTCTCGACAAACTGGTGGTGAACCATAGCATTAAAGTCTAGGTAAGCAGGAGGCAACTCAATACCATCCTCACATATGGTTATACCAAGAAAATTAGATATGCGGGTTGCATAAATTCCAGCAAAGAAATCTCCATTAAATCTATTAAGATGCAACCTACGTGCAACAATGGCTCCCAAATCATAAGATTTATCTCCTAACACAGCAATCCTAAGAATACTGAGGTCAGGGACACACATGTGACATGCTTCATCTTTACCATTAATGCATCTACCTATGAAGAGAGCAAAATAATGTATAGCAGGAAAGTGAATGCTCCCTATGGTAGCTTGTGTTATATCTCTAGATTCCCCCACAGTTATACTAGCAAGAAAATCTCTAAATTCAGATTTGTGAGGTTACCTAACACTACCCCATTGTGGAAGTTTACAAGCAGTGGTAAAATCCTCTAAGTCCATAGTATAAGATTTTTCATAAAGATCAAACAGGACAGTTGGAGAATTACGTGAAGATGAAAATTCAAACCTCCCCACAAAGGAACTAGTGAGATAGTGGTACTGGCGGCACTTTTCTTCCTCGAAGCTCACAAGATCAACGTTACGCAAATATGCATTAAATTCTTCCTTAATTCCCACTCGATCCATAAAGTTTTCCAAAGGCTATTCACAAGGCCGCACTGGAGCGTCCCTTGGTGGCTCATCGGCAGCATCACACATTGCAAGCCTGGGTCCTTGCTTCCCTGAAGATCCACCTTGGTACATTTTCCTAAGCATATTTCTCCCTCTGAAAAATTTCTGAAATTTTAGTGACTTCAAATAAAAGTGAACCAAACTCAACAATATTGATAGCAACTACTCCTACAAGTGCCTAGGGCCTATATCATGCATCAAAACTATTTGGAACCATATAAATTTGACATGCAAGCTCAAGAACAAGGTCACCTAAGCAGCAAAAATATGCAATGAATAAAGCACTAGAACAAAAACTAATTGGACCATTGGAGGAGTCACATACCAAGGAACAACCCCCCCCCCCAAGCAGTTTTGTGAGAGGTGCTTTGAGCAAGGAGATAAAAATGGTAGCAAAATGAGCTTGGACTCGGGTATGAACTGGATAATCGTGTTTGTGGGAGGAAGGAGTGTGTGGGTGCAGGAGTAAGTCGAGGGGAGCCACCATGGGCCCACGAGGCAGGGGGGCACGCCCAGGGGGTAGGGCACGCCCCTGACCCTCGTGGCCAGGTTCCAGCTCCCCCTGCTGTGTTCTCAGTGCCAGATATTCTCAAATATTCTAGAAAAAATCATATTTAAATTTCAGGGCATTTGGAGAACTTTTATTTTCGGGGTATTTTTATATTGCACGGATAATTCAGATAACATACAGAAAATACTATTTTTATTTTATGTAATATAAATAACACAAAGTAAAAGGAGGGTACAGAGAGTTTTGTAAATTCATCCATCTCATGATCATCAAAAGGAATCCACTAACAAGGTTGATCAGGTCTTGTTAACAAACTCATTCCGAATAACATGGAACTGGAGAGTTTTCGAATAATACTAGGTTACCTCAACGGGGATATGCACATCCCTAACTATAAGAATATCATATTTCTTCTTGACAGTAGGAACAGGAAATTCAAAACCTCCAAAAATAACCGATGGAATTTTTCCGATAGAATTGATAGTGTGGACTTGAGGTTGTTTCCTCGGAAAGTGTACCGTATGCTCATTACCATTAACATGAAAAGTGACATTGCCTTTGGTGCAATCAATAACAGCCCCTGCAGTATTCTAAAAGGGTCTTCCAAGAATAATAGACATACTATCGTCCTCGGGAATATCAAGAATAACAAAGTCCATTAAAATAGTAATGTTTGCAACCACAACAGGCACATCCTCACAAATACCGACAGGTATAGAAGTTGATTTATTAGCCATTTGCAAAGATATTTCAGTAGGTGTCAACTTATTCAAATCAAGTCTACGATATAAATAGAGAGGCATAACACTAACACCGACTCCAAGATCACATAAAGCAGTTTTAACATAGTTTCTTTTAATGGAGCATGGTATAGTAGGTACTCCTGGATCTCCAAGTTTCTTTGGTATTCCACCCTTAAAAGTATAATTAGCAAGCATGGTGTAAATTTCAGCTTCCGGTATCTTTCTTTTATTAGTAACAATATCTTTCATGTACTTAGCATAAGGATTCATTTTGAGCATATCAGTTAATCGCATACGCAAAAAGATAGGTCTAATCATTACAACAAAGCGCTCAAAATCCTCATCATCCTTTTTCTTGGATAGTTTGGGAGGAAAAGGCATGGATTTTTGAACCCAAGGCTCTCTTTCCTTTCCATGTTTCCTAGCAACAAAGTCTTTCTTATCATAACGTTGATTCTTTGGTTGTGGGTTATCAAGACCAACAACAGGTTCAATTTCTATATCATTATCATTGCAAGGTTGAGCATCATCATGAACATTATCATTAGTTTTAGGTTCATAACCAGATTGTGTTTCAGCATCAGAAATAGAAATATCATTTGGATTCTCAGGAGGTTCAGAAATAGGTTCACTAGAAGCATGCAAAGTCCTATCATTTTTCTTTTTCTTTCTTTTAGAAGGACTAGGTGCATCTACATTATTTCTCTGAGAATCCTGCTCAATTCTCTTAGGATGGCCTTCAGGATACAAAGGTTCCTGAGTCATTCTACCAGTTCTAGTAGCCACTCTAACAAAATAACCATTATTCTTACTATTCAATTCATTGAGCAATTCATTTTGAGCCTTAAGTACTTGTTCTACTTGAGTGGTAACCATAGAAGCATGTTTACTAATAAGTTTAAGTTCACCTTTGACATTAGCCATATAATCACCCAAGTGTTGAAGCATATCAGCACTGCGTTTTAATCTCTACCAAAATAAGCATTGAAGTCTTCTTGCTTAACCATAAATTTATCAAACTCATCTAAGCATGGTCTAGCAAACTTAATAAATGGGATTTCAGCTTTATCATATCTATAGAGAGAAATTACCTTTACTACCCGTGTCGGGTTATCAAGACCATGAATTTCTTCAACAGGTAATGGATTAAGATCATATGTTTCTTCAATAGGCGGTAAATTAAGACCAAGTATTTCTTCAATGGGAGGTAAATTCTTAACATCTTCATCTTTAATACCCTTTTCTTTCATGGATTTCTTTACCTCTTGCATATCTTCAGGACTGAGAAATAGAACACCTCTCTTCTTCGAAGTTGGTTTAGGAATAGGCTCAGGAAGTGTCCAATTATTTTCATTAGTCAACATATTATTCAATAGAATTTCAGCTTCATCCGGTGTTCTTTCCCTGAAAACAGAACCAACACAACTATCCAGGTAGTCTCTGGAAGCATTGGTTAGTCCATTATAAAAGATATCAAGTATTTCATTTTTCTTAAGAGGATGATCACGCAAAGCATTAAGTAATTGGAGAATCCTCCCCCAAGCTTGTGGGAGACTCGCTTCTTCAATTTGCACAAAGTTATATATATCCCTTAAAGTAGCTTGTTTCTTATGAGGAGGGAAATATTTAGCAGAGAAGTAATAAATCATATCCCGGGGACTACGCACACAACCAGGATCAAGATAATTAAACCATATCTTAGCATCACCCTTTAAAGAGAACGGAAATATTTTAAGGTTATAAAAATAATGAGTTCTCTCATCATTAATGAATAGGTTAGCTATATCATTTAATTTAGTAAGATGTGCCACACCAGTTTCAGATTCATAGCCACGAGTTATCTCATCATAAAAATAACGAGTTCTCTCATCATTAATGAATAGGTTTAGGTGTCGCAAGCTTACTCAAAACAGAAGGTGAATCAAGTGCAGAGCTAGATGGCAGTTCCTTACCTCCCCTCGTAGTTGAGGGATAAATCTTGGTTTTTGGATCTCTCAAGTTCTTCATAATGATAAGTAGATATAAATCCCAAGTAACTCAAAGAATACAGCTATGCTCCCTGGCAACGGCGCTAGAAAATAGTCTTGATAACCCACAAGTATAGGGGATCGCAACAGTTTTCGAGGGTAGAGTATTCAACCCAAATTTATTGATTCGACACAAGGGGAGCCAAAGAATATTCTCAAGTATTAGCAGCTGAGTTGTCAATTCAACCAAACTTGGAAACTTAATATCTGGAGCAAAGTGTTTAGTAGCAAAGTAATATGATAGTAGTGGTAACGGTAGCAAAAGGTAATGATATCAAAAGTAATGTTTTTGGTATTTTGTAGTGATTGTAACAATAGAAACGGAAAAGTAAATAAGCGAAGAACAATATATGGACAGCTCGTAGGTAATGGATCGGTGATGGAGAATTATGTCGGATGCGGTTCATCATGTAACAGTCATAACCTAGGGTGACACAGAACTAGCTCCAATTCATCAATGTAATGTAGGCAGGAATTCCGAATGTAGTCATACGTGCTTATGGAAAAGAACTTGCATGACATATTTTGTCCTACCCTCCCGTGGCAGCAGGGTCCTAGCGGAAACTAAGGGATATTAAGGCCTCATTTTAATAGAGTACCAGACCAAAGCATTAACACATAGTGAATACATGAACTCCTGAAACTACGGTCATCATTGGTAAGTATCCCGATTATTGTCAGTTCGGGGTTAACGGATCATAACACATAATAGGTGACTATAGACTTGCAAGATAGGATCAAGAACTCACATATATTCATAAAAACATAATAGGTTCAGATCTGAAATCATGGCACTCGGGCCCTAGTGACAAGCATTAAGCATAGCAAAGTCATAGCAACATCAATCTCATAACATAGTGGATACTAGGGATCAAACCCTAACAAAACTAACTCGATTACATGCTAAATCTCATCCAACCCATCACCGTCCAGCAAGCCTACGATGGAATTACTCACGCACGGCGGTGAGCATCATGAAATTGGTGATGGAGGAAGGTTAATGATGATGATGGCGACAGATTCCCCTCTCCGGAGCCCCAAACGGACTCCAGATCAGCCCTACCAAGAGGTTTTAGGGCTTGGCAGCGGCTTCGTATCGTAAAACGTGATGAATCCTTCTCTCTGATTTTCTTCTCCCCGAAACCAAATATATAGAGTTGGAGTTGAGGTCGGAGGAGCTCCAGGGGGCCCATGAGGTAGGGGGCGTGCCTAGGGGGCAGGCGCGCCCCCACCCTCGTGGCTAGGGTGTGGGCCCCCAGGTCTTCATCCTTTGCAAGGATTTTTTATTATTTCAAAAAGACATTCCGTGAAGTTTCGGGTCATTCCGAGAACTTTTGTTTCTGCACATAAATAACACCATGGCAATTCTGCTGAAAACAGCGTCAGTCCGGGTTATTTCCAGTCAAATCATGCAAGTTAGAGTCCAAAACAAGAGCAAAAGTGTTTGGAAAAGTAGATACGACGGAGACGTATCAAGGGGGCACCCTAGCACACACAAGTTGATCAGTTGATCTATTCTAGCCGTGTGTGGTACCCTGATACGTCTCCAACGTATCTATAATTTTTGATTGCTCCATGCTATATTATCTACTGTTTTGGAGGTTTAAGGGCTTGATTATACACTTTTATATCATTTTTGGGACTAACCTATTAACCCAGAGCCCAGTGCCAGTTTCTATTTTTACCTTGTTTTAGAATATCGCCGAAAGGGAAAACCAAATAGAGTCCAATTGACCTGAAACTTCACGTAACTTATTTTTGGATTAGAAGAAGCCCAGAAGACTTGGAGTGCAAGTCAGGGGATCTACGAGGAGGCCACGAGGCAGGGGGCACGCCCACCCCCCTGGGCGCGCCCTCCACCCTCGTGGGCCCCTCGTGGCCCCCTGATGTGCTTCTTCCGCCTATATATCTCCATATACCCTAAAAACATCAGGGAGCACAGTTGATCGGGAGTTCCGCCGCCAGAAGCCTCCGTAGCCACCGAAAGCCAATCTAGACCCGTTCCGGCACCCTGCTGAGGGGGAATCCCTCTTCGGTGGCCATCTTCATCATCCCGGTGCTCTCCATGACAAGGAGGAAGTAGTTCTCCCTTGGGGCTGATGGTATGTACCAGTAGCTATGTGTTTGATCGCTCTCTCGTGTTCTTGAGGTGATATGATCTTGATGTATCGCGAGCTTTGCTATTATATTTGAATCCTATGATGTTTTCTCCCCCCTCTACTCTCTTGTAATGGATTGAGTTTCCCCTTTGAGGTTATCTTATCGGATTGAGTCTTTAAAGATTTGAAAACACTTGATGTATGTCTTGTCGTGCGTATCTGTGGTGACAATGGGATATCACGTGATTCACTTGATGTATGTTTTGGTGATCAACTTGCGGGTTCCGCCCATGCACCTATGCATAGTGGTTGGCACACGTTTTCGTCGTGATTCTCTGGTAGAAAATTCGGGGCACTCTTTGAGGTTCTATGTGTTGGTTGAATAGATGAATATGAGATTGTGTGATGCATATCGTATAATCATACCCACGGATACTTGAGGTGACATTGGAGTATCTAGGTGACATTAGGGTTTTTGTTGATTTGTGTCTTAAGGTCTTATTCTAGTACGAACTCTAGGGCTGTTTGTGACACTTATAGGAATAGCCCAACGGATTGATTGGAAAGAATAACTTTGAGGTGGTTTCGTACCCTACCATATTCTCTTCGTTCGTTCTCCGCTATTAGTGACTTTGGAGTGACTCTTTGTTGCATGTTAAGGGATAGTTATGTGATCCAATTATTTTATTATTGTTGAGAGAACTTGCACTAGTGAAAGTATGAACCCTATGCCTTGTTTCAACACATTGCAATACCGTTTACACTCACTTTTATCATTAGTTACCTTGCTGTTTTTATATTTTCATATTACAAAAACCTATATCTACCATCCATATACCACTTGTATCACCATCTCTTCGCCGAACTAGTGCACCTATACAATTTACCATTGTATTGGGTGTGTTGGGGACACAACACTACAAAAAAAAGACACATCCGTGACATTTTGGGCTGAACAAAATTTTTTTCTGTCATACATATGACACGTCTATGACGATAATTGTGACAAAACCTGGTATCATCATAGATGTGGTGGGCTCCTACTTCTATGACAAAAAATCATGACACAAAATGGTATTTTCGTCTTGGGCGGGCCGGAGACGCAGCTGCATGACATTCTTTGGGCCGTCCATGATGGAAAAAACCGTGGTAGAAGCAAGGACAAGGAAAATTTCGGGGAGTTCCCGGTTACGGTGGGAGGTCGGGGGCCGAGCGATGCGCGTTTCTCTCGTACACGTACGCGCGTGTGTGCGAGGTATTGGCTCTAACTGAACCCGAGCGAGACGTTGGGCTCTAACTGAACCCGAGCGATTGCACTACAGGCTACGCGTTACTGAACCCGAGTGATCGGTCGATGGCTGTTAACTGAACCTGATCGAGCGATTCCTTGGCTACTGCTGCTAACCGAAGCCGATC
>NC_041390.1:73236511-73239123 GCF_002162155.2 Triticum dicoccoides | reverse complement strand
GACACCATGGTGTGGTGGAGGGCTGGATGAACAGTAGACGATGGAGGGGTGCCCGTGGAGGGGTGGTTGAACAGGACCCCGTGGTGTGGAGGGCTGGATGAACAGTAGACGGTGGAGGGGTGGTTGAACAGTAGCCGGTGGAGTAGCGCGCGGTGGAGGCTGAATGAACAGGAGCCCGTGGAGGCTGGAGGAGGTCGACGGTGGAGATGAACAGTATCCCGTGGAGTCTCGTTTTGCGGTACGCCACACCCCTCCCGATGAACAGGACCCCCGTTTCGACCGTAGCACTCCAACACAAGTACGTTTCGTCCGTTTTGCGGTACGCCACACCTCTCCTGATCAACAGGACCCCCATTTCGACCGTAGGAGGTCCGTTTCATCTGTTTTGCAGTACGCCAGACCCCTCCCAATGAACAAGATCCCGTTTCGAACGTGGCCAGTCGAACACAAGGTCGTTTCCTCCATTTTGCGGTACGCCAGGCCTCGTTTCCATCGCCTGTTCCGTCCAAGCCCTCCCGATGAACACGACCACGCATTCCGTTCCGACCCAGCCGGTTGGCTCCCACGCGTACCGCTGCCTCCCGATGAACAAGGCGCATTCTGTTGCCTCCCCATGAACACGAAGATGACGCTGTTTCTCCGTTCTGACCCAGCCATGTCAACGAGCCCTGGTCGTACGTATGCGCGAGTAGGCGTTCGAGACCCCGCCTGTATGTACACATACGTGGCCATATTTTCTTTCTTGCACCCTGGCCGCTGTAGTACGTGTAAATTCTACGTGCGCGCCTCTACTACGACATGTGAGCGCCTCTACATCCACCAGTATATATGTACGTACACATTCACGACCAGAATGACAACGCTACGTACGCTTCGACCAGGTGGGTCCCGACTGTCAGGCACTTCCTTGCATGCGAAGATGTAGCTGGTGGGTCCCAGCAGTCAGGGGGGTGAATCATTTTGTTTTTTTTTTGATCGGACGCACTTCCTTGCGTGTGAAGGTGTAGGTGGTGCATCCCAGCAGTTAGGGGGGGCGTTTTTTTCGCGAAATATGATGGTCTGTCCGGTCGGTCCCCGCTGTCAGGTGGAGGAATAATTATTTTGCGCGTAATAAGGAGGCACTTCCTTGCTGCGGCCGTGGACCCAGCTGTCAATGTCTCCACGCACAGTACTCTCCCGATGGAAGTCGGTCGTTGACCACATTGACCACGCCGCGCCGAGAGCACCACGGCGGTGGACGACGGCGAGGCCTAGGAAGGGAACGACACGGAGGCAGGGAACACTTGGTAGTTGTTTCCCACGCGGAGGGGAGTACGACTGTACGAGGGTTTACTGGTTTGTCTGCCGTCGCTAGAGAATAACATCGGGTGTGGGTGAGTAGAGGGATGGCTAGGCCAGCGATGGGAGTATGGTGGAGCGGTGAGGCCTGCGCGTTAGCACAGCCGGCCGCGGGGAGGAGGGTGCAGGCAGTCCCGCCGGCACTTGTTTGAGCGGCTAGAGCAGGAAGAGCAGAGATTGAAGAAGCACGACGGCCGTTGGATGGACATCCAACAGTCAGTGCTTGTGCGTCAACCTTTTTTTAGGAAAGCCTCAAATCTGTGGCAAACAGCATACAGCCCATTTGCCATTATTTCTAATAATTTACAGCCCATTTGCTAATTCTTAAGGTTTTTTTGGAGCCCATATTCTTTTTGTTAGCATTACAGCCCATATTGTGGCCACGGTTAAAAAATTATATGAAATTTTGCATATTTCGGTGCGGTCCGAACTATTTTTAATCCTGAAATTTCGACTCACATTCAAACTGATTTTAAAAATAAATGTATATCAATATAAAATCCAACAAATTCTCCATGCATAAAAAAATTAATGTAATTTAAAATCTTTAAATGAAAAAAAGATATTTGAAACTAATTGCCGGTTTGATGTGTTTTAAAAATGTACAACCCATTTCTCATTACTGATGGGCCATTTTCTCGGCCAGCCGAATGAAAGCTCTCCTCGTCTTGAAAGATTTGCAGCCCAACAGGCCTGACAAAGAGACTTACTTGGCAAATCACAAAAAACTGGGATGTGGCCATGGACCGAGCTGTCAGCCTCTCCACGTACAGTACTCTCCCGATGGAAGTCCTTCCTTGACCACGCTGCACGGAGAGCGCCACGGCGGTGGATGACGGCGAGACCTAGGAAGGGGACGACGCGGAGCCGGGGAAGACGCGGCAGTGGAAGCCCGCGCTACGAGGATTCACTGGTTCGGCTGCGGTGTGAGGCTGCCGTCGCCGCAGGGCCTGGCCAGCAGTGGGAATAGTAGGGGCGGTGAGGCCTCTGCGGCAGCACAGCCGTCCATGGGAGGCAGGAGCATGCGGCACGACCGGCGCTGCTTTGGGCGGCTGGAGCAAGAAGAACAGAGGTTGAAGAAGCACTACGGTTGTTGGATGGACATCGTACGGTCGCTGGAGCTAGAATCGTTCATATTCGCTAAGTTGACAAAGCCCTTCTTCCCCGTCAACTTAGTAGGCCCACAAGTCAGCCTCCCACCAAGGTGGGTCCCAGCTAGCCGGGGGAGAATTCATTTTTTGTGCGTAATAAGGAGGCACTTCTGGTGGGTCCAA
>NC_041390.1:73234961-73236191 GCF_002162155.2 Triticum dicoccoides | reverse complement strand
GTTTTTTCGCGAAATACGGTGGCCCGTCCGGTGGGTCCCAACAGTCAGGGGGAAACGATTTTTTTCGCAAAATACTCGTGGCCCGTCCGGTGGGTCCCCGCTATCAGGTGGAGGAATAATTATTTTCCGCGTAATAAGGAGGAACTTCCTTGCGGCTGCCGTGGATCCAGCTGTCAGCCTCTCCATGTAAAGTACTCTTCCGATGGAAGTCGGTCGTTGACCACATTGACCACGCCGCGCCGAGAGCACCACGGCGGTGGACGACGTCGAGGCCTAGGAAGGGAACGACGCGGAGCCGGGCAAGACGCGGCAGTGGATGCCCACGCGGAGAGGAGTACGAGCGTTCACTGGTTCGGCTGCGGTGTGAGGCTGCCGTCGCCGCAGAATAACAGGGGGTGTGGGTGAGTGGAGGGATGGCCTGGCGAGAGGTGGGAGTAGTATGGGGGCGGTGAGGCCTCCGCGGTAGCACAACCGGCCACGGGACGCAGGAGCAGGCGGCACGACCGGCGCTGCTTTGGGCGGCTGGAGCAAGAAGACCAGAGGTTGAAGAAGCACTATGACCGTTGGATGGACATCATACGGTCACTGGAGTATTGACTAAGTTGACAAAGCCCTCCGTCCCCGTCAACTTAGTAGGCCCACAAGTCAGCCCAACAATATGGTGGGTCCTAGCTAGCAGGGGGTATTCATTTTTTTGGGCGTAATAAGGAGGCACTTCCTTGCGTGCGACGATATAGCTGGTGGGTCCGACCGGTCAGCGGGGGGGGGGACGTTTTTTTACGAAATACAGAGGCCCTTCCCATGGGTCCTAGCTGTCAGGTGGAGGAATCATTATTGTGACACTCGGGTAATTAAGCTACAGTGATCCTCTGCTAATGATGCCATCTCACCTTGATTATAGTTGCTAATCTCAAGTTAGTTTGAGACCGATTCAAATTCAAATTCAAAATCAGGCAAACAATAAAAGTTTTCAAATATTAAAACTAAAATGTTCGGAGTGAACCAAATATTGCATAGATAATTATGGTGGAAAAACCACACATTTATAAAATGTTTAAATACTATGAGATGAATAAAACTGTAGCAAAAATGATTATGTAAATACCTTTTATAATTAATAAAATGTCAAACTAAGTTATTTGGGGTCTAGACTTTTTGTGACTATGGACTAAGTTGTAATACTAATTTAGATACTAAGTGTATATTTTACTAAAATAGAATGCAACTAAA
>NC_041390.1:73227482-73234545 GCF_002162155.2 Triticum dicoccoides | reverse complement strand
ACCCTCCCACTCCTCGCTCTCTTTCCCCCCTCGATCTGGATCGAGACCGGGGGGCTCGCCCTTCGCTCGGTGCCGAAGCCTCTCGCCGGCGCCGCCGAAGACCACCCCGACGACCGCGCCGCCCATCGCCGTTGGCCGCCGCCGCCCGGAGCGCTTCCCTCAACGCACGTCGTCCCCACCCCCCACCTCGCGCCCCTTTGCCATGTACCCTACGGCCCCGATGTGAGCGCCTCCCCAAGCTCCCCTTCTTTCTCCTCCTTCCCCTGTCGCCACACACACCGTCCCGACGCCGCGCGCCCCGCTGCTCGCCTGCCGCCCCGCACGGCCACCTACTGCTCGCATGCAGCTTTGCTCCTGCTGCCCCGCGTCCCCGCGCTCGCCTGCGCGCACACCTTCACGCCCACGGCCGCGCGCCTCGCCAAACGCAGTCGCCGGCAGCCCCTTCCCGCGTCGCGCCCCGCCTCGAGCCGCACCTTGGTCGCCCCGCTCCGTTGTCGCCGCATAGCCCCGCGACCCTCTTTGCTCTCCCCGTTTGATGGCCGCGCTGCTCGGCTGCGCCCGTTGCCGCTGCTCGTCAACACCGCAGTGTTTCCCCGCCACGGCTCGCGTGTGCCCCCCGCCGGCGCCCTTCGCCTCCACCGCGCCGCAGCCAACTCCGCCCTACCCCCTGCTCCCCGTGGCCACGCACTGCGTGCTGAGGCCGCCGCTGCACTTGCCGTTCCGCTCCGGCCGCTGTGGCCTGGGTCTCCCCTGACCAGCGCCGTGGCTGCCGGCACCCTGCTGCACTGGGTCGTGGCTTCCGCCCGTTAACGGGCACCCGCAGCGCCCACGCACCTGTAGCGCCCGTGCCCGCTAGCCCCTCTAGGCCAATGACAGGTGGGCCTAGCCCAGAACGTTTTAGAAAAAATATAAAATAGATATTAATAAAAATAAATTTAATTAATTAATTAATTAAGTTAATTAATCCTATTTAATTAATCTAATTAACTTGTTAGTTTAATTAAACCGTAATTAGTTTAACCTAAACCCTAATTAAGCTAATAGTGTATGACAGGTGGGTCCCACGGGACCCACATGTCAGTTTGACCCAGTCAACCCCTGTTGACTGCTGACATCAGCATGACATCATGCTGAAGTCATAAATCCAATTTCGAATTAAATTAATAATTAATTAAATTCCAGAATTTAATAAAATCTTTAGAAAGTCATGTCTTTTAATCCGTAACTCGGATTAATTTATTTTCAACATGAAAGTTGCTCAGAACGACGAGACGAACCCGGATACACAGCCCGTTCGTCTGCCACGCATCCCTAGCATAGCGAACACGCAACTTTGCCCCTCCGGTTCATCTATCCAAAAATGCGAAACACCGGGGATATTTTCCTGGATGTTTCCCCCCTTCACCGGTACCACCTCATACCGCGTTAGGGCACACCTAGCTTCACGCTTTGTCATGTCATGCATCGTCATGCATCTGTTTGCTTAATATTTATTGTTTCTTCCCCCCTCTTCTCTCGCTAGACACCGAGACCGATGCCGCTGCTACCCAGTATGACTAAGTGTTGACGACCCCTCCTTGCCAGAGCAACCAGGTAAGCCCCCCCTTGATCACCAGATATCGCCTACTCTTCTCCCTACTTCTTGCATTAGAGTAGTGTAGCTTGTTACTGCTTTCCGTTAATCCTATTCTAATGCATAGCCTGTCATTGTTGCTACAACTATTGATACCTTACTTGCAATCCTAAATGCTTAGTATAGGATGCTAGTTTACCATCAGTGGCCCTACATTCTTGTCCGTCTACCATGTTATACTATCGGGCCGTGATCACTTGGGAGGTGATCACGGGTATATACTTATATACATAATATATGATACCTGTGGTGAATAAAGTCGGGTCGGCTCATAGAGTACCCGCAAGTGATTCTGATGTGGGGGCTCAAGGGGCAGGTGGCTCCATCCAGGTAGTGGTGGGCCTGAGTTCCCGACGGCCCCCGACTGTTACTTTGAGGCGGAGCGATAGGGCAGGTTGAGACCACTTAGGAGAGAGGTGGGCCTGGCCCTGCTCGGCGTTCGCAGATACTTCAATTAACGCGCTTAACGAGATCTTGGTATTCGATCTGAGTCTGCATACTAGCCTATACGCACTAACCAACTACGCGGGGACAGTTATGGGCACTCGACATCGTGGTATCAGCCGAAGCCTTCGTGATGTCAGCGACTTAGCAGCGTGCGCCGGATTGGACTGGAACGCCTGCTCTTGTATAAGGGAGGCTAGGTCTGCTCACCGGCCACCCTCGCAACATGCAGGTGTGCAATGGGTGATGGGCCCAGACCCCTGCGCCATAGGATTTAGACTGGCGTGTTGACCTCTCTGTTGTGCCTAGGCAGGGCTGCGACGTGTTGATCTTCCGAGGCCGGGCATGACCCAGGAAAGTGTGTCCGGACAAAGGGGATCGAGCATGTTGGGAAATGTGGTGCACCCCAGTAGGGAAGTTAATCTATTTGAATAGCCATGATCTTCGGTAACAGGACGACTTGGAGTTGTACCTTGACCTTATGACAACTAGAATCGGATACTTAATAAAACACACCCTTCCAAGTGCCAGATACAACCCAGTGATCGCTCTCTAACAGGGCGATGAGGAGAGGATCGCTGGGTAGGATTATTTCTACACGATGCTACTTGGTGAACTTACTATCTACTCTCTTCTTCTGCTGCAAGATGGAGGTTACCAGAAGCGTAGTCTTCGATAGGACTAGCTATCCCCCTCTTATTTTGGCATTCTGCAGTTTAGTCCACATATGATACCCTTATTCCATTTGATACCAATGCATACATATGTAGTGTAGCTCCTTGCTTGCGAGTACTTTGGATGAGTACTCACGGTTGCCTTGTTCCCCCTTTTCCCCCTTCCTATACCCGATTGCTGCGACCAGACGATGGAGCCCAGGAGCCAGACGCCACTGTCGAAGACGACTACTACTACTCGTGAGGTGCCTACCACTACGTGGAGCCCGTTGACGACGACCAGGAGTAGTTTAGGAGGATCCCAGGCAGGAGGCCTGCGCCTCTTTCGATCTATATCCCAGTTTGTGCTAGCCTTCTTAAGGCAAACTTGTTTAACTTATGTGTGTACTCAGATATTGTTGCTTCCGCTGACTCGTCTATGATGGAGCTCTTGTATTTGAGCCCTCAAGGCCCCTGGATTGTAATATGATGCTTGTATGACTTATTTTATTTGTAGAGTTGTGTTGTGATATCTTCCCGTGAGTCCCTGATCTTGATCGTACACATTTGCGTGTATGATTAGTGTACAGTTGAATCGGGGGCATCACAAGTTGGTATCAGAGCCGACTGCCTATAGAAATCCCCCTTCCAAACTCCTTGGCCGAAGTTGAGTCTAGTCGATGAAAACTGTTTTACTAACATGGCCGTGCGGCCCATGGGCCCACTTCGCCATTGGGTCTCATCTATACTCTCGGACTCTGATCTCTCTTCTATTCGGGTTAAAAGATTTTGCTAACTCTAACTCTAGGTTCTCATAATTACTTCCTTCCGGAGAGACCCTTATTACAGATGATCGCCTGCTGCACCAGAAGATTCAGAAGATACTCTCCGATGTTATCCCAAGAGCTTGTGCTCATTGCGTTTGCAATTCCCTTCCACCGTCAAACCCTATAGATAACTACATGCACATGCCATTCTTACCTTAGTCCCCAGTTGCTCTTGTTATTACAAGATACCTCGAAATACTCGTTGTTGTTCCGAGAATCCTTATGCATATTGCCTTGCAGTTCCTTGTCACCTGAATACACCTATAAATTAATCCTCACACACCGAGGATTTGTTTCTACCCAGTTGTTCATGTGTTTCACCAAAGTCTTTGAAATACTATTTGATCTCCCAAAAATCCTCAACAACCTATTGCTCTTGAAATTCTTGCTTGCTTGCATTATGATTAACCTCATAAGTCTGGTAATATTATTGGCATCCTTAGTCATTATTAGTTTGAGTCTGTTGAATCAATATGTTGCGTATGCTTGCAAACCCTTAATCAGATCCTTCATTTCATCCTTCCAGCTCAGACATCATTTTAAACACGAGCTGGATCTCGACCAATCTAATTGCCATTGTTTGTACCCCTAAGGCTATTCAACTTATACATCCCTAATCAGAGCATTGGTTTTGATCTCTTGTCTTGGAATTGATAATTCCTTTGCATTTGAACATTGAGTTAGTCAGTTGTTTCTATAAACTGATCTCCTTGCATTCCTTCTTCCTCTGGTTGAGTACCGATGCTCACATCAGATCCCTTGTGGACCACCAGATCCTTTGTTGGATTTTATCTGACAATGTCCTTCATATTCTATAAGCTTGTGAGCCTTTCCTCGGATACATAATGCCTTTGGTAAATTGTATCCTCTGCTTTCTCTAGTATGCTCTACTATCGAGCTTGTGATATTTATTCCTGAAATTGTGGTATATGCTCCTAACATACCTCGATGGGTTGAACCTATGCTTTCCCCCAAACCGTATGAACCCAAAAGTTTTCGTGAGTCATACTCTTCTGTTGCTTCGCCAGATAATTCTACACTGCAACCTCATCAAAAGCGGGAAGTAAAACGAAGGGTTATGCATTGAAGAAGTGGGAGTCGACCTTTAGCCCCGATGTGGACCTTATCATCGAAGCTTCTTGTAAATGATAATAATCCCCTTGTTATAAGTTCGTCTTGTATCTATGTTTGGTCCTTTTCAATCATTGTTCCGACCATATTTTCTCCTTAATACCATTTCTCGGACAAGTTAAAGCACTTGTCTTTTGCTAATCAATACACCCGTCCTACCTCTACTTTGATCTACTGTCGAGAATTACCCTCTGGTATCTCGAGAATATCTAAGAATTGTGTTGCATCTTATGAGTTCTTCATCAGCTATTATTTCTCACCGATTCCAATTTTTCATGGGTTCTGAGTTGTTAGTCGCTCAAGAACACCGATATGTGAACCAATTCCGCATTCCGGTATGACAACTCTCTCAAGCATACCTCATTATATCATTTGATCCAACAAATGTTATCTCCTTGTTCACATAATTGTGGAAATCCATATTTTGGAAATCTCAATGAATTGTCGTTGAGTTCATCATCCACCTCCTCATCCTATCATTGGTTTAATGATGAACTCTTGTTTTGGAACTTGATTCCATGGTTCATTTCCTAAGAATCTTATAATATCATCTCGTCAATTTGTGTTGCACCTTTTCTTCTCAGGCATCCTGAGTTTGAGGTCTCCTAGCGCCAATCAGAACTGAATCTCGGTCAGATATGATGGTTGGAACATATTCCTAATAGTTATAACATTGGTCTTTAACCCAATAAGGTGATGCCATCCTAACACACCTGCCCGGAGGCCCTATTGTTATAGACTCCTTTTTAGTAAGGTTATCCATTCTTCCATGAGGACATCGTAAGACTTATTCTACTAGTTGTTCCTGATGGATCCTTTGTGCATCCAAATTCTGACCCTTACTTGATAACCATGTCAATGCTATCTCGAAGCATGTTTGTGGTACTCCGATTTTCAAAGGAACATTTGGAGCCCAATGCTGAACGTTTCCTACTCAACTATCCAAACACCGCTGTATGGGTAATATCATGAAATTTCTCTCCCCTTACCTAAAGAGTTTTCTACATTATATCCTGTCATGGATATCATGCTTTGCTTGTCCTTGGGAAGGATATAACCCCCTGAAATATGTGTTAAATCACATTTTCCTTTCCATTGTTTGGTTTGAACCTTTCTTGTAATCTGAATTAACTTAGAAGTGATAATTCCCTGCTTAGGTAAGCACCTTGTTGTACCACACGGTCAGTAAGACCCTGTTACTATTGTTGATTACATTCCGGTAACCACCGATGGACGAGAACTTTGCCTATTGGTCTGCCTCGTTCAATGAGCAGGAAAATGGTTCTCTTTGTCCCTCGCCCTTGGTACTGACATTGTTGCCGACATAACTGATAGGCTACACTCTGACATGTCTTGATATAATGACCGTGCAAGATGTCAACGCCCTTCCTACTTTTAACCACATCGTGGGCCCATAACTCACAGTTCCACAGGATCGAAACCTGACTCTCCTGTACACCCATGTTTCCATAGTTATTCCTCGTGCGTGGTCTCGTATGTAATTCACGAGCCACCTTCCGAGAGATCATCAATTTTGGCATCAAACACAATAATTATTCCCGTTGCTTTGAACCGCTTTCACGCCCTGTTACAGGCATCGAACGATTGTCTATCCGCATGAAACTTCTTATTGTACCGTCTTACTTTCCTATCGATGTGTTTCATTTGTTCAACTCGAGAGATAGTCATGTGTTCATTCATGGGATAACCCCAGATGATTACCCCTTATAGCATCCTATCGTGATCGACCTTCCCCTTACCTATTCATAAGTACGATAGAGTTCCCGAAGAAAGGATGCCGACTTCATCATGATGACCTGCAGAACATCAACTTAATGGATTGACCTCCTCGAGAAGAGTAACCAAGACCAACAAGACCCGTTAGAATTTCGAAACCTAATCCCTTCCCCGCACTTCCCCTCTTAAATCTTGGGACGAGATTTCTTGTAGTGGAGGAGAATTGTGACGCCCGGGTAATTAAGCTACAGTGATCCTCTGCTAATAATGCCACGTCACCTCGATTATAGTTGCTAATCTCGAGTTAGTTTGAAACCGATTCAAATTCAAATTCAAAATCAGGCAAACAATAAAAGTTTTCAAATATTAAAACTAAAATGTTCGGAGTGAACCAAATATTGCATAGATAATTATGGTGGAAAAAACACACATTTATAAAATGTTTAAATACTATGAGATGAATAAAACAGTAGCAAAAATGATTATTTAAATACCTTTTATAATTAATAAAATGTCAAACTAAGTTATTTGGGGTCTAGACTTTTTGTGACTATGGACTAAGTTGTAATACTAATTTAGATACTAAGTGTATATTTTACTAAAATAGAATGCAACTAAAATAAAGCAGGAAATAATAA
>NC_041390.1:73214626-73227233 GCF_002162155.2 Triticum dicoccoides | reverse complement strand
CCGAGGACCACCCCGACGACCGCGTCGCCCATCACTATTGGCCGCCGCTGCCCGGAGCGCTTCCCCGCCGGCCTGCTTCCCTCAACGCATGCCGTCCCCATCCCCCACCTCGCCCCCCGTTGCCATGTACCCTACGGGCCCGATGTGAGCGCCTTCCCAAGCTCCCCTTCTTTCTCCTCCTTCCCCTGTCGTCGCGCACACCGTCCCGATGCCGCGCGCCCCGCTGCTCGCCCGCCGCCCCGCACGGCCACCTGCTGCTCGCATGCAGCTTTGCTCCTACTGCCCTGTGTCCCCGCGCTCGCCCGCGCGCACACCTTCGCGCCCACGGCCGCGCGCCTCACCAAACGCAGTCGCCGGTAGCCCCTTCCCGCATCGCGCCCCGCCTCGAGCCGCACCTTGGTCGCCCCGCTCCATCGTCGATGCATAGCCCCGCGACCCTCTTTGCTCTCCCCGTTCGCCGGTCGCGCTGCTTGGCTGTGCCTGTTGCCGCTGCTCGTCGGCGCCGTTGTGTTTCCTCGCCACGGCTCGCGCGCGCCCCCCTGCAGGCGCTCTTCGCCTCCACCGCGCCGCGGCCAGCTCCTCCCTACCTCCTGCTCCTCGTGGCCACGCACTACGTGCCGAGGCCGCCGTCGCCCTTGCCGTTCCGCTCCAGCCACTGTGGCCTGGGTCTCCCCTGACCAGCGCCGTGGCCGCCGGCGTCCTGCTGTGCTGGGTCATAGCCTCCGCCCGTTAACGGGCGCCCGCAGCGCCCACGCACCCGTAGCGCCCGTGCCCGCTAGCCCCTCTGGGCCAATGACAGGTGGGCCAAGCCCAGAACGTTTTAGAAAAAATATATAATAAATATTAATAAAAATAAATTTAATTAATTAATTAATTAAATTAAGTTAAGTTAATTAATACTATTTAATTAATCTAATTAACCTGTTAGTTTGATTAAACCATAATTAGTTTAACCTAAACCCTAATTAAACTAATAGTGTATGACAGGTGGGTCCCAAGGGACCCACATGTCAGTTTGACCCAGTCAACCCCTGTTGACTGCTGACGTCAGCATTACATCATGCTGATGTCATAAATCCAATTTTGAATTAAATTAATTAATTAATTAAATTCCAGAATTTAATTAAATCTTTAGAAAGTCATGTCTTTTAATCCGTAACTTGGATTAATTTATTTTCAACATGAAAGTTGCTCAGAACGACGAGACGAACCCGAATACGCATCCCGTTCGTCCATCGCGCATACCTAGCATAGCGAACACGCAACTCTACCCCTCTGGTTCGTCTGTCGGAAAATGCGACACACCGGGGATATTTTCCCGTATGTTTCCCCCCTTCACCAGTACCACCTCATACCGTGTTAGGGCACACCTAGCTTCACGCTTTGTCATGTCATGCATCGTCGTGCATCTATTTGCTTAATATTTATTGTTTCTTCCCCCTCTTCTCTCGCTAGACACCGAGACCGACGCCGCTGCTACCCAGTACGACTACAGTGTTGACGACCCCTCGTTGCCAGAGCAACCAGGCAAGCCCCCCCCCCCCTTGATCACCAGATATCGCCTACTCTTCTCCCTACTGCTTGCATTAGAGTAGTGTAGCTTGTTACTGCTTTCCGTTAATCCTATTCTGATGCATAGCCTGTCATCATTGCTACAACTGTTGATACCTTACCTGCAATCCTAAATGCTTAGTATAGGATGCTAGTTTACCATCAGTGGCCCTACATTCTTGTCCGTCTGCCATGCAATACTATCGGGCCATGATCACTTGGGAGGTTATCACGGGTATATACTTATATACATAATATATGATACCTGTGGTGACTAAAGTCAGGTCGGCTCATAGAGTACCGGCAAGTGATTCTGATGTGGGGGCTGAAGGGGAAGGTGGCTCCATCCAGGTAGTGGTGGGCCTGAGTTCCCGATGGCCCCCGACTGTTACTTTGAGGCGGAGTGACAGGGCAGGTTGAGACCACCTAGGAGAGAGGTGGGCCTGGCCCTGGTCGGCATTCGCGGATACTTCAATTAACGCGCTTAACGAGATCTTTGTATTTGATCTGAGTCTGCCTACTGGCCTATATGCACTAACCAACGACACGGGGACAGTTGTGGGCACTCGACGTCGTGGTATCAGCCAAAGCCTTCGTGACATTAGCGACTGAGCGGCGCGCGCCGGGTTGGACTGGAATGCCTGCTCTTGTATAAGGGAGGCTAGGTCTGCTCACCGGCCGCCCTCACAATGTGCAGGTGTGCAATGGGCGATTGGCCCAGACCCCTGCGCCATAGGATTTAGACCGGCGTGCTGACCTCTCTGTTGTGCCTAGGTAGGGCTGCGACATGTTGATCTTCCGAGGCCAGGCATGACCCAAGAAAGTGTGTCCGGACAAAGGGGATCGAGCGTGTTGGGAAATGTGGTGCACCCCGGCAGGGAAGTTAATCTATTCGAATAGCCGTGATCTTCGGTAACAGGATGACTTGAGTTGTATCTTAACCTTATGACAACTAGAACCGGATACCTAATAAAACACACCCTTCCAAGTGTCAGATACAACCCGATGATTGCTCTCTAATAGGGCGACGAGGAGAGGATCGTCGGGTAGGATTATTGCTACACGATGCTACTTGGTGAACTTAGTATCTACTCTCTTCTTCTGCTGCAAGATGGAGGTTACCAGAAGCGTAGTCTTCGATAGGACAAGCTATCCCCCTCTTATTCCGGCATTCTGCAGTTAAGTCCACATATGATACCCTTATTCCATTTGATACCAATGCATACATATGTAGTGTAGCTCCTTGCTTGCGAGTACTTTGGATGAGTACTCACGGTTGCCTTGTTCCCCCTTTTCCCCCTTCCTATACCCGATTGCTGCGACCAGACGATGGAGCCTAGGAGCCAGACGCCACTGTCGAAGACGACTACTACTACTCGGGAGGTGCCTACCACTACGTGCAGCCCGCTGACGACGACTAGGAGTAGTTTAGGAGGATCCCAGGCAGGAGGTCTGCGCCTCTTTCGATATGTATCCCAGTTTGTGCTAGCCTTCTTAAGGCAAACTTGTTTAATGTATGTCTGTACTCAGATATTGTTGCTTCCGCTGACTCATCTATGATTGAGCTCTTGTATTCGAGCCCTCGAGGCCCCTGGCTTGTAATATGATGCTTGTATGACTTATTTTATTTGTAGAGTTGTGTTGTGATATCTTCCCATGAGTCCCTGATCTTGATCATACACGTTTGCGTGTATGATTAGTGTACGGTTGAATCGGGGGCGTCACAATTATTTTGCGCGTAATAAGGAGGCATTTCCTTGCGTGCGGCTGTGGACCCAACTGTCAGCCTCTCCACGTACAGTCCACTTTCGATGGATGTCGTTCATTGACCATGTTGACCAGGCTGCGCTGAGAGCACCAGGGTGGTGGACGACGGCGATGCCTAGGAAGGGAACGACACGGAGCCAGGGAATACTCGGCAGTTGTTTCCCACGCGGAGGAGTACGAGGGTTTACTGGTTCGTCTGCCATCGCCGGAGAATAACAACATGTGCGGGTGAGTAGAGGGATGGCTAGGCCAGCGATCGGAGTACGGCGGGGCCATGAGGCCTGCGCGGCAGCATAGCCAGCCGCGGGAGGAGGGAGCAGGCAGTCCCGCCGACGCTTGGTTGAGCGGCTGTAGCATGAAGAGCAGAGATTGAAGAAGCACGACGGCTATTGGATGGACATCCAACAGTCACTGCTCTCGTGTGTTGACTAAGTTGACAGGGCGTTGCGTGTGTGTCAACCTTTTTTATGAAAGCATATGCGTCAACCTGTAGTAGGTGCACAAGTTAGCCTCAAATCTGTGGAAAACAGCATACAGCCCATCTGCCATTATTTCTAATAATGTACAACCCATTTGCTAATTCTTAAGAATTTTTTTGGAGCCCATATTCTTTTTGTTAGCATTACACCCCATATTGTGGCCACGGTTAAAAAGTATACAAAGTTTTGCATATTTCAGTGCGGTCAACTGTTTTTAATCCAGAAATATCGATTCACATTCAAACTATTTTGAAAAATAATTTATATAAATATAAAATCCAAATAATTGTCCACACATAAAAATCAATGGAATTTAAGATCTTGTAATGAAAAAAATTTGAAACTAATTCCTGGTTTGATGTGTTTTAAAAATGTACAACCCATTTCCGGGCAAACCGAATGAAACTCTCCTTGTCTTGGAATATTTGTAGCCCAGCAGGGCCGATAAAGCAAGTAGGCCTTGTTTGGGTATTTCTTTTAAAAAAATAGAACTGGGCTAGCCATTTTCAGCAAGAAAAAAACTCAACTGGGCTCATGATGTGGTAAACTAAAATAAAACCCTGGCTAGACGGGCCACGGCCCCCGCACAACCCCGTTGTTACCCTGATCTGTCGCTAAAACTAGTATAAATAACAACTGCTTGTTCCTCAAAAAAAACTGCACGACTTGCTGGCTCCCTGGTGTCAGCCGCTCGTAGTGTAATTCTCTCGTTTATTGACTACGTTGACAATGGCGTGAGCCCCAGATGTCCAACCATTAGGAGGAACCATATTTTTGGGCTTGTACTATAGAGGCACTTGCTTGCGTACTGCCATGACGCTGGTGGGTCCCTACTGTCATCTGTCCACGTCCAGTGATCTCCTTGTTCCTCTCTGTTGTTGACGACGTTGACAACGCAAGAGGGCGGCGCACGGTGCATGGTGAGCGAACCAAGGCCGCAAGGCGGAGGACGATGGCAAGGCCTAAGACGGAACGAATAGGAGCCGTTGAAGATGCGCCGGTCCAGTCACAGGCGGAGGGGAGTACAAGGGTTGACTGGTTCGGGCGCGGGTGCGTGTTGGGGCTGACGTCGCCGGAGAATAACAGGACGTGTGGGGGAATAGAGGGAGGGACTGGCCAACATTGGAGGGTACATACCGTAGGGCGGCGGAGGCGCAGCCAGCCATGGGAGGCGGGAGCAGGAGGAGCCGACGGGGTGGTTTGGTTTGGGCGGCTGGAGGAAGAAGAAGACAAGAGATAGAAGATACACGACAAATGTTGGATGTCAATCCAACGACTGGTAGGCAGAATCGTTTGTTGACTGGCTAGTAAGTCGACACCACCTTGGATAGGCTATTTCCTCGCGGGTCCCAAATGTCAGAATCCAAATCTGTCACGGTCATGCAGCCTTTCCTATGAAAATTTACAGCCCATTTGATGTGCTAGTTTGAAATAAGTTTGTGGGTGCTAGTGGGGGCTAATCACTTGGCTTCTGTAATGCACAGTGAGCTCAAGCAGCCGGCGAGAGTGATGTTATTTCCCTTGGTTGGGATTTGTCACAATATTTCACTCTAAATTAAACGAATGGCAAGCCATTTGCCTTATTTCAAAGAAAATATGACAGTCACAGCCGAGTTGAAAAGGGCAGGAACATCTAACTCCAGCTTACAAACTATACAAAAGCGTGAGGGTTAATTTTTCATCAGGTTTACAAAAAAACCAGATTGATAAGGGCAACAACTTCTAACTCCAGCACTGTTTTCGGCAGTCACAATCAAATGGATCGGTCAGGTCCATAGAATGAACATCCTGGGGCGTAAAATTTACTAGATTATGACCACAATATGTTGTAAATAGAAGCCCGGCACGTTCAGAAGCTCTTTTGCCCACCTGAAACTCCTTTTTTTGCTCTTCGACATACCCATCCGTCAATTCAGTAAATATATGGGCTTTTGAATTGATTTTACTATTTACTAGTGTGGATGGGCTGTTTTGTCTTGGGCCTAGAGAAACAATTTTTTTTGACCTTGAAGACTGCAGGGTTTACACCCCACAGCAATTTATTAATAAAAAAAGATAGGAAGAACATCAAAGAGTTCCTTAAGAAAAGGAATAGGGAAGGAAAGGACAGAAAAGGAAAACTATACAAACTAGCCTAGACAAAAAAGAGAAGTCTAACTATAGAGATTACAAATGTAGGGGCCCTCAAGGAGGCAGGAAATCAATCCAGCTGATCAAAGCATCCCTGTGTCTTGACTTGATTCTGTGAGCTAAGAGAGAGATGTCCTGGACAAAGCCATTCCTCCACTGCCTAAAGGTAGGTCTGAGAGGCCTGAAGATTTTGTCATTCCTAACATTCCAAATATTCCACCAAGTGAGGAAGACCACTTCAGAGAAGAAAGGCTTATTGAAATCCTTCCTAGCATGGTCTGCAATCTGCACCATATCCTGACCATTGAGCCATGAAATTGATAGATAGTTCCATACTCTCATGCTGAAGTTGCACTGGAAGAATAAATGATTCCTGTCCTCAAGTGCTCCTGTGTGACAAAGTACACACTCAGGCCCATCATTGATCTTCCACTTCATGCATTGAATCATATCTTTGGTGTTTACTCTGTCCATGATGACAAGCCAGGCAAACAATTTAATTGTCATAGTACAGCAGGATTTCCATATCCAATAGAGAAGAGGGTTGACAGGAATTGGCTCATGAATAAAGTTATAGTATTTCTTTGCTGTAAACCCAGCTTTCTTCCCATGTTTCCATTGCCAGGAATCATTAGCAGCAACATCGAAGGAAATCTCAGCCATAATTCCAGACAGTTGATTAAACTCCATATAGGCCAATTCAGATAGTGGCAAGGAGAACATACTCTAAAACTCACTGGTCTGCATCACTTCCATAACAGAGAAATTCTTTTGCAAGTAGAAGGAAAAAAGTCTGGGGAATCTGTCTTGGAGTGGTATGCATGAGTTATCAATTTCCCAAGAATCAGACCAGAAGAGCAGAGAGTCCCCTCTTCCCACAGATACAGAAGAAACAACCCTGAATTTATCCATTAGCTTACAGATGTCTCTCCACCAAAAGGACCACACAAAGTTGTGTCATGAGGAAATCTCTGATAATAGTAACTGTCCTAGATCAAATGAACCCATGGCACATCTACTTTGTTATAGAACTTATTGAGGAATTTCATTAACAAAGCTTCATTTTGCAGGCCCAGATTGAGTATGCCAAGCCCACCCTTAAGCTTGGGCCTGCAGACCAAGGGCCAAGCAGCTAGAGAATTCCCCTTCTCCTGAACATACTTTCTCCATAGACATTGTCTCTGTATTCTTTCCAGTTGCTTTAAAATCCCTTGTGGTATTGATAAACTACAAAGGAAAAAGATTGGCAATGAAGAGATAACCGAGTTTACCAACTGCAGCCTACTACCTTGGGGCAGAAACCATGAGCTAGCAGTTAACCATCTTTCCATACAGTCAACTAGTGGAAGCAGATCAACAATTTTGGGCCTAGTTGTGCCCACTAGCAGACCCAAATATGTGAATGGCATAACCCCCAGTTGGCACCCAAACTGTGCAGCAAGAACATTGGCAGAAGTGGCATCCACATTGATTGGGTACATTGATGATTTGTGATAATTAATCTGCAGTCCAGTTGCCATGGAGAAGGACTTTAGAACAGACTTAAGCACCTCCAACTGAGCAGAATCAGCATTCACAAATAGGAGTGTGTCATCAGCATATTGGACCATTGGGTAATCAGGATCATGAGTTAGTAGGGGCAAAGAGAGAAGTCCTTTCATGATATGATCATTAATCATAGTCTGCAATAGATCAGCAGCAATCACAAACAACGAAGGTGAAATGGGATCACCTTGCTTTACCCCACACTTGCACTTGAAATGATTTCCTGGTACCCCATTAAGTAAGATTGAGGAGGTTGCTGAGGATAACAATTGTTGTATCCAGGATATCCATTTATTATCAAAACCCTTTGCCACCAAGATCTTTATAATTGCCTCATGCTGAATAGAATCAAAGGCTTTTTCAAAGTCAAGTTTGAGTAACATGATTGGCTGTTTTGACTGATTGCACTGGTGAATGTACTCAAAAGTCCATGCTATACAATCCTAAATGGTTCTTGATTTTATAAAGCCATATTGATTTTTATGCACACATTTGGTTATTTCATCTTGGAACCTGTTGGCTGCAAGCTTAGCGAGGAATTTCAACCCCACACTTGTCAAAGAAATTGGCCTAAAATCTCCAGCAGTTTCGGGTGACAACTTTTTGGGGATCAGAGTTATGAAGGCCTCACTGAGATTTTCAAGCTGAGCAGTTCCAGCATGGAACTCATTGACCAGTGTAATGAAATCTCCTAAATGATTGGCAAACACTTTTTCATAAAAAGGCCATTAAATCCATCTGGTCCAGGAGCTTTGTCAGTGGGCAATTCCCTGATCACCTGCTCAATTTCTTTGACCTCAAAAGGCCTAGTGAGGACATCAAGCCCCTGCACCCTAGGGATGATAGAAAGGATGTCATTGCCCAGAAAGATTGGTTTCACAGTTCCCATTCTGCCCTTAAAAATCTCCAGAAATTCCTTAGCAATTGTGTCATGGTCTGAAGAAACTGGTCCATCAGACAACTGTAAGGTGGCAATTGAATTTTTTCTATATCTCTCAGTTGCCATGGCTTGGAAGAATTTGGAATTTTCTTCCCCCACTTTGATGTACCTAATGGTGCACATCTTCTTCCAGTATAGAAATTGCAAATGAAGAAGATGTTCATGGTGCATCTTCACCAGTTTTCTGAAATTGGATTCAGATAAGAACAAAGGCCTGGAGTCTTCCAAATCATCTAACCAAAAAATCACCCAGTTACACTTCTCAATCAGAATTTTAATATGTGAAAAACCCTTCTGCCATTTCTTAAGAGCAAACCTCAAAGCTTTTAGTTTGTCCATAATAATTGCTGATATATGTGTTTTATGAGAATGTTTTTGCCAAACCTCTTGAACACACTCCATGAAACCAGGTTGGTGGACCCAATAATTTTCAAATCTGAATATGTGAGCCTTTGGGATGTTTGTGCATATAGAAACCACACATGGAATATGATCTGACGCAGTTTTGGCAAGAGGTGTAACTTGAGTATTTGGGTATTGGTCAATCCAGCTGGCAGAGGTAAAAAACCAATCCAATTGTTCAAGAAGAGGGAAATCCTGCATATTAGACCAAGTGAACCTTCTTCCTTTTAGAGGTAATTCAAGCAGTCCCAAGTGACCTATGATCTCATTGAAAATAAAAATATCATTGACATCTCCAACAGGAAGATTTCTATTGTCTAGAGATCTAATGAAGTTAAAATCTCCCAACAACAGCCAATTCTGTTCAGGTTCAACCTTTAAATTATATAACCAACTGACAAATTCATCCCTTAAGACACCCTGACAGGGTCCATAAACATTGACTAGGTACCATATGTCATCATTATGCACAGACTTGAAGCTAGTCACAACCCCATAAGGTTTAACTTCAATTAAGGTCCCTGAGAAAACATCTGATCGCCACACAGTTAAAATGCCACCAGAACCTCCCCTTGAAGGAGATTCAATAAACTGATCAAAACCCACAGGACAAATGCTTTTAATTAAATTTCGAGGGCACTCAGAGAGCTTAGTTTCCTGCAGGCACACAACCGCACATTGACTTTCAGATACTTTATGCCTAACCGCACGCTGCCTTGTTTCAGAATTTAACCCACGGACATTCCAACAAAGAACCTTCCAGCTACGCATTGACCTTTGATTCATAGAATAGTATATAAGAACATAGCAAAAATAGTGTGACACCTAGTGCCACACAACCCAGGCCATAGAAAACCAGAAGTGCCAAGTCTAGACCATAGTGCATAAGTTCAGAGAGGACATAACAGACAGCAAATTTGATAGGCTCGCTACACCTAGACAAAACATTAAACTTTAACATTTAAGCACTGCCGAAGGAGGAGTCGTCCTTAGGATTAGCCATAAGCTTCTCCTAAGACAGCAGGTTGGAATCAATTTCCAGCTCTGCTCCAATTGCCTGCAGCACCCCGATCAGCGTCGGCGGAGGGACATCTTCAGTCTTGTCGTTGCCCACATCTTCAGTGTTGTTGTCCATGCCAGCAGCAGCTTCCGGATTGGGCCGGGCCTTCTCTTCCATGGGCTTGGACCTAGGACGTCTTTTAGCAGGTTGAAGTGAAAGTTGCTCAAAAACCATAGGTTTGAAACCATCCAACTTTGTCGCGCTCCTCGTACATCTTCTAACTGAAGTGTCCACCAAGGGAGCAGATATCTTCCACCTACCATGCTGGTTTTTCTGGCGAGTCTTGGACTCGGTAGAGAAAACCATAGGAGAGGAAACCTCCTCCTGGCCAGAAAGCCCCACAGCCCCAGAATCCGCAGCAACCATAGCCTCAGAAATCAACAGCCCATCAGAACTCACATCACCAGAATGCCCATCACTTGAGACAGAAGAACTACCAAACATGGATCGAGCAACTGGGCGCCTAGTGACAGTTGCATTGCTAGGCAGAGTACTGGGCAAACTTGGGGCCAGCATGGACATCCTCTGAGAGTCATCAAACGCAATCGACCATTTGCGCTTGGAATATGTGACAGTCCCGAAGGGCTTGAAGAAAATGGACCTGGGCACCTCCTTCACTGAAAAGTCAAACATCAAATTCTCAAACGAGCGCTTCCAAAGCATTTCAGGCGGAAGAGTTGGTCCAGCCACAATCCGAGCCATCCCAATGAAGATCTGATGGTGCTGAATTACAGGTGGCTGATAGGGGACAATAGCCAATGGATTTTCCTCCACAACTGCAGGTTGAACATGAGCTGGGGCAATCAGATCGAACAATGGTGGATGCTGCGGTTGAACGACCTGCAGAGGCTGCTCAACAGACTCAGATTCTTCTGGTTGATCAATGACAATGGAGACTTGATCTTGTTCTGGCACAGCAGGCTGTGGGGGCTGATTATTATCCTCCTCATCTCCCCGTTGAGCATTGCCCCAACCAGCAGCAACTGGGTTATCAGGAGGGGGAGGAGGTGCAAGAGGCGCGTCATTCCATCCAAGCATTGGGTAAGGCGGGAGAACAAATGGTATGTTGTCCGGAATTAGGTGTCCAGGCATTGGATGAGGATTGCCATTCAAAGGCATCGGATCCTCATCATTGGGCATCTGGTCTGCAAAGTCTGCCCCAAGAACATAACATGCAGCAGTCCAGGAAACTTGTCACCCCCCCATTCGGCATAATCTCCAAAAACCACATCCCTTGGCACAAGAGGCGTATCCAGAAAGCTTGCCTCCACAACAGTACGGGCCAGGTACGGATCTTCACTATCCCAAGAATGAAACTTTCCAAAAGTACCTACTGCCTGAGAGATATACTCTGTCGTACGATAATCAACTGGAATCCCAACGAACATGAGCCAGCCCTTACGAAAACCATGATTTCCTTTGAAGTTTTCCCCCTCATCATGCTTCATAAATCTAACAAATCGATCATTTCCCAAAGCAAACGGCGAATGCTGAATCAAAGTTTATCTAACAGACGGATCCCGAACTTGAAACAGACCAACTCCATGAAACCACGGCTGAGCAGAACGGACAAGAATACCTCTGTTCTGAAGAAACTGAACCACTTCCTCTCTGACAGGTCCAAGAGGTCCATCCGGTGCAGGCATAACCTCAGCCACCATGTAATCTTCATGGCGTCGAGGCGGGAGGTTCGCAGGCGTGAAGAAGGTGCGGGGCAGACGTCGATCCCCACCATCAATGATGTGATGCCCCGGCGGCACCAGACGGTGTGGGTCGAGCTCAAAGTTCGCCATGGCCGGCTGCAGCGGTGATGAGCAGAGGTTTTCTTTGGAAGGGCAGGAGGTTTCCTTGGCAGGGAGGCGAGGAGATTGGAACAATGTGGGCGGTGGCGATGTGACAGGACTAGATATCCCAATAACTCTGGCTCCCTTCCCCTGATCAGCTGAGGATTCTGAAATACTCGTGTTTTGTTGCAGCGAGCTCTGCCTCCAAACCAATCCATGAGCCCAAGCAAAATCATTACACTCATGCCTAGAGTGACCCACACAAGAGCAAGCCGAGCAGACCGCTCGCATTCCACAAGAGACTGCCATGTGGCCCAGAGAAACAATTACTACTAGTACAATGGAGACACTCTACAGCTACCCAAAAACAATTACTACTAGTACAGTGGAGACACTCTACCGCTTCTAGATCCTCCTAGGTCATTGAAACGTCTCCCTCTACCGAATGTCATTATACTTTTGTTCACCGACATGCTGGTCATGTAGCGCGCGGGCCTAAATGCCATCCACCAAATTAGAAGGCCGTATGCAGGCGGAGAGTTGCCCCGATCGTAGCACGGCAGTAACGAGCCGTCGTATCACAAAACCCCACCTCCCCGCAGTCTAAGTTTGACGGACGAAGCAACCATCATTTCACTCTTTGCTGAATCCCCTTCTCCCTCACCGTCTACAAGAAAGGCAACACTCGTGTCTTCCACTGTTCTTCTCTCCAAACGAAGGGAAGGTAAGCGGATCCGTGATGTTGGTATATTTTTCGTTCAGAGAAAAACAGAACTTTTGCAAAGCAGTAACCGATCCTCACTCTCTTTTTTGTTTCATTGTCATTGCGATTGTGTTTTCCTTTCAGTGGTCTCCTATTACTCGTCAGTTTCATGATGGATCAAGGAGAACCAGGCAAAGATCTCTCGATATTAGAGCAGATGCGGGAGGCTGATCCCCACGAGACAGA
>NC_041390.1:73203505-73214305 GCF_002162155.2 Triticum dicoccoides | reverse complement strand
AAGGTGATTTCCTTCTTTGCCGATCTCGATTGTGGTTTTTCATCTAAGTATGTGGTGATTTTTTTAGAAAAAGAAGTATGTGGTGATTAATAATGCAAAATTTTATTAGCTTCGATGCCATGCTATACATAGTGGTTTAAATAACTTGTGTTTCTTATACTGAAAAGTAATTCAGAATTTGTTTCTGTTTCAGTTAGAGCCCTGATGCAGACAAGGATTATGTGGTTGTATATGTCACTCACTATGAGGCGGACGACCTGAATATATGCACTGGGAAAACAAAGTTCTTAGGCTGTTGGATCCTGGAAGCCATTTGCGGTTATGCCAATGAAGAGTTGTATTCCAGCCTCACTGTTATCAGGCGTGTTGTCCAGGGTGTACTGAAGCACAAGAAGTTCAAAGCTACTCCTTCGTTTGTGAGGCATACTGTTCATGTCAAGCTTACGCAGGAAGATGACGTGGCATGCCTCCACAAACAAGTTTATCAGTGGCAAGGCCACAAGGTTGTCTTCATGAAGGCTCATAGGATTGAGCTGCTGCGGGACATCCTCAATGATGTTCATGGCAAGGTCCGTCTTGTGTCCAGCCCAAATTAGATCGAGGCATGAAATAGTTTCCCCAGCTAGTGTTTAATAGTACTTTGGATTGTATCTAATTATCCGAACCTTGCCTGTTATCGACCCCTCTGGGGCTAGTACTCTGTTTGAATCCGTCTATGGGAACTGTTGCTACTTTTGTGTGCCCGTGAATCATGTGAGAACCATCATAATTGTTGTCGAAACAGATGCGTCCTCACTAGTTTTTTCATGAATATGGCATGGTAAGACATAAGTGGTCACGGTTTATCATACGAGCAGTGTGTGTTTTGATGAAATAGAGCACTCGTTCGAGAACCGTGTGCCTACGTATACATAAGTACTTGTGAACACTGTTGGTGCTACCCCACTTGTAAGCAATTGTGCAAAACATGGCACATTGGCTCAGCTCGCTTCAACACTAGGCTATCGACCAGCTAAGAATCAACAATCTGTTGTCTGACATATAAGAAACTATGTATCTTGTTATAGTGGTTCATGCAGTTAATTGAGGCCATAATGTAATAAACTCCAAACATTCACACGCTAGTCCAGCGCTCATGTGGAACACTCACATTAAACTCGTCTTCATAAAAAACTTGAAAAGCATAAGTTAAGCAATTTTATACATCTCAATGATTCATAGAACATAACAAACATATACTAGTTAACAACAAAAGACAAAGTTGTGAGAAGGTTTACAAATCAGGAAAAAACAAGCAAGGCTTCTCTGAGCAAAGGACCTCCCGGCAGGCTTAAATTTCCTGGAGTTCACTCTGGTTTTTTCTTGTTGCCACCATTCAGGGTTAGGTTCTCTCATTCCAGAATAACCAATTATAATTGTGGTCTCAGCTAGAATGCTGAACTGAACCATGCAGTGTACTGACCAGCTGAAATGCTTCTGCATTCCACTAAATTTAAGCACTGCTATTTGCAGAAATAAGCAGACCACAATGCCTCTTGTCCGCGCACCTGTCCAAAAAACTGCTGTGCAGCGTGCCAGCTAGTCCTCGGTCCATGGATGAACTGGTAGAAGGTGCATTCCGGACTAGGATGCAGTTTTTTTCGCTCATCCCTGCACTGCAATCAGGAAGTAAAACGTATGAATCAGCTTCTTTTAGATTGTGTTGGTCATTTTACCTTAGTTACTACCAATGTAGGGATACCTTGAGGACGGGAGGTTAGACGACGGCAACGAGGGATAGCCATCTCATTTTGCGTAGTTGTACTAAAACTGAGGTGTGTGCTTTTGATTGCACGGATAGAAACGATACAGAGACAGACATCCCGAAACAATATGGAGACAGACATCCCTGTTTGCGCAAATACGAAATATGGTTATTTAAACAGTGACAGATATTACTACTTTCCCCCGTTTCCTATTAGAACCAAGTCCTAGATTCATGCTACAGCTTTCCCACTTTCTTCCCTATTTGAACCAACGCTTTGAGTTGACTGTATGAACTAGCTTTACTTCTAATAATAGTAGAAGTCTAGGTGGCTTTGGAACAGCGGACGGAAGTAGAAAAGGATCCACACGAAGGGAGCTGGGGCAGTAGAGCAAGGCAGGTTTCGAAGGAATATATACCTGAGGGTCGTCGGCATGTGGCAAAGACGGCGTCGGGAGGCTGCATCTTGGCCACAATACCGCAGGGAGGAAGAAGGGGTCGGAGGCCCTCCCGAGCCGGTGCTGTCTCGGAGAGAACGGCACGGCGGCCGATCGGGACGTGCGGGCAACCGTTGGTCTCCTCCCTCGCCGCCACCGACAGCGTGAACGATGCACCTACACCCCTGCCCCGGTCGAGGTTGTCCAGCCGGATTTGTGACCAGCCGTGAGCTGAGAGAGAGTGTGGCCACCTATGTGTTGCTTAGATCTAGAGAGCATGAGAGAGTGAACGAGAGGAACCCTAGTAAAGCAAGCGCGAAGGCTCCTGCTTTTATATATAGTGGAGTGATTTTGTTGTGCCAGCTTCAAAAAATGCGCTCCTACGTGTACCCGTGACTGGATGTGAGAGAACTAGTGCGTGCGTGCACCACTTCTCTTCGTGAGAGTACAATATACTATGCCCAAAGAACGTTCGCCGCAAGAGTAATAGTATAATTGTGTGACATGTGAGCTAAAATAAAATGTGCGCGCCGTCTTTTGTTTTTTAGAAGTTCTGAGGGTAGGGTGTGAAGAGCACATATGTGCGTGACGTCTACCTGCAGATAGACGGTGGGTGCGACGTGCGAGTTTGCGAGAGGACTCGGGAGAGTCGTGACTTGTGAGGGTGCGTGTGCGTGAGAGAGAGGGGGGCACGTATCAATGCAATGCATGTGTCCGTAAATCATTATCCGAAAAACATTCGCCACAAGCCTTTTCCCGACGAACACCGTAAGAACCGTTAGATCGGCATCCGACAGTGTCAGTTTTGCCATGTCATTTAATAGGACAGCCACTCCTCCTACACACAAATCTTCCACGAGAGTGTTAGCAACTGCCGTATACTCCCTTCGTTCCAAAATGCAGTGCATATAGCTTTATTGAAAATTCGAACCTCGCAAACTTTTACCGAGTTTTTGTGTACCAAATTGCAGATGTAGAATACCATGTATATATCATTTCATTCATCTTCGAGAGGTAACTATAAAGATGGGTGAGGAGTCTACAAAGAAAGACCATCGTATCACCCACAGCAATTTCAAGCATCCTTTAGTGTCGAGGAATATCATAGGAACTCTATATGATATGATTTTTATAGGATTTTTTCCTTTAGAGCCAATTGGTTCATAGGAATAGATTCATATACTCCAAATTTCAAAGGAAATAAACATGATATCATTTCTATAGCTTTAGAGCCACTTGGTTGATATGAATGGATTCCTATACTCCCTTAATTTCAAAGGAAAATAAACATTAGCGTATATTCAATAGAAAAGTTCCTACAATATGAACCAAATTACATCTCTTTTCTAATCCCTCCTCATAGGAATTGAGATACATGTCATCTCTAGATTCAATAGAAAAGTTCCTATGATGTGAACCAAATGACATCTCTTTTCCAATCCCTACTCATAGGAATTGAGATGCTCCATGTCATCTCTTTCCCTACAACTTCCATGTATACATCTTATATTCCTAAATAGATAGTACAACCCACTAGTAGCTTTTTTCCAAAACATGCAACTATGGCACAAGAACTATATAGTGTGCCAATAACTTTGAAAGATGGTCGCTGGATGAAGCTAACCCGACAGTGCAGAGATAGGCAAATCTGAGCACTACTGGCCGTTGGATATCATCAACATTCCACCAGATCTGCCACATGTACAATTTAGAAGACTCCATGGTTGAACTTAAGCATAATGCACAAACCTCAAAACACAAGCACTTCTCCTTTGTTCTAGAATCTTCTGTATCGTAATTGATTATTTTTTCTAAATGAATTGCCATTTTTTTACTTTATGATTTACAATGCACAACCCCATGAATCTTAACATTTTTATAAAACTAATTGACTTTGAATGAGATGAACTATAAGAACTAAACGAACATCTACATCATGCATATATGACTCAAAGCTTTACATGCTATAGTGTGCATTTATTCATAATTTGGTTTCGAAATCTCATGTGTTCAATACATGTGTACCTTACTAGTTTTGAGTAGAGTAGAAAATTTCACGCGGCCCCGGGTATATCAAAATGCAGGGCCCATGCATCATTGCCTTTCGGTCGAACCTACGTCCACAATTTTTTGTACGTAGTATATCTCCACTGGTCCCCGAACCCAAAATGCTGCCTCGTTCCCGTAAAACCAAGCGGCCCACACATATTTAAGGCATCGACTCAAACCCGTTTACTATGACGTGGCCCCGCACACCGTAGTACTCCTACAAACCCTACCACCACACTCATCATCGGTTTTCCTCAAGAGGACGAGGGAGAAGCCGATTTGTAGTGGAGGCGCTTTCAAAAAAATGATCTATAGTGGAGACCCCTACCCTAGGGTGCCCTAGGTAGCTGCTGCACGCATCATTGTTTTCTCTTTTCTTTATGCTCTTGCGCCCTAGAGTGAAATGATGGTTCCTTCGTCCGTCCAGCTTAATGCGGGAAAGGAGGGGCTTTGTGATTTGACCCCTCATCGCTCATTTTCTACTACTGCGGAGCTACGACCGGGGTGCCTCCAATTCCAACCGCTGCTCTGAACTGTAATTTGGTGCATCGCAGGTGGAACAAGACGGTGGAGGAGCCACATGTCGGCCAAAGGGGTCCTGTTAAGTGTGTCGCCATTTCGTGTGCGGACTGACCCTACTTGAGTTGCTACGCCAACACGACAGGAGTAGCCTACCACTTGGTTTTTCTCCTTGGTGAATCCCGACTATATTGATCTAAAAAGATACGTGCTGAACTACCCTCTCCGTCTTGGTTTTTTTAGTTTTAGGCGTCTCGGTTTATAGGGCCTGCACGTAGTTCTAGGTCATCCATTTGACTAACTAAATATGAGTTACTATGTCACAAAAAGTATATCATTTGACTAACTAAATATTGCACGTAGTTGTATTTAAAAGTCGAGGGCGGGGCTTTTCCTACGCGGTAGGCGGGGCAGTTCCGCCTAGTCGGTTCGACAGAGACGCGAGAAGACAAGGGAGTAGGCTGCTGCAAACGTAGGTCTGTGTGATTTGATAGCGAGTTACTGCTGGACAGGTGGGGCCCCGTGATTTGACTTGCCATTATCATTTTAACTGCGGCGCTACGACCGGCATGAGTCTCCCGATTCCTGACCACCTCCATTACGAAGAAAGAGATAGAGAGGAGTAAAAAGATACACGTATAGCCAACCTTGTTGTAGTATGAGTGACTAAGTGATGACTATGTCTGACATGCCAACATCAGATAGCCTAACACACCGTGTTAAATCTCCAACCTAGGATCTGAGATCAAACGGTCACATGCTAAGTTGCTGAAAATTTGCAGAATAACCCTCCAGGATAGGATATTCACCCATAGGTCTAGAATCACGCCATGCAATCGTTCGATCTCAGATCCAAGGGCTCTCGGAAGCCCGTATCATGGGAGAATGGAAAGCCACTACCCTATCGTTCGCATGCTGGCAGTTCGCTCCTACTCGTCCCCGCACGTCCTTCAATACTACGGCGGTTCGCTCCTAGTCGTCCCGTCCATTCACATTACGGCAATTCCACTAATCCTAACCCTCCTCCCAAATCCATGGCGTCCCAAATCTCCACGATCGGCGGTGAGTACAAGGTTAGAACCATCATCGGCGATGAGTTGGACGTCATCTACACCCGCTCTTCCGCGACGGTGAAAGGATGCCTTTCTTGCTTCAGACGCATGTTTGAAAACTCAGATGATGAGTGGGTCGCTGGGCTAGATGTTGAGTACACCACAGTCCTGGGACCAGAGAAGGATCTAAAGGACGAAGAGAGGAAGATGCCCGCTGTGATCCAGGTTTGCGTACATAACGTTTGCTTGGTCTACCACATATGCCATGCCAACATTGAGTGCTAGGATTTTAAGAACTTCCTCAAGGACAAAATAGTGAAATTCATTACTGTAGACTTTAAGAACGACAAGGATGTCCTGCATCGGATAGGTCACGTTGTAGGCAACCCCTTTGACTTCCAGAAGAATCGGCTGGTGTCCTCTCGTCAGCCTTCAATGCTGACCCTGGCAGGAGCCATGGTTCATCCTTCGTACGGTAAACTAGAGAAACCTCCATACACGTTTCATCGTCATGCATGGCAGCGGAATGTACTAGATATAGACCACATCCAATATGCTGCAATGGATGGCTACCTTTGCTTCAATATCTACAAGGGCTGGATGAAGAGCAACAACCAAGTGTGCGGTTCAAGCAAAGAAGTATCGGCCAAGAGGGAGAGGGACAAGGACGAAGTCGAGGACGTGGACGAGGACTCTGAGTAAGGTGGCAGTGTCGTTGCTCATGGTGGTTCTAAACTTCTAATGCAGTGTCTACCGGATTAGTTGCATAGTTTAATATCAGGTGTGCTTAGTTTAATTTGAGGGGTGTGTTGTGCTGAGCCCCCAGCAGAACTATGTTATGTTTCTTCTCGTTACTTTAACTCTTCAGTATGTACAGACTACTAGTATTTCTTTAATAGAATTTAGCACCCCAATTAAGCACGTACTAGCTTTTTTAATAGTACTATATGCATAATTTGGCGACGAGCGCTCTCTATATATACCACCTTTTTTTAATTTCAATTTTTGCTCCAAGGCGCAATCCATCGATAGTACTACTATACAAAAGTATACATTTTTAAAAGGCTGGAGTACTGTTCATCACATATATAGCCAGTTAAATTCTCAACCTAGAACGACATGCATGCCATGTAGTAAACCGATACGGAGGAAGTATAGTAAAAATGAGGTGATTTTACCAAGCGATCAGCGGGGGAGCATGGCCTGTCATGCAGTCCCACGTGTCATGATGTACCAAGGCGATGCGCGTGTCCCTCTTGAGGCAGAAGCAATACTACGTGGTTTGAGATGATGGCGAACCGAAGTGTGAAAGAATGGTTGCTTCGTCCATCTGGGAAGGTGCGGCATTGTGATTTGACGTCTCATTGCTCATTACTACTATTGGGCCGGTAGGAGTGGGGTGCGTCCCCCTGCTGTTTTGCACTGTTATTTGGTGCTTGACACGTCGACCCGGTTGCTATATGTCCCACATGTCGGCGACAGGAAGTACATAATTCATGAAAGGGAGGGTCGACGGAGGAGTATACTACAGAATTCATGAAAGGGAGCGACTTAGTTTTGGAAAAATCTGTTTTCACGGAGTACGTACCCACTAGGGTTCATAGGGCTCATCTAAAAAACATTCGTTTTTCCATTTGATAAGTCTCAATTCTACTATACTAGTAGTAGTACCATTACATGTTGGATTTTGAGGTGCGTTAGATCACCCGACGCAAGAAGTGTCCTGAGGAAACTAACCAATGCATGTACAAGTTCATGGAAATTTAGTGGACATTCATGCATTCGTTCTAACTAATGCCTCGGTAAACATAACTTCTTGAGATAAACGAGCGTACTAATTACTTGTGCAAACTACAAAATTAATTCGACCACTCACCGTCTACCTTGGTTGGAGAGATTTTGAAATTGAGCCATAAACTGGAAAGGAGGGAGTAGTAACTTTTGTCTCGATTACTATTTGTGGCCTTGTATAGATGCAAAATGTATTTTTTTATAGTGGCCTTGTATAAGTAAATGGAGGGAGTACTAACCAAAGTACGTAGTAGGGACGAGGAGTAAACAGGGGGAGTAGTAAAATTTTCTCCTCGTGCTGCGAGCCACCGCGCCCGTGGGCGGGGGAGACGGCGTACTAAGCAAGCTTCTCCTTGTTCTGCGAGTTGACAGGACACATCAAAAGTACTCCAGTGTATAGAGCCTTGCCTATAAGGTAGGCCCCATATGGTTTGCCTCTTTTTTTAATTTAACATAACGCGTCAAGTCGCAATTTGTTTGTTCACACGTGGTAGACGATCCTCCCTCCACCAAGTGGACAACCAGTACACGTGCCAAATTACCACGTGGGCTGCCTTTTTCGTACAGAAATGAGCTCCATCATGTACCCGCGCGGGTGTGGTTGGGAAAGAGACGGGAGTACGTGCGCCGTGCGTGCACCTCTTCTCTTCGTGCACGTCCCCCACCTACGTGGGTGTGTGTGAGAGAGATACAAACCAAGACATAATGGCCATCCATCCCCATGCCTCTGCCCAGTCCGACCACCAGTCACCACCACGCCCCACTCCTCCTCACCTTATCTCTCATCTTTCTCCCTCCATTTTTATATACAAGGGGCCACTATCAAAATTACAATTTGCAGATATACAAGGCCACTAACACTAATCGATGCAATATTAATGGTGTTTGCCTCGTGGTACTAGCAAAGGAGGACATTAATTATCCCTTGCATGCATGCGGGAGTTTGTAAAAAATGCATCTTGATGTTCCGTGCAATGCACGGGCATCTTGCTAGTCCATAAAAATAACACATGGAAAAATTCCATGGAGAACGAGGGATTTGAATCTGTTGGGAGGGGCTGTTTGGATCTTGCTCGGGGTAGCCAAAATATTGGCGACCCTTTTGTCCACCAGTGCCTTTGCCAACGATGAACGAGGAATGGCTCGGGTGCTCATGTTGTCATGCATCCTCCAGCGCGCACGTTGGAGACGAGCTCGCACGAGCTATGTTTTTTGTCCCACAACGCCGCCCGAGTCGCCCGCAGACCGACCGGCGACCTGCAAATTACACCATCCAACCGTAGCCGCACACATTATGACAGCAACTCAACCAACCAGACGAAATTCATGCAAACACGTAGACAAACTGATATTTCATATAAACAACGACGGAAATCATATAAAATACGGGATTTTCATACAAACATGACGGATTTCATTACATTCAAATGAACTACGCGGTGCTAGTTCTGGACAGCACAGGTATATAATAAGTGGCCTAATTGGTCGCCCGCCGATCGATTTGTGTTCCTCATGTCCGGCAGCACGATCACCGGACTGCCGGGAGCCCCGGAGGTATATGCTTCAGCGCAAAGGACGGCTCGGTTCCCCACTACCCAACTGATATCATTGGCTGGTGCCGAAGATGATGGTGGCCGCCACCGGTTCGAATTCATCACCGGCCACTACTTCACCATGGTCGGCACCGGCTCGAGTTCATCCTAACGTCCCCCTCTTCCGTGGAGCCCATGCAGGGTCGACGAAGGTCCTCGCAACAAAAGGATCCGGCAAGACACCTGCTGTGTACGCCGGCGTCGCCTCCTGATAGCCTTCATGGGACCCAAGCGGTGGCGGCCTCCCGTGATCTACTTCTCCTAGATGATGGCGGCGGACGAGGAGGCGCTGGCCACTGGCTCGTCGCTCTCTGCGCACCCGGCTTCTGTCGCTGCTTGCATGGAGCGGCCGCCGGCATGGGAGTCTCGGCCATAGAAATGGGAGACGCGGTACGAGGCGGCGGCATGGACGGCAGCAACGACGCCCGTGCGTCGCACCTCGTCGACCTGGCCTGGAGCGGCGAGTTGCTGAACCACGCACCGGCTTGGGGCGGCAACTGGCTCCGTCGGGTGAGGGGAGGGAGGTGGATCAGCGAGCTGCATAGCTCGTATCCGGCGGGCTACCCAGCCGGCTTGGATGCGGAATAACTACTCTTCGTAAGCCATTGTAAGAGTGGACAAAATGGTGGAGGAGATAGGGGAGCGGCGGAGGTGTGCGATTCTTGGTTGGAGTTTGGCCTCGTTTAAATAGGAGATTAAATAGACGGCGGCCGGGAGGAGCTCGGCCGGTGTTGCGTTTAACGCCGGCCCGGTCATGAACGGATGTGTGTCTAGAGTGGGTTTCTCGGCTTCCACACAGGCGGGTTTCATGGAGGCGTTTGAATGCAGCACGGAGGCGTGTTCAGCCGGGCGTGCCACGAGTGGCGCCCTCGACTCTGACCTAGGACACCGCGCTGTTCTTCCACCGACGTGTGGGCTCTTTGGGTGCATGGCCTGCATGTTAGTGACCCAACGCAGGCAGCGCACAGCAGAGGAACCTTTGGTGGGCCAGGGCGGTCAGAAGCGGGCATTTCATAAACCAATGATTGTTCATTGAGTGTGACGTCGTCTTTTTCATGTAGATAAGCCTACTATGTTGATAGCCCGTTCGATATGTTGTGATTCATAAAGACCGCTGCAAACATCAATGTTCTGCTTATCACAGATAAGATTGATTAATACCCGTAACAATCCATGTCCTTAACAAAGGGTGCATGCACATATAGGTTGAGTGTGTGTCTTTCGTGGTATGTTGTGTGCATGCAGGCGTGCGAGTGTTGCGTGCGTGCAAGGGTACATTTCAGTGTTGCATGCATGGGTGCGTACGTGCGTGTGTTCGTGAGTGCATGTGTACGTGTCAGTGTTTCACGCCAGCATGCGTGCGTGTGTACGTGTCAGTGTTGCACGCCTACATGCGTGCGTGTCTTGCGTGCGTGCATGTGTATGTGCGCGGTGAGGCTACACGTCAGTCGACTGACTTTTTCATCTCTGGTCATTAGATTTTCCAGCCGTTGGATACAAAATCAAGGGCCTCCAGTTTATCATCAAACTCCACCCCCCTGAGCCGCCAGCCACCACCGGCCGAACCGCCAGCCACCGCCGCCCGCGGCCTACCCGCCCTCCCCGAAACCACTCCC
>NC_041390.1:73112545-73203167 GCF_002162155.2 Triticum dicoccoides | reverse complement strand
CGCCCCCAACCACCGGTGATTGCCAACCAGAGGTCTCACGACTTCGAATACCCACCGACCACTAATTTATTACCATTTCTATCCTTCATATACGCGCTGACGGGTGGGCCCTATGGTAATGTGCGCTGCTGAATGTGGACCGTTTGACTGGTCAATTGATCGTGTTATCAACAAATTACGGAGCTGTATGGTGAGCCAGTGACGGTATGATCACCCTAAAATGTACTCCTATTTTATTAACACAGTACAGACTCAAACTACCATTTCTTTCTTTCATATACGGGCTGACAGGTGGGCACCAGGGTTACGCGCCCCGATGGTGCAACACTAGTTGCGCCGCGTGGAACGTTTGACTGGTCAATTGATTGTGTCATCAACAAAATACGGAGTTGTACGGGTGAGCCAGTGACCGTATAATCATGATATGTATTTGTTTAAAATGGTACAGACGCAAGGGCTCATATATACGCGCAAGCACTCACCGCTATAAGCGCACACACGCGAACCCTATCCCTATGAGCACCTTTGAGAGAGTGAGCCAGCATATATGATCTTGAGATTTTACGAAGTCACCATAGGTGCCTCGTAGTCGAGTGGAACGTCTCCTCCCACTAAACGTACATCGCCGGAAAATACTGAAATTAACACAAGATAAATGCGAGCACTGGGACTTTAACCTTGGTGGGCTCGAGAAACCACTGTCCTCTAACCATCCAACCACATGTTGGTTAGCACGACAAAATGTATGTGGTGACCGTGATGAGCTTATTCTGAAGTCCAGTGACCATATCGTGCTTTCGCTTCAAATACAATGACCGTAAGTGTCATCAACAAAATACGGAGCATGCATCAAATGCAAAGTCTGTCAGTGTCATCAAAAAAATATGGAGACGTATCGTGAGCTAGATACCGTTGTACTATTGTATATGCTTATTTTCTTAGTGGACGATTGCGTGTGTGGTGTGGTGGGCACATCAGTTCTAGTTGTGGTGGGTCAACATGAAGACTCATGGGTCGGTTCCATCTTGCGCCACATATAGGTTGGACCAAGACGTGTTATACGAAGACCCATGTGGAGGACTCGGCGTACAACACGAAGCTACCAGAGTCGCGGAGGACTCTATCCCCACTGGTGATAAGCTGACTATATATGATTTGTAACCCTAGGCCCTTAGTATGTTATACAAGCTTGGAGGCTAGTTCGTCGATAGTATACACACACGCACAATGCCTGGTATTCACGTGTACTTTGTACACACCCCTATCACTAATATACAGTACCAGGAGTAGGCTCTTTCTTCAACTGCAAGGGTCCGATCCGAACTAGGGTAAAACTTTACCTCGTATTACCATCCAGCCTAACAGCCAGGGATATCCTACCGAATGATATGATGAAATCATATCTGCCAACTACTAAGAGAGAGGTGTGTCGGGGGGCAATGTGTGCGAGAGAGGCCTAAAGATAATGTGCATGTGGGAGACACGTAGGCACATATATGTGCGTATAGAGGGCTAGTAGAAATCGTGCATGTGTATATATGCATGTGAGAGAAATAGTGTTTTCCAACTGAGATTAGTGAAAAGAGTGGTACATAGTAGTCAGAAAGAGAGATAGAGAAACAGAGAGAGCATGTGCGTGACACACCCCGACACCCTGAGAGAGATTGTGAGCATGTGTGAAAGAGAAATGACGATGCATATAAAGTGTGTGCACTTATGCGTTAGATAGAGAGATATATAATGCGTTTGTGAGAATGGGGCGAGGCATAGTGCATCTATGTGTAAAAGGCGGTTCTACGCATTAAATTAAAATATAAATGGCATTATTATTTTTGGATGAGATCATGAATTTTGCAAATTGCGTATGGACGAAAATCGGTCTATCAGACACCCATACTCTATTGAATTCTAGCATGTGCATGTGTTTATTTCATATTATCGATCCATAGAGTGAGAGCGGTTTGAAATATAGGCAATGGATGCTTTTGCATCATATATAAACATTAATTAGTGCACTCCATGTTGTTAGTGTGAAGCACTTTATACATTTGTCACTTGCATGGATACATTCCAAATTGCTAGCTACGAAATAGTATACATGTCGAATTCAACATAAAGTGGGTTTCGAAGATTCGAATTCATAGGAAGTGCATTCATCTATTTGAACCCGAGATAATGGCATTTGTAAATCAGATGTAAAAGGGGGCATCAATCTTTGTTGTGAGTTTGAACATGCTATATATATTCATACGCATATCTAACTTTTTTTTGCAACCAAGGAGATTATATCTGGAACCATGCATGAACTGAGGTAAGTTGCATATTTTTTTAATATATACTCGTGTACAATGTATATTCAAATGTACCCCCTCCATTCCAAAATAATCATAGCTTTAGGATTTTCAAGAGTAAAGATTTGTGAAGTTTGAAAAATCATTAAAGTTCAATTCAAGAGAACCGAAAACGTTAATGCTTCTGCTCCCAAATATTGAACGAGGCGCCAAATAGGCCTCTGGTCACCCGAAACCGCGCGAGATTAATGTTTTGGTGGTAGGAAATTACTGTCCTGACTCTGGCCCATGTAGCCTATCGGCCCGATGTCCAAAGGTCTAAACCGGGGTAGGTTTGTAACTTCACCAAGACGCCAGTCTCAACCGCCTCCGAGAAGCATTCATACGCCGTGGGCGCCTACCCATGCACTCGGCTGAAATCTATCCCGCCCACATTTGGGACACCTGACATGACTGTCCTACCCCCAAGCCGCAATATGTCCGAAATTTTAGATGGGGGCAAAGTTTGTAACTTTCCCCAAATTTCAAACAAGTGCGTCTCAAACCGAAACATTGTTCCACCTTAGTTCCCCGCCTCCCTCCGTTTCCCTATTCATACTCCGTGGGCGCGAAAACGCCCTCTCCACCAGCCACAAAACCCCAGCCTCCTCCGTCCTCCACCCCATAGCGGCCAATCCACCACCGCCCTCCTCCATCACGCCGGAGCCGGTACCCCGACGTCTTCGTCCAACACAACCGCAATCGCAACGCCCTCAAGGACTTAGCAGCTGAAGCTGAGGTAGAGCTGCCTCCACGATGCCGACGCCGACGTGCGCCGTACCAGAACCACTCCGACCACGCCGTCTTGCGCCTCACTGCTGCGGCTCCACTGTCGCAACCGTCCACCGCACTGGAGCTGTTCCCGCTACGCCGTCGTTTGCTGCCTCGGATCTGCTTCCCCGCCGCCGGCTGACGGCCACCGCACCACAGTCAACAACTTGGCCATGGGTTCGTCCAAGGCTGCACCGTCCTCCACAACTTGTGGTTTCCGGTGAACAACAAGAAGATCATCGGAAAAACAAAAGGAGGACACAGCACGGCCAGCAGAAAGAGGTACTCCTCTTCCCTTATTCGTGCAAATCTTACGTCTCCACTCACACCGTATTCATCCCACGAAAGAAACTAGTTGAGCGCTTCTTAGTGCATCTTCTTCGTGATACTAAATGCATAAGGTTTCCTCCCTTTTACTATTTCACCTTTGCTAGAGGTCAGTAGCCCGTCTGGATTTCAATTCAAGGTCAGTCGAGCCGCAATTAAAAAAAGCATCACCCGGTTAGGCGCGCGGAGCACCTAGTCCGCCTGTTCCCCGGGGAAGTGGCGCATCAGTGTCTATCATAGGGGTGTGGGGCGCAGGAGCTGCTTGCGCCCGATCTGGAGGTCGGCGGGGCTTGAATGGATGGCCGGGGGCGGTGCGGTGAGGTCGAGGGGAGGGCGCAGGCAGGGGAGGAATACTGGGCCGGTGGTCGCTGGCGTTTCGAGGAAGATCATCAACACTGACTGGCTGGAGGTAGATGAAGGCGATCTACCTGTTCTTTGTACATCGGACGGTGCAGAAAAAATGGACTGCCCTATTTGCTTTCAGTCGACTGTTATTTTCATAGAATCCTATAGTAATTTAGTGTGCCATGCATGTTGTAGAGCTATCATATGTCTCCCGTCATTTATTTCTCACCGGCCTGCTATCTGCTACCTTTACACTATACTAATTGTGCACACACTTCACCCATACTCACACTATTGTTTTTTGATGCATGGGTATTTCAGACTCTGACTCAGTGTTGATGAATGCAGAAAAGAAAAGACAGAAGTCGCTCCAGTGTAATTCGAAGATAAGCACGAAGCGTTTCAACGCTCTAATGGGTGCAGTGCCAGCAGTTGGAGACAGTAAACGTAGCTCTCTAGTTGATGGTCTCAATTGCCACACACAACCATCCCAGGTGCTTGCTTTAACTTCGCGCTATCAAATGTGGTCGCATGTTGCATATGGTGTCTAGCTTGTATTGCTTCCAATTTGGTTAAATTGCATCTGCTTACTTTACACATTATACCTTTGATAATGACATGCCTTCCTGTTTTTTGATACATACTACATATGTCTATTAACCATGTTCGTACATCAAACTAATGCTCTTTTGTATCCCTCGTCAATCACTTATGATGAGACAGTCACCTGAGTGGGTTACTGTGAGACGCCCTACTCGTTTAAAGAGTGCAGTGTCATCCTCCCCACATGATTCTCAAGAAACAACAAGGCTAAATGAAGATAGTCAACGTAGCTCTCTGGTTGATCACCGCAATTCCCCCACACCACCATCGCAGGTGCTTGCTCTTACTTGGCAGTGTGATATGTGGTTGCATGTTGCATATGGTGTCTACCTTGTAATGCTTCTAATTAGGGTAAATTGCATCTGCTTAGTTAACACATTATACCTGTGAATATGACATGCCTTCCTGTTTTTGGTACATACTACGTATTTCTATAACCATGTTCTTACATCAAACTACTTTTCTTGTGTATCCCTCATCAATGATCCTAATTTGTTAAATTGCATCTCCTTAGCTTACACATTATACATGTGAATATGACACGCCTTCCTGTTTCTGGTACATACTACATTTGCCTATCACACCATGTTCTTACATCAAACTACTGTTCTTGTGTGTCATGCGTCTATCGCTTATGATGAGACAGTCACGCGCATGGGTTAATATGAGACGCAATACTCTTATACAGAATGCAATTTCATCCTCTCCACATGATTCTCAAGAAACAGCAAGCCTAAATGAAGATATTGAACGTAGCTCTGTACCTGAAGACCGCACTTCCCCTACACCACCATCACAGGTGCTTGCTCTAACTTCACAGTGTGATATGTGGTTGCATGTTGCATACGGTGTCTAGCTTGTAATGCTTCTAATTAGGGTAAATTGCATCTTCTTAGTTTACACACTATACCTGTGAATATGACATGCCTTCCTATTTTTGGGACACACTACATCTATGTGTTAACCTTGTTCTTACATGAAACTACCTCTCTTCTGTATCCTGCATCAATCACTTACGATGAGTCACCTTTATTCGTTGCATATTGCATATTATTTCTAGCCTGTTGCCATGTATTGCTTCTAATTTGGTCAAATACATTTGTTAGGGCACCCTTTTAATTTGGCAGTGATATTGGTTTCATCTTTCATATGGTTTCTAGCTTGCATCGATTCTAACAAGTTCAAGCACCTTGTGCTTAGTTTACACTTTATACATCATACATGTCAATATGTCACCTCGTCCTGTTTTTCATACATATTCCATCCTCCTATCATGCGGCTGCCTTACATGAAAGTAGTGTTCATCAGTATCATGCATCAATGAGTTCTGAAGAGCAAATTTTATTCCTTTTTCTTGTGGGTTTGACTTGACAAGGCAAAATCAAGAAAGAGGAAGGAAAAGAGTAAGGAAGGCGATGATGGTGGTCCTCTGCAGCAACGTAAACGGAGCATCTGTTCTGATTCTCCTTGTACTAATAGTGCATTACAAGGTCCAAGTCTCCGCTCCCCTACTCCACCATCCAAGGTGCTTGCTCTAACTTGGCAGTGTGATATCTGGTTGCATGTTGCATATGGTGTCTATCTCGTATTGCTCCTAATTAGTGTAAACTACATCTGCTTAGCTTACACATGATACATGTGAATATGACACGCTTTCCTGTTTTTGGTACATACTATATCTGTCTATCACACCATGTTCTTACATGAAACTACTCTTCTTGTGTATCCTGCATCAGTCACTTATGATGGGACACCTTTAAGTTGGCAGTGTGATATTGGTTTGCATCTTGAATATGATTTCTAGCATGTATTGCTTCTAGCTTGATGAATGCCACCTATGACGAGACAGTTTTAACTTGGCAAAGTGATATTGATTGCACCTTCCATATGGTGTCTTGTAGTGTTTCTAATTTGTTGAAGTGCCTTCTGCTTAGTTACCACATCATAGGTGTGAATATGTCAAGCCGTCCATTTTTTCGTACATATTCCATCCTCCTATCATGACTTTGCCTTTCATCAGAGTAGTGTTCGTCAGTATCATTCATGAATGAGTTCTAAAGAGCAAATGATATTCCTTTTTCTTGTCGGTATGACCTCCCAATGCAAAATCAATAAAGCTGAAGGAAATTGGCAAGGCATTGGATGATGGTGGTCCTTCCGAGCAACTGAAACAGAGGTTCTCTACAGATTCTACTCCGCCATCCTCCCAACAAAATTCGCAAGACAACGCAAGGCTAGACAGTCAACGTAGCTGTGTAGATGATGAGCACATCTCCCCTACTCCACCATCACAGGTGCTTACTCTAACTTGGCACTATTATATGTGGTTGCATGTTGCGTATGACGTCTAGCTTGTATTGCTTCTAACTTTGTTGAATTGCATCTGCTTACTTTACACATAATGCCTGTGAATATGACATGTGTTCCTGTTTCTACATCAGACTACTATTCTTGCATATCCCGCATGAGTCACTTATGATAAGGCACCTTTAAGTCGCAACTGTGATATTGGTTGTGTCTTGCATATGATTTCTAGCATGTACTGCTTCTAATTTGTTGAAACACCATACAGTTTGAACATGGCAGAGTGATATTGGTTGCATCTTTCATATGGTGTCTAGCTTGCAGTGCTTCTATTTTGTTGAAATGCCTTTTGCTTAGTTACCACATCATAGGTGTGAATATGTCACACCATCCTGTTTTTCACACATATTCCATCCTCGCATCATGTGTTTGCCTTTCATCCGAGTAGTGTTCGTCAGTATCATGCATGAATGAGTTCTGAAGAGCGAATTTTATTCCTTTTTCTTATTGGTTTGACTTCACAATGCAAAATCATTACAGCTGAAGGAAATTAGTCCGGTAGTGGATGATGGTGGTCCCTCGGAGCAACTCAAACAGGGGGTCTCTACAGATTCTACTCCGCCATCCTCCCAACAAGATTCGCAAGACAACACAAGGATGTACAGTCAACGTAGCTGTCTAGATGATGAGCACATCTCCCCTACTCCACCATCACAGGTGCTTGCTCTAACTTGACACTATTATATGTGGTTGCATGTTGCGTATGATGTCCAGATTGTATTGCTTCTAACTGGAATTGCATCTGCTTACTTTACACATAATGCCTGTGAATATGACACGCGTTCCTGTTTCTAGAACATACGTGTACATGATGAGCACATCTCCCCTACTCCACCATCACAGGTGCTTGCTCATACTTGGAACTGTTATACGTGGTTGCGTTTTCCGTATGATGTCTAGTTTGTATTATTGCTTCTGATTATGTTGAATTGCATCTGCGTAGCTTACAACTTATACCTGCAACGATCACTTACCCACAAGACACATTTAACTTGGGACTGTGATGTAGGTTGCATCTTGCATTGTCTTCTAGCTTGTACTGCTTCTAATTTCTTGAAATGGCACTTACGACGAGACACTTTTTACTTGATAGAGTGATATTGGTTGCATGTTCATATGGTGCCTAGCTTTCATTTCTTCTAATTTTGTTGAAATGCCTTCCGCTTACTGTTTTTTCATACATATTCCATCCTCCTATTGTATGTGTGAATATGCAACGTTGTCTTTTTTGTATATATTCCATCCTCCTATCCTGCGCTTGCCTTACATCAAAGTAGTGTTCGTCTGTATCATGCATCAACCAGTTATGCAGAGCTAATTTTATTCATCTTCTTGTTGTTTTGACTTCATAAGGCAATATTAGAAAATAGGAAGGAAAAGAGTAAGTTAGGGGATGTTGGTGGTCCTCCGCATCGACGCAAATAGAGACTCTCTAGATTTGCCACTGCTACTGCTAATGAAGTTGAAGTCCCAAGTCTACATGATGAGTTAATCTCCCGCACTCCGCCATCACAGGTGCTTGCTCTAAGTTGACAGTGTGATAATTGGTTTCATGTTGCATATGTTGTCTAGCCTATATTTCTTATATTTAGATTAAATTGCACCTGCTGAGTTTATACGTTATACATGTGCATATGACATGGCTTTCTGTGTCTAGAACACACTGCATCTATCTATCATACCATGTTCTTACATCAAAGTACTGCTGTTGTGTATCCCGCATCAGTCACTCATGATTGGACGCTTTTAACATGGCAGTTTGATAGTGGTTGCATCTTGCATTGATTTCTATGTTGTGTTGCTTCTAATTTTTCGAATTGCCACTTATGACAAGACACTTTTAACTTGGAAAAGTAATATTGGTTGCATCTTTCATATGGTGTCTAGCTTGCATTACTTCTATTTTCTTGAAAATCCTTCTGCTTAGTTTGCACATCGTAGCTGTGAATATGTCATGTCATCCTGTTTTTCTTACATATTCCATCCTCATATGGTTGTCTTACATCAAAGTATTGCTTGTTTGTATCATGCATCAATGAGTTCTGAAGAGTGATTTCATTCTTTTGTTTTGTGGGTACAGCTTGACATGGCAAAGTCAAAAAAGAGCAAGGAAAATAATATAGTAGGGAGTGCTGTTACTCGTCGTGTGAAACGGAAAAGGTTTTGCCATCGAGATTTTGCTGGTACTTATAGTGTAGTAGAAGGTCCAAGTCCACCGGCTAAATCTACAAACACAGTATCACCTGCTCCACCAGCTGCAGCATCCACTTCAACTGTACCAGCATCTTAACCAGTTACTCGTTCGTTTGCTCCGGAACTGGACAGTTCCCAAGCTGCCTTCACACCTAACACTACTTCCGAAGCACTGCTGACACAACAGGACTTAGCAAGATCAGATGAACCTCATGAGTATCAACACCAAGACGGTACCCGACCGAGTCAAGTTGCGGTTGCATGCTCCTTTATATGTACTCTCACAGTTTGATGTACACTAACACTTTCCATATTCGTTGTTGAACTAGCACCATGGTGCAAGCGGAAACAGACATCAGGGATAATGCTTGACAGATTAACAAAATCTAAAGGAGGAAGAATGGAGATCCATTTTGAGGCAGGTTTAAAAAGGCCACGTGATGCTACAGAGTCAGCCAAGTTAGTATCAGAGGCAGCAGTTGCCATTATGTGTCATGCACGTATCCTCCCAACGTGGATCCAGCACAGGAATGAGAAAGACAATACCCAGTTTAACACCTTCCTTGACCATTTATCCATAAGTAATGTTATTCATCGCAATTAGTAATATTGTCTTGCTCTGTCCCATACTTTCTAGCTTCCTCCTAATAAGACGCACATTCTTTTTTCAACAGATGAGGTTCAAGTTGGATCCGAAGTATGATGCAACTAAACAAGCATGCACTCATGTTTTTCAGTCTGCTCTGCAATAGTATCGGTACCACCTTAGAAAATCTCACTTTGAAGGCAAGGCTAACAATGAAATCGCCCAAACATCTCCAGTGGAATATATTACAGATGAAGACTGGACAGCCCTCGTTAAACACTGGTCTGATCCAAAGTATCAGGTAGGCTATATGTATTTGATCATACCACATATTGAACTTCTATTTATGTATGTGCCTTACAAGTGTATCTTCTTCTAGGCTAACTGTTTGAAGAACAAAACCAACCATTCTAAAGTGAAATTCCAACAGACAACAGGATCTCGTAGCTATATTGCACACTGCGAGGCTCTTGTAAATAGCTGCTACTTCCTTCTTTTTTTTGTGCCATATTACCATATCTATATTGACTTGTTCCAAATACAGAGGAAAGCTCGTGCGGACCAAAAGGAACCTGAACCGAATGCAGTGCAAATCTTCAAGGATTGCCACACCAGCAAGATCAAGGGCATGAGCACACCAGTTCAAGCCGCTGTTGTAAGTCCTTACTCCTCCTGCCTTGAACTGATTGGTACTGTGATGTGTTCATTTAACTACTTGGTTTGCAGCCAATGTCAGTTACTCTGTTCACTTTTATTCACAGTTGTCTTAACGTATCATTTCACCTTATATGGTTCAAAAGAGATGAAGGATATTCTTTTGGTCTTGATCTGTAATCTAGTTGTTATGTTCACGTGCGCACACAATGATAAAATAGCCTGTTTGTTTTATATCTGTTTGCCCATGATATGAATGATGTCATACTATGTTCATCCTACTTTAAACCATGTCTCTTTATCCTTAGATGTCAACGAATGTGAGGAAATAGACAATAGAGTAGGCATGCTACATGGACATATGTTCCGAAAGTGATTTTATTATGTAGTTCGCACTACAATACATGCTAATGTATTACAGTAGTTCACCAAAATAAGTTATGTATAAATGTTTAACCTACTTTGTTTGATTTTGTCTCATTAGTAACTTATCTGGTACACTAATCTACAAGTTCAAACTTTCAGGAAGCTATGGAACAAATGATTGAATAGCCACAACCACCTAAAGGTGACGAGGCTACTACAGGCACAATGTCACCTCTTGCTGCAGTGCGTCAGTATGACTCCACTAACAGTGCAAAAAGCACCTTCCTGCGTAATTCTGGGTTGGTTATCAAGGTAACCTTGTCCAAATCGCCTACTGAACAAAATCTTCCTGCTAGACAGAGTGATATATCTGTGCTCCAGACACAAGTCCAATCCCTAATGGACGTTGTTTCGGAAACAAGAATAGTGGTTGAGAAATGTCGTCAAGATATTAATGGTTTTGAAACCAGACTACCAGACATTCACTTCGTTGTTCAAGAGCAATGGCGGAAAAAAGGTGGAGATCGTGCTGCTACATCAGATTCTACAGCCTGAGACATTAGCACTCAGGTCAAATGATCTGTGCTTCTATACATCTGATGATGTTTTTATCTGGAAGGACTGTACACTTTATGCCAATAGGCCTTTTGTTGTATGGTTGGAATTTATTTTGTTGTGATACAACATTTATGATGCTGCCTCAGGCTGCAGTAATTACGACGCTATTTTTGTATAGTGTAGGTTTATCTTAGTAATATATTCGGCCGAAAGCTTCGTAGGAGCCCAACATGCCAACATTCGTCGGGCCCATTCCAATTGGGCTAAAAACAATTACGGGCCGAAATTGGCATGTAGCCCACTAAAAATATCTAGGCCTAAATCAGCATAAGCTTTCATATTTTTCTGGTAGGCATGTGCCCATAGTGGGCCTTTAACAGGCCTAAACATAATTTTGGACCTTAGTAAAAATAGGCCGTTTACATGTGTAAATATCTCGAGCCCATAAAAAACATTGGCCTTTAATAGACCGAAAGTGAGATTGGGCCCTGATTGTGCCAAATAACCCACTGGACTTAGCAGGCCGAAATGGTGGCCCATTTATGATGCGGATCTTTGACAGGCCGAAATTCGGACGGGTCATAAATGTGCCGACCTAATACACGGGCCTTTAATAGGCCGGAACTTCGGTCGGGCTAGATTATCGTCATTTTTATATGGGTCGTTAATGGGCCTGATATGACGTTGGGCCACATATGGCCCATGGTTTACGTCCGGCATTAACAGGCCGAAAATGACAACAGGCCGAAAGTGGCCCAAAGCTATAGTGGGCCTCTAACAGGCCGAATGTCGGACATGGTCAAATATGACCCAAATCCTTCACGGTCGTTTATGGGCCGAATGTTTTGATGGCCTGTAAATGAGCCCAAATGAAGCCAGACCTTTAACAGGCCGGAAATACACCGGGCCGTAATTTGGCCCAATTACTTAGAGGACTGTTAACGGGCCAGAAGTGACCATGGGCCGCGTTGATGACAAGTTTAGGACAGGTCGTTGACGGGCTGATTTGACATAGAATGTTGGGCCTTTAGCTGGGCCAGCCCATTATGGTCTGCAGGATCTTGTGGGCCTTTAGTTGGGCCGACCCATTGTGGTCCGCAAAATCTTGTGGGCCTTTAGCTGGGCCGGCCCATTATGGTCTGCAAAATCGTGTGGGCCTTTAGATGGGCCGGCCCATTATGGTCCGCTAAATTTTGTGGGCCTTTAGCTGGGCCGGCCCGTTATGGTCCGCTAAATCTTATAGGCCTTTGGTTGGGCCGACCCATTTAAATTTTGTGGGCCACTTTTGGGCTGGTCCACGTGTCAACATATCATAGGCCCATCTCGATCGTTGGATGAGTGACACCTGTGCCAACACGGAGTTGACCCGTGGATCCGTCAGCCAATGAGAATTTTACACGCGGAAAATCGGCATTGGTCGTGGCTGTTAACGGGTTATCGGATCCAAAATCCGACCCGATAGCTTAACGGCGTTCCGTTACGGTGGATGCCACGTGTCGGTCACCCTTCACAAAAGCACTTCGGTGACGCGCAATTTATTGTCATGGAAGTGGACACTTCCGTGATGATAATTTTGGCAATGTCATGGAACACTTCTACGATAGCACAAGTATGACTATCTTGATTCTGTCATAAATTTGTCATGGATGTACATGCATGACACAAAACGCGACCTACTGTGACAAACACGTATCATCACGGAAGCGTATTTTTTTGTAGTGCAAGACACTCTTTGTTATTTGGTTGCAGGGTTGCTTCAGAGAGACCATCTTCATCCTATGCCTCCTACGGATTGATAAACCTTAGGTCACCCACTTGAGGGAAATTTGCTACTGTCCTACAAACCTCTGCACTTGGAGGCCCAACAACGTCTACAAGAAGAAGGTTGTGTAGTAGACATCAAGATCTTTTCTGGCGCCGTTGCCGGGGAGGTTAGTGCTTGAAGGTATATCTTTACATCTTGCAATCGAGTCTTTTAGTTTCTTGTTTTATCACTAGTTTAGTTTATAAAAGAAAACAATAAAAAATGGAATTGAGTTTGTCTCATACGCTTCACCTTTTTCATATCTTCGTGAGTATGATGGAAAGGATAATTGTGCTCAAGTGCTAGAAGAAGATATCTATAAAATATTTGGCACTAAATATTTGAATGATGAGCATGATTGCAATGTTGTTAGTATGAATTCCTTGAATATCCATGATGCTAATGATATGCAAAGCCACAAGCTTGAGGAAGCTATGTTTGATGAAGATGATATTTTTTTGTCCCCCAAGTTTTGATGAGCAAATTTATTATGATGAAAGCATGCCTCCTATCTATGATGATTATTGTGATGACACGTATGCTTTAAAGAATAATGATAACCATGAAACTTGTCATCTTGATTTTAATTTTCAATCACATGATAGTTATTTTGTTGAGTTTGCTCCCACTATTATTCATGACAAGAATTTTGCTTATGTGGAGAGTAGTAAATTTTCTATGCTTTTAGATCATGAAAAGGATGCTTTATGTGATGGTTATATTGTTGAATTTATTCATGGTGCTACTGAAAATTATTATGAGGGAGGAATATATGCTTGTTGGAATTGCAATAATATCAAGTTTCCTCTCTATGTGCTTAAAGTTCTGAAGTTATGCTTGTTTTGCCTTCCTATGCTAGTTGATTATTGTTCCCATAAGTTGTTTGATCACAAAACCCCTATGCATAGGAAGTGTGTTATACTTAAATGTGCTAGTCATATTCTTCATGATGCTCTCTTTATGTTTCAATTCTTATCTTTTCTGTGAGCATCATTGAAATCATCATGCCTAGCTAGGTGCGTTAAACGATAGCGCTTGTTGGGAGGAAACCCAATTTTATTTTTGTTCCTTGCTTTTTGTTCCTGTTTAGTAATAAATAATTCATCTAGACTCTGTTTAGATGTGGTTTTATGCTTCTAATTAGTGTTTGTGCCAAGTAGAACCGTTGGGAAGACTTGGGGAAAGTCTTGTTGATCATGCTATAAAAAACAGAAACTTTAGCACTCACGAGAATTGCTGCCATTTTTATTTGGAGAGTGATATTTAGTTAATTCTTTTTTGCATATGATTAATAGATAAATTCCTCACGTACATCCATTTATTTAAGAATTTTATGAGTTCCATAAGTATACGTTTGATCCAGATTACTACAGACTGTTCTGTTTTCGAAAGATTCTGTTTTCTATGTGTTGTTTGCTTATTTTGATGAATCTATGAGTAGTATCGGAGGGTATGAACCATAGATAAGTTGGAATACAGTAGGTTTAACACCAATATAAATAAAGAATGAGTTCATTACAGTACCTTGAAGTGGTGTTTTGTTTTCTTTCGCTAACGGAGCTTACGAGTTTTCTGTTAAGTTTTGTGTTGTGAAGTTTTCAAGTTTTGCGTAAAGATTCGATGGACTATGGAATAAGGAGTGGCAAGAGCCTAAGCTTGGGGATTCCCAAGGCACACCAAGGTAATATTCAAGGACAAACAAGATCCTAAGCTTGGGGATTCCCCGGAAGGCATCCCCTCTTTCGTCTTCGTTCATAGGTAACTTTACTTGGAGATATATTTTTATTCGCCACATGGTATGTGTTTTGCTTGGAGAGTCATTTTATTTTATTTTGTTTTGCTTGCTGTTTGAATAAAATACCAAGATCTGAAATTATTAAACGTTACAGAGTCTTCACATGGTTGCATAATTATTCAACTACTCATTGATCTTCACTTATATCTTTTGGAGTAGTTTGTCATTTGCTCTAGTGCTTCACTTATATCTTTTAGAGCATGGTGGTGGTTTTATTTTATAGAAATAGATGAACTCTCATGCTTAACGTATATTATTTTGAGAGTCTTAAATAGCATGGTAATTTTCTTAAATAATCCTAATATGCTAGGCATCCAAGAATAATAAAAACTTTCATATAGAGTGCATTGAATACTAAGAGAAGTTTGATGCTTGATGATTGTTTTGAGATATGGAGGTAATAATATCAAAGTCGTGCTAGTTGGGTAGTTGTGAATTTGAGGAATACTTGTGTTGAAGTTTGCAAATCTCGTAGCAAGCACGTATGGTAAACGTTATGTAACAAATTTGAAACATGAGGTGTTATTTGATTTTCCTCCTTATGAGTGGCGGTCGGGGACGAGCGATGGTCTTTTCCTACCAATCTATCCCCCTAGGAGCATGCGCGTAGTGCTGAGGTTTTTGATGACTTGTAGATTTTTGCAATAAGTATGTGAGTTCTTTATGACTAATGTTGAGTCCATGGATTATATGCACTCTCACCCTTCCATCCTTGCTAGCCTCTTCGGTATTGTGCATTGCCCTTTCTCACATTGAGAGTTGGCGCAAACTTTGTCGGTGCATCCAAACCCCGTGATATGATACGCTCTTTCACACATAAACCTCCTTATATCTTCCTCAAAAAAGCCACCATACCTACCTATTATGGCATTTCCATAGCCATTCCGAGATATATTGCCATGCAACTTTCCACCATTCCGTTTATTATGACACGCATCATCATTGTCATATTGCTTTGCATGATCATGTAGTTGACATCGCATTTGTGGAAAAGCCACCATTCATAATTTTTCATACATGTCACACTTGATTCATCACAATCCCGGTACACTGCCGGGGGCATTCATATAGAGTCATATCTTGTTCTAAGTATCGAGTTGTAATCATTGAGTTGTAAATAAATAGAAGTGTGATGATCATCATTTTCTAGAGCATTGTCCCAAGTGAGGAAATAAATAAATAAAAAGAGAAAGGCCATAAAAAAGGAGAAGGCCCAAAAAAAGGAGATAAAGGCCATAAAAAAGAGAAGGCCCCCAAAAAATGAGAGAAAAAGAGAGAAGGGACAATGCTACTATCCTCTGCCACACTTGTGCTTCAAAGTAGCACCATAATCCTCATGATAGAGAGTCTCTTGTTTTGTCACTTTCATATACTAGTGGGAATTTTTCATTATAGAACTTGGCTTGTATATTCCAACAATGGGCCTCCTCAAGTGCCCTAGGTCTTCGTGAGCTTTCATACATTTATAGCTCTAGTGCATCCGTTGCATGGCAATCCCTACTCCTTGCATTAACATCAATCGATGGGCATCTCCATAGCTCATTGATTAGCCTTGTTGATGTGATACTTTATCCTTTTTGTCTTCTCCACATAACCCCCATCATCATATTCTATTCCACCCATAGTGCTATATTCATGGCTCACGCTCATGTATTGCGTGAAAGTTTATAGGTTTGAGATTACTAAAGTATGAAACAATTGCTTGGCATGTCGTCGGGGTTGTGCATGATGAGAGCATTCTTGTGTGACGAAAATGGAGCATGACTAAACTATATGATTTTGTAGGGATGAACTTTCTTTGGCCATGTTATTTTGAGAAGACATAATTGCTTAGTTAGTATGCTTGAAGTATTATTATTTTTATGTCAATATGAACTTTTACCTTGAATCTTTTGGATCTGAATATTCATGCCACAATTAAGAAGAATTACATTGAAATTATGCCAAGTAGAACTCCGCATCAAAAAATTTGTTTTTATCATTTACCTACTCGAGGACGAGCAGGAATTAAGCTTGGGGATGCTGATACGTCTCCAACGTATCTATGATTTTTGATTGCTCCATGCTATATTATCTACTGTTTTGGATGTTTAAGGGCTTTATTATACACGTTTATATCATTTTTGGGACTAACCTATTAACCCAGAGCCCAGTGCCAGTTTCTGTTTTTACCTTGTTTTAGAATATCGCAGAAAAGGAAAACCAAACGGAGTCCAATTGACCTGAAACTTCACGGAACTTATTTTTGGATCAGAAGAAGCCCAGAAGACTTGGATGCATGTCGGTGGATCTACAAGGAGGCCACGAGGCAGGGGGCGCGCCCACCCCCCTGGGCGTGCCCTCCACCCTAGTGGGCCCCTCGTAGCCCCCCTGACGTACTTCTTCCGCCTATATATCTCCATATACCCTAAAAACATCGGGGAGCACAATAGATCGGGAGTTCAGCCGCCAGAAGCCTCCATAGCCACCGAAAGCCAATCTAGACCCGTTCCGGCACCCTGCCGGAGGGGGAATCCCTCTCCGGTGGCCATCTTCATCATCCCGGTGCTCTCCGTGACGAGTAGGGAATAGTTCTCCCTCGGGGCTGAGGGTATGTACCAGAAGCTATGTGTTTGATCTCTCTCTCTCTCGTGTTCTTGAGGTGATACGATCTTGATTTATCGCGAGCTTTGCTATTATATTTGGCTCCTATGATGTTTTCTCCCCCCCCCCCTCTACTCTCTTGTAATGGATTGAGTTTCCCCTTTGAGGTTATCTTATCGGATTGAGTCTTTAAAGTTTTGAGAACACTTGATGTATGTCTTGCCGTGCGTATCTGTGGTGACAATGGGATATCACGTGATTCACTTGATGTATGTTTTGGTGATCAACTTGCGGGTTCCGCCCATGAACCTATGCACAGGGGTTGGCACTCGTCTTCATCGTGATTCTTCGGTAGAAACTTTGGGGCACTCTTTGAGGTGCTATGTGTTGGTTGAATAGACGAATATGAGATTGTGTGATGCATATCGTATAATCATACCCACGAATACTTGAGGTAACATTAGAGTATCTAGGTGACATTAGGGTTTTGGTTGATTTGTGTCTTAAGGTGTTATTCTAGTACGAACTCTAGGGCTGTTTGTGACACTTATAGGAATAGCCCAACAGATTGATTGGAAAGAATAACTTTCAGGTGGTTTCGTACCCTACCATAATCCCTTCGTTCGTTCTCCGCTATTAGTGACTTTGGAGTGACTCTTTGTTTAATGTTGAGGGATAGTTATGTGATCCAATTATGTTATTATTGTTGAGAGAACTTGCACTACTGAAAGTATGAACCCTAGGCCTTGTTTCAACACATTGCAATACCGTTTACACTCACTTTTATCATTAGTTACCTTGCTGTTTTTGTATTTTCAGATTACAAAAACCTATATCTACCATCCATATACCACTTGTATCACCATCTCTTTGCCGAACTAGTGCACCTATACAATTTACCATTGTATTGGGTGTGTTGGGGACACAAGAGACTCTTTGTTATTTGGTTGCAGGGTTGCTTGAGAGAGACCATCTTCATCCTACGCCTCCTACGGATTGATAAACCTTAGGTCATCCACTTGAGGGAAATTTGCTACTGTCCTACAAACCTCTGCACTTGGAGGCCCAACAACGTCTACAAGAAGAAGGTTGTGTAGTAGACATCATGTCCCCCTCCACCGTATTCCACCTTGGTTATATCGTAGAAGTAATTAGGCGAAGCCCTGCATTGGTAGCAACATCATCACCGTCATCATGCCGTCGTGTTGACATAACTCTCCTGTGAAGCTTTGCTGGATCGGAGCTCGCCTGTCAGGACCCCGATTCCAAGTCACATCGATCTAGCCGGTAACACCTCATATCACTTTGCGGCCTCACGCATGGTATTCCCACTGGTGTCGCCTTACCATGGCCCAGGACCGTTTATGCCTTTTGGCTCACGTATATGATAGTGTCTCTAGCATCCATATGACAGAGAACCCGGGCCGACATGGCTAGTCGTGAACCCAAAGCGGCACTAACCTATGGGGACAGGCATACATGAATCACGTCGAGCATGTCGGTCAGCAGCGTGTGAATCCGGACTGTAGCACTTGGCTAACAGGACTCCGGGAACCCGGGCTGTAGCAGGCTAGGCAGGACTCCGGATGTCACCGCATGACATTTCCCCGAAGGGACAGACACAGGAACGAAGTGAAACACATGCCGGCCAGTCAAGTGTCCTGAGCAGTAGTGCTGGGCTAACAGGACTCCGGTGAACCGGGCTGTAGCGGACTACTATGGCTCATGGAAGCACTTAGACTACATTTCCCCATAAGAGAGGCTGCCAAGGCTAAACAACTAGATTATCGGATCCCACACATACCAAGCATTTCAATCATACACACAATATGCTCGATATGTGTAAATACAACATGGCATCACAACATAACTCTACAACTCAAGTATTTATTCATTAGGATCCAAGGAGCGAGATGTTACAAACATGGGTCTCATGACCCAACAATCATAGCATACAAATCAAGGCACAAGCAGAAGCTTAGCATGTCTGAGTAAAGACATCTACAAATGGAAAAGGCTAAGAAGCCTGACTATCTACCAGATCCTGCCGAGGCACAAGATCGTAGCTGAGGTATCAAGCTAAATGTCGAAGTCCACGCGGAACTACTAGCGAGACTGAAATATCTCTGCAAAACATAAGTTAAGCAAACGTGAGTACAAAGGTACTCAGCAAGACTTACATCAGAACTAGCGACATATGCATCGGTATCAACAAGGGGGGGTGGAGTTTAACTGCAGCAAGCCAGCTTTGACTCAGTGGCTAACCTGAACTACGACTGCAAGCAACTCTTTTGAGGTGGCGCACACGGGTCCACATATTCACCATTCAATACACCACTATGGATCCGCTCCCGTCTCCCTACGAGAAGGCCATCCATAGCACTCACACTTGTCTTGCGAGTTTTAAAGTATCCACTTTCATTTGTCTATGAACAGTTATAGGCAACCCAGAAGTCCATTACCGCGGACACGGCTATTCGAATAGATGATGTTAACCCTGCAGGGGTGTACTTCTTCACACACGCTCTCACCACTTACCGCCGTTTACACGACATGTACTCGGCAACCTTCAAGCGGAAGCCCAACGAGGGTGTCGGCCACGGCCTACCTAAACACTCAAGTCTCTAGTCCAGGTTTATCGCCTATCCAGGTTCCATCCGCAGGGAGTCTGGCCGAGGTTTCCACATACGGCCCCGAACGATGTGAACAGGGTTCCCGAGACACCAAACGGGTGCCCGGTACACTGTGCCACGGTGTATCTACCGCATCATAGCCCACCCCTAGGGTCAGCGCTACGCACGTTCGCCAACACATAACCTACAAACACCAGAAACTAGTTGCAACTCTTGGACAGAGTACTAGGGTGATTAAGAAGCCGAGAGGGTCCATTGGTTTCGGGCCCAATGCATGGTAGTAACTGTTTCATGGATCACAAACACAGAACTCAGTTCCTGAGGACGACTTCAATGAGACAACCCACCATGTACTCCTACATGGCCTCTCACCGCTACCTTTACCAAATCGTGTTCACACATTTAGCTCTCAACAGTAGGACATGTTCACACACCTCCGATTCATTCCTGATGAATCGGACCTAACACAACTCTATGCAATAGCAGGAATGACAACAAGCATGAATGAGTAGGCACATCAGGGCTCAAACAACTCCTACTCATGCTAGTGGGTTTCATCTATTTACTGTGGCAATGACAGGTCATGCAGAGGATAAGGGGTTCAACTACCACAACAAGTAACAGATGAATCGGTGTTGTCCTAATGCAGTAGAAGAGAGCAGGAGCGAGAGGGTGGGATTGTATCGGAATGAACAAGGGGGTTTTGCTTGCCTGGCACTTCTGAAGATATCATTGGGTCTTCATCAGTGTCACCAAATTCATCGCTGGATCAATGTCTGCTAAGGGGGGACAAACACCGGCAACTAAGAAAGAACACAATCAACACATGGTGATATGCAACAATATGATGCATGCTATGACATGGCAATATGAATGTGTTTTGGGCTAATGCAACATAAAGTCATTTTAATTGAAGTGGAATTCAAAACTATATCAAATTCCAACTCCAAACCTATTATGAAATTTGCCCTAATCATGTTTCATCCTAAACAGTGAGGTTAACTTGCTCAAACATGCATGAAAACTGTACAGATGGATTCCTTGAATTTTTTTGATACTTTTTCATATATAATTTATTTCATTTGGAATTACGGTTTAATTTCTATGAATTTTAGAAGTTTTGGGCATTTTCTGGAATTTCTGAATTATTTTAAATCCAGAAAATGATTAATTGCGTCAGCATTGCGTCATGCTGGCGTTAGCAGGTCAACAGGGCTGTCCAGGTCAAACCTGGCGGCTGGGCCCCACTAGTCAGTCTCACAGTTAACTATTTGGGTTAACTAGACTAACTAAACAACACTGGGCCCACTAGTCAGTGACTAACTAAACTAACTTAATTAAGTTTAGCTCTAACTAACTGGGTTAGCCAGGCGAGGCCCGCATGTCAGTGACTCAAGGGTTAAACAGAGGTCAACCTTGGGTCAAACCCGACGCTAACTGGGCTTTGACCCACTGCAGGGCGCGCTGTCAGTGACTAGGTGAGGTCCAGCTGGCGGGGATTAGCACTAATGACCCCGCCACGTCGGCTGTCGCCGGAGTTGGCCGGTGGCGACCAAACCCGCGGCGGCAACGCGCCGGATTTGCGCTAAAGGCGACGGGGGCGGTGGCTAAGGGCATTGGGGCGTAGCCTGGACTCGCCCGCATCCAGGGAGGTAGGTGGGTGGCCGTGGGGGCGCCGGAGCTCGCCGGAACGGAGCTCGCGGCGGCGGCCGGAGCTCGGGTGACGATGGATTCAGGGCTAGAGAGCGTGGGAGGGGGAGGTACTGGTGGCTACGGGTTCGCGGAGACGCGCTAAGCACAGTGGTGTGCTCGCACACGGGCTGCAGTGCCCATGGCCGCATCTGCGTCATCGCCGGCGGCGAGGAGCTGACGGCTTCGGTGGAAGATGCGGCTAGAGGACGGGAACGAGCTCAGTGAGGAGGGGGATAGACGCAGCAGCTCACAGCGAGTTGAACGAAGGCCTCGGCATGCTCGCGAAGGGGTTGGTGACGACGTGAGGTCGGTGGCGATCTCCAGCGGCAGAGGAGGAAGAAGACGATGGCAACGGTGATGCAGGCCGTCCGGGCTTGGTTCCTTCGTCTTGGAGAAACGGTGCGAGGATTCAGAGCTCGGGGGCACGACCCGAGGGCGAGGGGGCGGCTTTGGCTGCGCGTACGCGAGGTGGTGGCCGGCGGTTGCTCCCGGATGGAGCTTGGGGAGGAGCTAGGGGTGAGGGAGAGAGTAGAGAGTGAGGGAGAGGAGCGAGGGGTCTCCAGGGGGTGTCGTGGCGCTCGGAGCCGTCCCCAGCAACAGCGGCAACCAGTAGCTGGCCGAGTGCATGCGCGCGTGCCGCGACCACACGCCCTCCTGCCTACTGGCAGGAGGTTAGGGGTGACTAGTGCGTTGGCCTCGTGGGCTGGCTGTCCACTGGGCCGGCCAGGTAAGTCCAGGTAGGCTTTTTTTTGTTTTTGTTTTCTATTTGTTTGCTGCTGTTTTGACTTTAGTAAAAATACTAAAGCATGTTGTAAAATGCTGGAATAATTTGTGGACACTCTCTAGATTATTCTAGTGGCCCACATTTAATTTCAGCATTATCTGAGCATTTAAATTATTTATAGTATTTAAATGCCCAAAGTTAAATACAATATGAATTAATTCAAAAATCCAGGAATGACCTAGAAATATGTTCATCATTTTTGGCAGAGGTTTTCACCCTTATCAGAAATCATGAACATTTTCAAAGGGCATTTTGGGTTCATTGAAATGACTTTAGTTGAGCCTATTTGAAATCCATGTGGTGCTAGGGTTTGAACATCCCCATTTTAGGTTTAAGAGAAATTTAAACATGATGCAACACAATACTAGCTAACCCAGAGCAGACTAGAAGTAGGGATGTGACAACTCACCCCCACAAAAATTAGAATCTCGTCCCAAGATTCAAGCGTAGGGTAAGATGAAGGCGGACGCAAACTTAACCCAATCTTCACGATCCAAGTCGCACTTCATAAGAACGTTGATTCGATCACCATCTTTGTCTCGATGTCTTGCTCTGAGAACTCCAACCAACATGACAACGAGAGGGAAGGGAAAACTCTAGAAGGATCGATCTTCTCGAAGATCAAACAACTCAGGATCAACTCATGGAGTGAGACATAGGAACATCTCTCCAATTGAGACACAAAGTTCACATCAGGGTGATGGAATTCAGACGACGAGGATTCAAGTTGGTAGGTAGTAATTCCACACTTGAGTAAGGTGGTGCAAGGTTTCAAGGTTGCGAGGAGATAATTGTCATGAACCCATAACAGGGCACCTCGGAGAAGGTGACTCGTTGAACTGTTCCCTTAAGTGGCAAAAAGAATTACTTTTGATCCATAAATCATTGAAACTCTTCATACCAGCTTAAGGCAATTTACAATTGTTTGTTTGAGATAGCTCGAAGAGATGGCATACTCGGACTGGGATGGATGATGTGGACTACCTTGTTGAAGACAACGCAAGGGATGATTTTGCTTACACGTGCTCTCAAGAACATGAGCATTTCCGTATTAATCAAGGTTTTACCAATATCCGTGTCAAGGATCCTGGCAACACAACATGCTACCATGATGAATAATGGTGGAAGATGCAGATGCAAAGAAAGATAATACTTCCTCATATTTCACCTTAGCGAGGCCAAGGGATAAAAATCTAGATGATCGACCGAGAGACATTTAGCGCTCCGCTTCTAATGTTCTCCTTGATGTGCTAGCCTAACCCATTCATTGAAATGGTTTGGTATCTAGAACATCAAGTAGTAGGTCAGACTTCGGGAGCTCAGGAATCCATAAGGAATAACTACTGGAGTAAATCCTACGTAATCCTTATGGGGAGGTGGCCAACTTACTCAATCAAGATACTACAATAAAGGTCTTCCGGCTGGGTGTGTTGGCCACGACATCCACTTTACAGGGTTACAGAGAGACCAATATTATAGCTCTTGGGAAAACGTCCCAACCATCACATCTGCCTGAGATTCAGATCTGGTTGGTGTCAGGATATTACAGACTCATCGAGACTAGAAAGAAATGAAAGTTTGCAACACAAATCGACGAGATGACATTGTGAGATTCTCAGGAAATGGACTATGGTAGTAAGCTCCAAAACATGAGCTGGTTCAGCTAAACACATGTGAACACGTTGTCCCAGACAAGCATGACCACATGGTGGTCTTACAATGAAACACTACCGAGTCCTGGTTGGGAACCATCATCAAGGATATCGAAGTCCTTGCATAAGTCATATGATTAGCTCTTATGGAGAACTTCTTCTCCCTGAACAAGTCAATCAGTGGATTGGTGTGCTAGGGATACGTATGGAATGAAGATGATGAGTCTATCAGACCATAGAGTACTTCGCACGTGCATGACTGACTTGGGATGATTCCAGAGGAAGCAAAACAAACTTTCCCGAATTCACAGCGGCAACTTACATCAAATGCACGTGAATCAAAGGAAGTCACTTCTTTCATCCTAACATATACTTCATGAACGGGGCGTGAAGAAAATGCTTACACAAGTTTCCAGCACTAGCTGGATGTTCAACACAATCATGGAGGAGACAAAATGCCGCTGATGGGCTCAACAGCAACTCATCAGAATTTCCATATCACTGGACTTCCACCACTATGTGAACAATGTGATAGTATTGGTCAGACCAAAGATATAATGGTGTATGCTCGAGGGACAACCGCAAGTAAGACAACATTACGAACATCGTTGGTTCTGATTTGATTTGACGATAGCCCACACTCAAATCAAGGTTTGGACAAGATAATAGATTCAACAGCTGATCACGGGGATCAATCGATGAAGATATCATCTTTCTTCAACACACACACACACACACACACACACACACACACACACACACACACACACACAAGGATATCCCTTAGTGATGAACTAAGTCGGACAAGTTTTCATCTTCCAACTCTCCAAGTTGTTGTTTAACTTAACCAACTAGCTCAGGGTATCCAACACAGATTCTTGGAGAATGGGTGGTTTAGGGGAAAACCAACATGATCACGAACTCAACATAGCGGTCAGGTGACAATCGGGTAATAGTTCTGAGAAGATATTTGGAAAATCACGAACCACCGATATGTTATTAAGCTCGAGAACAATTTTGCTTTTCAGGCAAGACGATATGATCAAGGAGTGAGGGATTGTCACAATCCTCACTCCTTGGTCGATGAGTGCACCCAGAAATATGGACTAGGTAGCATGATCAATCTTAGAATGGTAGTTCAATAACCAACACGCTAAGAATGAGAATATTGTCCATTTACTACCAAGCAACGAGTTGCTCAGAGTATTGATTTCACACATCACGATTCACTTGTCGGCATTCTGGTTGCGACAACACGGGACCGAGGAATGAACGATGATGGTAGGAGGTATCACTATATCAAGAGTTCATAGGAGGTTGTGCAATTCCTATGATATTCCTGACATAAAGAGGCAATACTTCAGGGTAGATCATAATCAAAAGCTGGATTGGCATTTTGATCTGCGGAATACAACTGCTTTGATCCAATCCTAGATATGGATGAGGTACTAGAGTTTGTTTCTCCTAGTCATTCTGAAATAGAACGGCTCGACGGACCACGAGAAAAATAAGCACCGATAACACGAATGCACAACTAAAGAGGGACAACTCAAAGGAACATATAACTTCCTGAGTTGTGGATGCATAGATTAGTATGTCGAATCAAATTCAACAGGTATCTTCCGGATAACCCATGCAGGAAGGTAGAACTGACAGAATCACAATTATGAATGGAGAACTCCTCAAGAGTACTCTGATTGTGATATTTTGGTTCAAAGAACTTCTGCCTTAACGGTTCATGGTATTTGGAAGGAAGAAATACCACGGACCTCGACGGCTGTCACAAGGTTCCTAATATCCTAAAGGAACTATCAAACACTATCAACATGAGGTAAGTAGGGTGAATCTCGGGTTCAGGAACCCATGAATAGAATACCTACCACTACATGGCATCCTGGGATGCTTTTGAGAATAATGGCCAGAATCACACACTGGGGATACAAAACATGGCTAGATCACTAGGTGACTCCCTAAAACACCTAGGGTCATAGTAATAGCTCCAACATATATGTCGAGGCAACAAAGTACCTCAACTCACTGATTAGTGTGATTAATCCGGCCCAAATGGACATCAGGAACAGGAGGAAGGGGTTTGCAAATGCATCAGACTACTTAGAAACCTGGGATGACTCGGACAGCATAACGGCTGTAAATGCTCAAAAGGATTTGAGACATCCTGCAAAATGGTGGCATAACCACTCAATATCACAATATCAAGGTTCTGAGGCCAGCTATGAACATATGGAAGTAGTAGGAACTGAACTGAGGCTTGAACTCAACAATCCAAGGCAACTACGCTTTTAGTAACACGTCATCCTGAGAGATAGAAGAGAAGCCTAGTTCTTAACCCGCGTAGAATGAGAAGAGAATGACTCAGATCAGAGGGCATAAGGTAAAGGAGTAAAAAGAGCCTTACGTTACCTTCCACAATCAATTCCCTTACATAACTAAAGCATTTCTAGACTCGACTTTGACTAGTTGGCTTGGTAATCCTACAGGCAGTCAGGCTCTGATACCAAAGCTGTCAGGATCCTGATTCCAAGTCACATCGATCTAGCCGGTAACACCTCATATCACTTTGCGGCCTCACGCACGGTATTCCCACGGGTGTCGCCTTACCATGGCCCGGGACCGTTTGCGCCTTTTGGCTCACGTATATGATAGTGTCGCTAGCATCCATATGACAGAGAACCCGGGCCGACATGGCTAGTCGTGAACCCAAAGCGGCACTAACCTTTGGGGACAGGCATACATGAATCACATCGAACATGTTGGTCAGCAGCGTGTGAATCTGGACTGTAGCACTTGGCTAACAGGACTCCGGGAACCCGGGCTGTAGCAGGCTAGGCAGGACTCCGGATGTCACTGCGTGACATTTCCCGAAGAGACAGACACAGGAACAAAGTGAAACACATGCCGGCCAGTCAAGTGTCCTGAGTAGTAGTGATGGGCTAACAGGACTCCGGTGAACCGGGCTGTAGCGGACTACTATGGCTCATGGAAGCACTTAGACTACATTTCCCCATAAGAGAGGCTGCCAAGGCTAAACAACTAGATTGTCGGATCCCACACATACCAAGCATTTCAATCATACGCACAATATGCTCGATATGTGTAAATACAACATGGCATCACAACATAACTCTACAACTCAAGTATTTATTCATTAGGCTTCGAGGAGCGAGATGTTACAAACATGGGTCTCATGACCCAACAATCATATATAGCATACAAATCAAGGCACAAGCGGAAGCTTAACATGTCTGAGTACAGACATCTACAAATGGAAAAGGCTAAGAAGCCTGACTATCTACCAGATCCTGCCGAGGCACAAGATCGTAGTTGAGGTATCAAGCTAAATGTCGAAGTCCACGAGGAACTACTAGCGAGACTGAAATCTCTCTGCAAAACATAAATTAAGCAAACGTGAGTACAAAGGTACTAAGCAAGACTTACATCAGAACTAGCTACATATGCATCAGTATCAACAAGGGGGGTGGTGGAGTTTAACTGCAGCAAGCCAGCTTTGATTCAGTGGCTAACCTGAACTACGACTGCAAGCAACTCTTTTGAGGTGGCGCACACTAGTCCACATATTCACCATTCAATACACCACTATGGATCCGCTCCCGTCTCCCTACAAGAAGGCCATCCATAACACTCACACTTGTCTTGCGAGTTTTAAAGTATCCACTTTCACTTGTCTATGAACTGTTATAGGCAACCCAGAAGTCCATTACCGCGGACACGGTTATTCGAATAGATGATGTTAACCCTGCAGGGGTGTACTTCTTCACACACGCTCTCACCACTTACCGCCGTTTACACGACATGTACTCCGCAACCTTCAAGCGGAAGCCCAACGAGGGTGTCGGCCACGGCCTACCTAAACACTCAAGTCTCTAGTCCAGGTTTATCGCCTATCCAGGTTCCATCCGCAGGGAGTCCGGCCGAGGTTTCCACATACGGCCCCGAACGATGTGAACATGGTTCCCGAGACACCAAACGGGCGCCCGGTACATCGTGCCACGGTGTATCTACCGCATCATAGCCCACCCCTAGGGTCAGCGCTATGCACGGCCGCCAACACATAACCTACAAACACCAGAAACTAGTTGCAACTCCTAGACAGAGTACTAGGGTGATTAAGAAGCCGAGAGGGTCCATTGGTTTCGGGCTTAATGCGTGGTAGTAACTGTTTCATGGATCACAAACACAGAACTCAGTTCCTGAGGACGGCCTCAATGAGACAACCCACCAGGTACTCCTACATGACCTCTCACCGCTACCTTTACCAAATCGTGTTCACACATTTAGCTCTCAACAGTAGGACATGTTCACACACCTCCGATTCATTCCCGATGAATCAGACCTGACACAACTCTATGCAATAGCAGGCATGACAACAAGCATGAATGAGTAGGCACATCAGGGCTCAAACAACTCCTACTCATGCTAGTGGGTTTCATCTATTTACTATGGTAATGACAGGTCATGCAGAGGATAAGGGGTTCAACTACCGCAACAAGTAACAGATGAATCGTTGTTGTCCTAATGCAGTAGAAGAGAGCAGGAGCGAGAGGGTGGGATTGTATTGGAATGAACAAGGGGGTTTTGCTTGCCTGACACTTCTGAAGATATCATTGGGTCTTCATCAGTGTCACCAAATTCATCGTTGGATCAATGTCTACTGAGGGGGGACAAACACCGGCAACTGAGAAAGAACACAATCAACACATGGCGATATGCAACAATATGATGCATGCTATGACATGGCAATATGAATGTGTTTTGGGCTAATGCAATAGAAAGTCATTTTAATTGAAGTGGAATTCAAAACTATATCAAATTCCAACTCCAAACCTATTATGAAATTTTCCCTAATCATGTTTCATCCTAAACAGTGAGGTTAACTTGCTCAAACATGCATGAAAATGGTACAGATGGATTCCTTGAATTTTTCTGATACTTTTTCATATATAATTTATTTCATTTGGAGTTATGGTTTAATTTCTATGAATTTTAGAAGTTTTGGGCATTTTCTGGAATTTCTGAATTATTTTAAATCCATAAAATGATTAACTGCGTCAGCATTGCATCATGCTGGTGTTAGCAGGTCAACAGGGCTGTCCAAGTCAAACCTAGCGGCTGGGTTTCATCTATTTGGGTTAACTAGACTAACTAAACAACACTGGGCCCACTGGTCAGTGACTAACTAAACTAACTTAATTAAGTTTAGCTCTAATTAACTTGGTTAGCCGGGCGAGGCCCGCATGTCAGTGACTCAAGGGTCAAACAGAGGTCAACCTCGGGTCAAACCCGACGCTAACTGGGCTTTGACCCACTACGGGGCCCACTATCAGTGACTAGGTGAGGTCTAGCTGGCGGGGATTAGCACTAATGACCCCGCCACGTCGGCTGTCGCCAGAGTTGGCCGACGGCGACCAAACCCGCGGCGGCAACGTGCCGGACTTGCGCTAAAGGCGACGGGGGCGGTGGTTAAGGGCATCGGGGCGTAGCCCGGACTCGCCCGCATCCAGGGAGGTAGGTGGGTGGCCGTGGGGGCACCGGAGCTCGCCGGAACGGAGCTCGCGGCGGCGGCCGGAGCTCAGGTGACGATGGATTCAGGGCTAGAGAGCATGGGTGGGGGAGGTACTGGTGGCTACGGGTTCGCAGAGACGCGTTGAGCAAACTGGTGTGCTCGGACACGGGCTGCAGTGCCCATGGCCGCGTCTGCGTCATCGCCAGCACCGAGGAGCTGACGGCTTCGGTGGAAGATGCGGCTAGAGGACGGGAACAAGCTCAGGGAGGAGGGGGATAGACGCAGCAGCTCACAGCGAGTTGAACAAAGGCCTCGGCGTGCTCGGGGAGGGGTTGGTGACGACGGGAGGTAGGTGGCGATCTCCAGCGGCAGAGGAGGAAGAAGACGATGGCAACGGCGATGCAGGCCGTCCAGGCTTGGTTCCTTCTTCTTGGAGAAACGGTGCGAGGATTCAGAGCTCGGGGGCACGACCGGAGGGCGAGGGGACGGCTGTGGCTGCGCGTACGCGAGGCGGTGGCCGGCGGTTGCTCTCGGATGGAGCTCGAGAAGGAGCTAGGGGGTGTGGGAGAGAGTAGAGAGTGAGGGAGAGGAGCGAGGGGTCTCCAGGGGGTGTCATGGCGCTCGGAGCCGTCCCCAGCAACAGCGGCAACCAGGAGCTGGCCGAGCGCGTGCGCGCGCGCCGCGGCCACACGCCCTCCTGCCTACTAGCATGAGGTTAGGGGTGACTAGCGCGTTGGCCTCGTGGGCTGGCTGTCCACTGGGCCGCCCAGGTAAGTCCAGGTAGGCTTTTTTTGTTTTTGTTTTCTATTTATTTGCTGCTGTTTTGGCTTTAGTAAAAATACTAAAGCATTTTGTAAAATGCTGGAATAATTTGTGGACACTCTCTAGATTATTCTAGTGGCCCACATTTAATTTCAGCATTATCTGAGCATTTAAATTATTTATAGTGTTTAAATTCCCAAAGTCAAATACAATATGAATTAATTCAAAAATCCAGGAATGACCTAGAAATATGTTCATCATTTTTGGCAGAGGTTTTCACCCTTATCAGAAATCATGAACATTTTCAAAGGGCATTTTTGGGTTCATTGAAAATGACTTTAGTTGAGCCTATTTGAAATCCATGTGGTGCTAGGGTTTGAACATCCCCATTTCAGGTTTAAGAGAAATTTAAACATGATGCAACACAAGACTAGCTAACCCAAAGCAGACCAGAAGTAGGGATGTGACATTGCGGGATGTCATCGAGTTGAACGTGTGCAGAACTCGGAGGTGCAGTGCGTTTGGTGCTTGGATCGGTCGGATCGTGAAGACGTATGACTACATCAACCGCGTTGTGCTAACGCTTCCGCAATCAGTCTACGAGGGTACGGGGACACACTCTCCCCTCTCGTTGCTATGCATCACCATGATCCTATGTGTGCATAGGAATTTTTTTGAAATTACTGCGTTCCCCAACAGGGGCAGCTCCTTGGAGGTGGAGGACAAGGTGGCTGAACTAGCGGGGCAACCAGATCGACGACGGATCCTCATTCGGTATAGTGGATGAGGGACGTCGAGGTGTTGCTGTGGACGACGTCATCGGAGAAGAGGCTCCCGCTGGGTGGCGGGCGGAGGAGGGTGTGGGGCTTCGCGGGTTTTCCCGGCCTCGGTGTACGAATGGGTGGGCGGATGGGATGGGAGTGGGGAACCATGGCTTAGGGACATGCTTGTCCGAAATGTGGGGTAAGTTACGAAAGTACCCCCACCGATTTGAGGCGGTTCTTTCAGTTCAAGGGTATCACGGGCATTTCGCGTGTCGAGATTTCACAGGAGGTGGGAGTTTTCGCACGCGTTGTAATTTTGGAATAGCAAGGTGCGGGTTGAGATGGAGGGAGTTGTCAGAGCACAACAAACAAAGATTTATCTTAAATATTTTGGGGTAACAAGGCGCAGGTTAAAGAGGCGGTAGTTTCGCTGCACGATAGACAGAGACGCTAGCTTGAAATTTCGTTATAACAAGGCGTGGCTTGCAATTTCGGGAGAACAAGCTTAATGTGTACCAAAAAAGACAATTTAGACTAGTATGATATACTACGTACAATGTGTTTAACACGCACAACACACACAGACACCATTTAGACTAGTAAGGTACACGTGCATTGCACGCATGAGATTTGGCAACCAAATTATGAATAAATAACACATTGTAGCATGTAAGCTTTGAGTCATATATGCATGATGTAGATGTTCGTTTAATTCTCATAGTTCATTTCATTCAAAATCATCTAGTTTTCATAAGAAAGCTAATCTATTTTAAGATTCATGGAATTGTGCGTTGTAAGGCATAAAGTAAAAATAAATCATGTAGAAAAACATTTGGGCAATTCTGATACGGAATATTCTAGAACAAAGAAGAAGTGCTTGTGTTTTGAGGTTTGTGCATTATGCTTAAGTTCAACCATAGAATCTTCTAGATTGTACATGTGGCAAAATCTGGTGGAATCTAGATGATATCCAACAGCCAATAGTGCTCAAATTTGCCAGCTCTGCACCATCAGATTGGCCTCATCCAATGACCATCTTTCAAAGTTAAAGTTATCCTCACACTATATAAAAAATATAAAATATAATATATATAGGGTTATAGATATAGATATGTGATGAGAAAGCCACCCATCATCTCCAATTAGAATAGTGTGTCCATGCATGGATGCAATGTGGCCAAACGATGTCTGTCATCGGTATCTCAAATTCAAACTAGTCTGACCTTGTTCAATGTGTATACATTACAACATGCTCGTTTCCAAACCACACCGTGCAGATCTCCATTATATTCATGCATGCATGTGTTTCAAACTCATGATCTCTTATTCAAATATTTGAATTCAACTTTACATTGATTATGACCTCACCTTGTCTTTTACACCCACACATTGGTCTTCTCTTTATAATTGTACCACTAACTTTCTCTCGTGCATGCATGCACACACACTACCAGTCGGCATTATCCATCGCACACATGCAATCTTTTTCTTCAGGTCGGTCTCCCATGAAGGCACACACACACACATCCCCCTCTCCATCATATCGGGCATTCTTTATCTCTCACGTGCATGCACAAAGATCGATGTTCCTCTATGTGTGTCTGTATATAGCTAGGTCTTTCATAGTTTTCCACATAAACCGATCAATCTATATATCTAGTGAGGTCTCACCCTCTTTACCACCTCCACATCGATCAATCTATACCTCTCTATATAGGATTACATATATAGCTAATACACCCACATTAATTATATATTCAACGCCCCCCTCTCATCATCCATGCCTTCCGCTTCATCTCTCAGACGTGCGCACAATGGCGAAGACAGGGGCAGCAAGGGCCCTGCCCCCCTAACATCACTATATATCGAGGCTAATATGAATGTGATCATTAGACAATTGCTGGTAAAAATGGTTTAAGTTGATGAATTGGCCCTCCTCGTAAAGGACTAGCAATGCTTGGCCCCCTAGCTCATGGGACATTTTTCATGGCTCCACCACTACATGCAACAGCGCACGTTCTCGCCCCCTCTCTCTAAATATCAATATCGCAGTTGTGCACTCCTTCATAGTCTCCCTCCACTCGGCCCCTCGCACCATCTTCTCGCTCCCCACTGGATTTTGCCACATGTACAATCTAGCAGACTCCATGGTTGAACTTAAGCATAATGCACAAATCTCAAAACAAAAGTGGTTCTCCTTTGTTCTAGAATCTTCCGTATCATAACTGCCCAAACTTTTTTTCTAGTTGAATTGCCATTATTTGTTTTTTTACTTTATGTTTTACAACGCACAATTCCATGAATCATAAAATAGATTAAGGGCTTCTTTGATTCAAAGGATTCTCAAAGGAATTTTGGAGGATTCTAATCCTTAGGAATTTTTCCTATCTTGGTTGTTTGATTCGTAGGATTGTAAACCATAGGAATTTTTCCATATGACTCATTTGCACTAGATTTCATAGGAAACATCCCATCCACTCAAACCTCTTTGAAAGAATTCTGCGTTTTTTCTATGCACAATCAAACACTCATACAATCCTGTAGGATTCAAGACGACATTCCACTCTAATCCCATGTTCTTCCTATTCCCACATTTTGGAAATCCTACGAATCAAAGAGGCCCTAAGTTTTTTATAAAAACTAATTGATTTTGAATGAGATGAACTATAAGAATTAAACGAAGGTCTACATCAGGCATATATGACTCAAAGCTTACATGCTATAGTGTGGTATTTATTCATAATTTGGTTGCAAAATCTGACGCGTGCAATGCATGTGTACCTTAATAGTACTTTGAGTATGTGCAAAACACAATGGCACGCTACACAGTGTCTCTCTTACAGTTCATGAAGCCACGTGGCACATGTGGAGGCATTGTCGTGACATCCTTGTGTGGATTGATCACAGTGACATGCTCCTGGTTCCAGAAGAATGTACTCGTCCTCCCTGAGCCACACTGGCGGTACATGCACGAAGCGAAGATGTGCGCGCACGCCATGCACGCACTCATTCCCTCGCACGCACACGCGGGTACATGGGCGGACGCAATTTTGTACCAAGATCCACCCCATGTGATAATTTGACGCATGTAAAGTCCTTCACTTCATTGATGGTCAATTAATACAGCGCATGCAAATTGAGTGGACGTGAGGGCGGAACAAAGACATTACTACTCCACTCCGCGCATGCGAGTACTTAAAGCATGGGTTGCTAGTAGTACTTCCATTGGTCTCCTTCGTATTTTGTGCCAATTTTTGACAGTAACATAATATTTACACATCTGAGCAGTGTAGTCTACTTGAAATTTATGTTCCACTGAACTCATCGGGAGCCGTTTCGGGCCTCGAAACCAAAACCCATCAATTTATCTTTACCTTGTTCCCATCACATTCGGAAATACTAGTGCTACAATTAAGTGCAAGCCTGCTCACACCTACTAGTACGTACCAAACCTGAACGTGTTCCCACTATACAGGTATTAGTACTAGTGCTAGTACTTAGGTTATAAAAAGGGGAACTACCTAACCGAAAATTACTCTACCTTTCCTCCTCATAAGTGATTCTTCTTCGTCCGTCCTTGCCATGTCCGGTGCGCAGAGCTCTAGGTCGAGAACTACTCATAACAAGGGAGCGGCAACCCAGGCCGCGGAAAAAAAGAGGGCTCAACGCCACGCAGAGACCTCGAAAGATCTCTCATGGGCTAGTGATGGCTCCTAGGAGTGCCCTAGCCACGGAGGCGAACATGTCGAGCTGGCGCCGCTGGAGTCGTTATCCCTCGACGGCATGCCCGATCAGCTCAATAAGCACCTCAATAAGCAGAAGGAGTTCATCCAAGGCTTGGTGGAGCTGCTGAAGGAGAGCCTCGACGACATGCCCGCTGAGCTCAATAAGTAGGGGGCGTTGACCGCCGGCTTGGTGATGCTGCTGAAGAAGAGCATTGCCTCGGAGAAGAAGGCGACCGGAAAAATCCTGCAACTTCAGGAGGACAAGGAGAAGCTCTGCCACGAGCTTGACCTGCTGAAGGAGAAGAACGCTGGCTAGAAGAAGCTGCATGAGAGTAGTAGTTCCTCGATGAAGATGCTGCAGGCCCTCGTCATGGAACAGAAGGAGGAGTTGGCGAAGCTCCGCATCGAGCACCCGGCTGCTGTCAAGGTACGTAATGCGGCCGTGGAACAGATGATGAAGGCTCGCGTCGAGAAATCCCGCATCATGGACAGAATGAAGAAGATGGCGGAGGAGATGAGCAATGAGATGGAGTTCATGGAGGCGATGAAGAAGCAGTTATGACTCCGCGGTGAATTAGATCATTTGGGGTGATAATCTTCCTTCTTCTTTTGCTCCTGTGTTTCTTCTTTTGCTTCGGGTGTTTCACCGCACGTGTCACGTTCTCTGCGAGGCATGAATAGAACAATGCTAACAGTGAGATGACTAGCAAATTAGATCATTTTTTATCGCCATATGGGACTGGGCTGCCATGTTTCATGCTCCTCCATCGTAGTACTACTCCAGTGGAAAACTTGAGTATACTACACAGTTCTTTGCTCCTCCTCAGGTCGTCAGCACATTTATACGAGAAGTCAAATCACAAGGCCCCGCCTTCCAACAGTAATGAGTCGTCAAATCACAAAGGCCCTTGCCTCTCATGAAAAGGACCAAGCTAGACTGCCCCGCCCTCTAGCCTTTTAAAAAATGTATACATTTGTATAGTAGTAGTATCGATGGATTGCGACATGGAGTAAAACTAACAAGATGAAATTAAAGGAAAAAGGTGGTACATATAGAGAGCGCTCGTCGCCAAATTATGCATATACTATATGACACTACCCACTATGAAGGTACTAGTAACATAGACTACTAACTAGTCTATGTTACTCTCCACTATGACCAGCTAAAGTCGAGGTGTGGATACCAACGAGGGCCTGGTTGTGTCTATACTTGGACAACTCACCCGACTGCATGCGCACCAGGCAGACGAAGCTCGTGTCGTGTTGGTGCCGTGTGCGGCCCACACATTAACCAAAACCTCGCGCCTCCATCTTAGCCTCCGCGTTTTAAACTTCTCAATCTCAAGGCCAAGGAGCAACATGAAACCTATGATAGAGCCAATCGGATGGTTGAGAACACTACAATTCGTAGCTACAGATGCGTGTGTGACAGAGGACGAGTGCGTGCGTGCACCTCTTCTCAAAGTACAAGTGTATGTGGGTGGCATCAACCTAGGGAGCAGTGATGGTGCGTGCGAGAAGTCCCGAGAGATAGGTGTAATGTGTTTGAAAAAAAGACTAGTCTATAGCTTGCCACGAGGCTATTCCTGTCGAACACCAAGCGTAAGATATGTATCCGGCGGTGTCAGTTTTTGCACGTACACAACAGTAGAAAAAGAACTAGTACCATGCCATATGCTACACCACGGCCAAGAAAACATGCCGACGTTACGCCATCCGGGAATAGTGCCGCACTTCGAAACTAGAACCGTCAACAAATTTTGAGTGTGTCTCGTCACATTCCAAATTACTACTACTACCATGCTATATTTAATTGCAAACCTGTTCACACCGATCACAACCTAAACGGTTTCCCACTTAGGAGCGTATTAGTAGTACTCGGTTATAAATACTACTATGCTAAGATAATTGCACATTCCTCCTCAACTCCTCATCTACAAAAAACAATCAAGTCAATCAAGCCATGGCTAGCGTGAGTTCTGGGTCAAGAGATTTCCACCAGGGAGAAGTGAGCATGGAAGAGGAAGCACGAGAGATGTCCCGCCTTGCCACGAAAGCAGCCGACATGTCCAGCCGCGCAGCAGTAGCAGCACATAGGTCCCGCCACGCCGCCGAAGCAGCACGGAGGTCCCGCCACGTCGTCGATGTAGTAGACTGGTCCGGCCACGCCGCGGAAGCAGCAGAGATGTCCCGTCGTGCCGCCGAAGCAGCACGGAAGTCCCGCTGTGCCGCGGCGGCCTGGGAAAATTACTCGCGGGTGGGCGAGGACTCTTACAGGTGCATGCATGCAATGGTCCATAACCAGATGGATCAGATCTCTGGCTGGGCGAGGTTGCAGGACGAGGCTACCAGCGTCATCCGGCAACTAGGGGAGGGCACTGCGAAGCTCCGGGGCGAGCGCAACCTGCTGAGGGCGAAGATCGCTGGAAGGCCAAAGCACGAGGAGGAGACCGCTGCCTTGTTGAAGAGGACGGGCATCATCATCAAGAAACTTATGGACGAGAATGTCATGATCCGCATCGAGCGCAATAGGCTGGTGGAGGAATCCATGGATGCTGCCAAGCAGCGTATTAAGGACATGAAACTGATGAAAGATATCATCGCCCGCCACGAGAACTAGTTTCTGCGACCTGCAACGCATAAAGAAAGTAGAGATCAGCGAGCCAGATTGTTGTATGTGTCTTCCTTCTTCTTTTGCCCTTGTGTATTTCGGGCGTAGCCGCATGTGGCTATTTTAATTATCTTCCTAATTATGTAAGACAATTATTATCCACTCTCGTCGTCCTTATATATATTCATCAGTCTTGCTATAAGTCACAGTAGATGCTATATAGGTCCATTGGATCTTACATCAAGATCCGTGCAAAATTTTCTTTTCAAATTTTTTTTCTCTCTTAAATCTCAGTCGAGTGAGACATTACCACGCCATTAAACAAAGGCCCAGGTGCCTTTAATGGAGACCTTGGGAGAGAGGTGGACGGTAGATGGAGGTCAAAGGGCTCTCCTCCCGATAAGCACGCGCAGGGGTCTAATAGCACGCCTCCCGTACTCAAATAGTTACCCTGCATGGTGCCACCTAGCTAATAAAAAAGGGGAGATGTGGCGGCACATAAATGGTAAATAGAACGCCCACGGTTTCAATAATACTTGTGTTTCCGATTGTAACGTGACAGCACTTGTTCCAAAATGACTTTGTTGATTGTAATGTGTGCGCCTTCACAAATCGGACAGCAAAATTACCATAGCATGTTGGTGCCATGTCATGACACCAAGCCAAGTTTCATGATTTTCATGCGTGTTTCGGATTTATACAAATTAAAAAAAATCAAGTTTCTCAATGTTTCCAGCCGAGCCATGACGCCTAGATGTTTGAATTTCATTCCCATTTCTGGCATGGAACCTAGAAATTTACCCGAGGACACACATGTGATTTTTCAACCAGCTTTGGTGCACTGGAGAATGTACTTGTATTTAAAATTTGAATTATGCACACAAAGGTGACACGTTCCCTCTCAGAACCACGAGCCTTCTTGAGAGAAGCTCCGGTTTGCAAGAAACTTATACCAAAACGTGTTCCTATTCTGCAAAAAAATTACCACAACATGGTAGTACCATGACATGACACCATGCCAAGTTTCATGATTTTTAGGCAGGTTTTGGATTTACAAGAATTTTAAAACCAAGCTTTTCAATGTTCTCAGCTGAACCACGATTCCTAGATGTTTGAATTTCATTCCCATTTCTTGCATGGGACCTAGAAATTCACCCGAGGACACACATGTGATTTTTCAATCAACTTTGGTGCACGGGAGCATGTGCTTGTAGTTCAAATTTGAATTATGCACATTAAATGACCAGAAACTCAATTATTGTATCAAAAAGGCCAAACCAACCCGGAATAATTCCAAACTTTAACATGGCACTCATATAGTTTTATGTTGCCTCTGTAAATAAAATCTGGGGGGAGGCAGCGTATAGTGTTTCGCACACAAAGGTATAAAGAAATAAAGAAATTAGAATACCTATTTAATTCTTGGATTCTTATTATTTATGCCACTAGTTGTGTATCACTACTCAGTTTTGCCATTAGAAGTTACAACTACTCAAAAAAAGCCATCGATTCGTGAGATGCCTGCTCAAAAATGCAATTAGATATCTAAAAAATGCCATCGTTAAGTTAGATGTTTGCTCAGAAATGCCATTAGAAATTGTTATTTCCATGTCAACCCCGTTGACCATGTTACATGACAAAAATAAGTCGATTCTCACAATGATAAGTTAATGGTGTCCAGCACAACACACCCCTCATATAAACTAAGCACCCTGGAATTCTTTGACAAAACTAAGCACCCTGAAATTCTTTGACAACTAAACTGCTGGCTATATGATGTTGTCCATATATATTGTACGTATATAATGTGAAGAAATGAGTGGTAATACTATACCAACTAAAACATGAAATGTACGAAATATAACGAGAAGAAACATAACATAGTTCTGCTAGGGGCTGCTACCTCTTGAGCACTGCGTTGGTTTTCCCTTGAAGAAGAAAGGGTGATGCAGTACAGTAGCGGAAGTATTTCCATTAGTTTTGGAGAACCAAGGTATCAATCCAGTAGGAGATCACGCTCAAGTCCCACGCACCCACACAAACAAATAAGAACCTGGCAACCAACGCGATAAAGGGGTTGTCAATCCCTTCACGATCACTTACGAGAGTGAGATCTGATAGAGAGAAATAAAGATGCACAGTAAAATAAACGGCAATAGAAATAACTAAGTGTTGGAAGATTAATATGATGGAAGATAGACCCGGGGGCCATAGGTTTCACTAGTGGCTTCTCTCAAGAGCATAAGTATTACGGTGGGTAAACGAATTACTGTCGAGCAATTGATAAAATTGAGCATAGTTATGAGAATATCTAGGTATGATCATGTATATAGGCATCACGTCTGTGACAAATTGAGCATAGTTATGAGAATATAGGCATTACATCTACTACTATTACTCCACACATCGACCGCTATCCAGCATGCATCTAGAGTACTAAGTTCATAAGAGCAGAGTAATGCCTTAAGTAAGATGGCATGATGTAGAGGGATAAACTCATGCAATATGATATAAACCCCATCTTTTTATCCTCGATGGCAAAAATACAATATGTGTCGTTCCTTTCTGTCAATGGGATCGAGCACCGCAAGATTGAACCCAAAGCTAAGCACTTCTCCCATTGCAAGAAAGATCAATCTAGTAGGCCAAACCAAACTGATAATTCGAAGAGACTTGCAAAGATAAACCAAACATACATAAAATAATTCAGAGGAGATTCAAATATTGTTCATAGATAAACTTGATCATAAACCCACAATTCATCGGATCTCGACAAACACATCGCAAAAGAAGATTACATCGAATAGATCTCCAAGAAGATCAAGGAGAACTTTCTATTGAGATCCAAAGAGAGAGAAGAAGCCATCTAGCTAATAAAAATGGACCCGAAGGTCTAAAGTAAACTACTCACACATCACCGGAGAGGCCATGGAGTTGATGTAGAGGCCCTCCGTGATCAATGCCCCCTCCGGCGGAGCTCCGGAAAAGGCCCCAAGATAGGATCTCTCGGGTACAGAAGGTTGCAGCAGTGGAAATAGGTTTTCGTGGTGCTTCTGGATGTTTGGGGGTACGTGGATATATATAGGAGGAAGAAGTAGGTCGGTGGAGTAACAAGGGGCCCACGAGGGTGGAGGGCGCGCCCAGGGGGTTTCTCGGGTGTTTCTTGATGCCCACTCCAAGTCTCCTGGATCACGTTTGTTGAGAAAATCACGCTCCCGAAGGTTTCATTCCGTTTGGACTCTGTTTGATATTCCTTTTCAGCGAAACTCTAAAATAGGCAAAAAAACAGCAATTTGGGTCGGGCCTCCGGTTAGTAGCTTAGTCCCAAAAATGATATAAAAGTGTAAAATAAAGCCCATTAACATCAAAAATAGATAATATAATAGCATGGAGCAATCAAAAATTATAGATACGTTGGAGACGTATCAGGGGCTCAGCACAACACACCCCTCAAATAAAACTAAGCACACCAGAAATTAAACTAAGCAACTAATCCGGTAGACACTGCATTAGAACCACCATGAGCAACGACACTGCCACCTTACTCGGAGTCCTCGTCCACGTCCTCGACTTCGTCCTTGTCCCTCTTCCTCTTGGGAGATACTTCTTTGCTTGAACCGCACACTTGGCTCTTGCTCTACATCCAACCCTTGTAGATATTGAAACAAAGGTAGCTATCCATTGCAGCGTAGTGGATGTGGTCTATATCTAGTACAGTCCACTACCATGCACGATGAAATGTGTGCGGAGGTTTCTTCACACCGTACGAAGGATGAACCATGGCTCCTGCCAGGGTCAGCATTGAAGGCTGATCAAGGGAGGGCACCAGCCCTTCCTTTTGGAGGTCGAAGGGGTCACCTACAACGAGGCCTATCCAAACCAGGATTTCCTTGTCGCTCCTAAAGTCTACAGTAACAAATTTGACTCGGCCGCCCTTGAGGAACTTCTTAAATTCCTTGCACTCAACGTCGGCATGGCATATGTGGTAGACCAAGCATAAATCATGCACGCAAACCTGGATCACGGCGGGCTTCTTCTTCTTCTCTGCCTCCTTTAGATTCTTCTCGCTTCCCAGGACTATGGTGTACTCAACATCTTGCCCAGCGACCCACTCATCATTTGAGTTTTCAAACATGCGTTTGAAGCGAGCAAGGCATTATTTCACTGTTGCGGAAGAACGGGTGTAGATGACGTCGAAATCATCGCTGGTGATGGTTCTAACCTTGTACTCATCGCCGATCATGGAGATTTGGGACGCCATGGATTTGGGAGGAGGGTTAGGATTAGTGGAACTGCCGTAATGTGAAAGGACAGGATGACTAGGAGCGGTTTATCGATTGTAAAAATGTCGAGTGGGGGGGCGTGTGTGAATGGGAGGGTAGTGGCTTGCCTGGTGGATAAATGGATTCATGCATAGTACTATGGGGGCCCAATTAGATGTCATGTCTACTCGACGCCCAATTAAATGGCTTTCAATGTCATGTCAAGCGTCGGGAAAATTACAGGTGATACGAAGCTTTCCATTCTCCCATGATACGGGCTTCCGAGAGCCCTTGGGTATGAGATCAAACGGTTGCATGGCGTGATTCTAGACCTATGGGTCAATATCCTATCCTAGAGGGTTATTCTGCAAATTTTCAGCAACTTAGCATGCTACCGTTCGATCTCAGATCCAAGGGCTGCCAGCAGCCCGTATCATGGTCGCGCCTACCACGACCGTCGCCTCGCTCGCGCGGTTGCGCCCTTGGAGATTTAACACGGTGCTGTAACGCCCCGGACACACCCGCCGGTGGTCGTTACTCCTGGCGGGATCTAGACTGGCCCCACAGATCAATACTAGTCTTTTCTGCGCACTTTGTCCTCACTCGTGCGCACCCGGGAGCAACTTCCCGGTCGGTCACCCATCCTAACACTACTCCAAGCTGAGCACGCTTAACTTTGGAGTTCTGTCCGAATGGGCTCCCAAAAACAAGGAAGTCCTTATTGATATGATTAGTCTATCGTCCCAAAAATCCAGGCTATCACATACACCCCCACTCAGAGGAACCAACGTCCTCGTCGGGCCACAGGAACGTTCCCTCTTGGCACATACGTCTGTGCATCCAGTCCGGTACATGTTCCATGTCGGGTGCCACGACGGGTCACAAACGTCATGAACAACATGACCACGCACCTGTCCGCAAACATCCGTGTAACCGCGAGGGTCGGCTCTGATACCAACTTGTAACGCCCCGGACACACCCGCCGGTGGTCGTTACTCCTGGCGGGATCTAGACTGGCTCCACAGATCAATACTAGTCTTTTCTGCGCACTTTGTCCTCACTCGTGCGCACCCGGGAGCAACTTCCCGGTCGGTCACCCATCCTGACACTACTCCAAGTTGAGCACGCTTAACTTTGGAGTTCTATCCGAATGGGCTCCCGTAAAAGAAGAAATTCCTTATTGATATGAGTAGTCTATCATCCCTAATAAGCCAGGCTCATTACACCTCATACCTTCCCTGACCTTAGGAGCCTCCTGCTTGATCGAATAGCTGGCGTTGTTGAGTCTAGAAAAATGTTTTGAGTCATTTAGGATTATATATATCGGAGAGTTAGGAATTCTTTTTACTCCTCAGTCCCTTCGTCGCTTTGGTGAGGCATCCTGACGTAGAGTTTTGACTCTTATCTTCTCAAATTTCACTAAAAAAATTTTAGGATCACGCGGGTATCTTGGAATCGTTCTGATGGTTTTGTGACGAGAACATTGTTCTTGGTGCCTCCTGACATTTAGGGGTTGTGGCAGTGTCCCGGGGAGTTGAGCTCCGAGGTGTTGTCGTCACAATTTTATCGTTGCAGTTCTGGAATACCTGAGTTTAGTTTCGCCAACATCGAAAATCTCTTTTATGCAGTTGTTGGTGAGATAACCTCGACGCCACCCAGTACTGGGGCGGGAGTTCGGGAGTATTGCCATAACTTGTATAACAGATGCTTTTCGAAGGTTGAGGTAGACGATTTCCGAAGGTTTCTTGGTTATGTGTTGAAGGATGGATACAACTGGATGTAGGATTTGCTAGTTTTGGGTGAGATATTATGCTTCCCCTGTATCCCCAACACCTGATTGCATAACCGGAAAGTTTTGGGAGTTTATAAGTGGGAATTCAAGTAGCTCTTAGGATATCTTTCCGACAGATGTATGATATGATATTGGGATTCAACGTCTAGTGGTCCGCCTATTCATGGTCGGTTTTACAGTGGTCTCGTTGTGTCTTAAAGAGTCCTTGGCTATGCCGACTCGGGGACGCTTCGTATGTCATGTGCACTGCCTTGTACATGATGGTGTTGTATGATCGAGCCCGTGTAGGCCCCACCACAAAAACTTCGGACGAAATCTCTATCATATGTTTGTTCCGACTTATTCTGCAAGACAATCCTTTGTTTTGTTTTGAGTTGTGGTATTCGAGTTGCTTCGAAGTCAAATGTTGATTCCATACCTTTTATAAGTGGTGTTCTCGTATTCCTACGGGAGTACTAATCCTTCATGATAATCGAGAGTGTCATGTCAATCCTTTTCAACCGGTGTGTTTCTCTTCTAGTGGATCCGATCACTTCAACATTCGCAAGATCAATTATCAGTTCTTCTCAACGGTGTTTGCTTCATCCGTTCCAAGTTGTCTTTGTTGTCCCACCCTCCCACCCTTGTTTCTTCAAGGACTCATATTTCTTAATCAAGTATCCATTTTATTGATGGGAAGCTTCTCCATTCCTTTTCCGTCAATGTTCTTATCCGGTCATTCTCAAGAAGATGCTAACGGAGCTTCAAGTTCATCATTCTTCATTTCTTCTATCTTCTCCGATGGATCCAATTCAAGCCTTGTGGATCATATTCTTTTCTCATTTCAAATGCCTTCTCATGCCGGTGCACCTCTTATTCTTTCACCTCTCGCTATTCTTTTGTTCCGGAGTGCCGAAGAAATCTCAGAAGGCTCGTTTTGTCATTCAAGATCCGTTCAACTTATTTCGAGGTTGTTATCCCATTCAAGCCATTTAATTCAACCGGTGCAATCTCTCTTTTCAAGCAATTTTCTTCAATGGTGTATCTTTTGAGTGGGCCCTAACCCACAGGTCTTTTCCTAGGATCTTACCTGACTCTTCTTACTTTCCCGGAGCTATCCTCAAATTTTATTTTCGAAGTTTGACCTAAGAATGATTGTCAACAGTCTTATGTTTTTCGCCAAGATCTTTCAAATTCTTTTCATCGTTGGCTCAACCTTTCCATTCTTCATTCTGGAGTGTCTAAATAATTCATGGTGGTGTTTCTCGTCTTAATTCTCAGATTTTGAAGACCGAAGAAGAGTTTCTTTTAAATCATGCCCCATTCTCGGCCATCCTCTCTTATTTGTTTTTTATTGTTGCGAGAATTCTTTTCACCCATCCGGAGCTATTCAAGAGTCTTCTCAGTTTGATTATCCAGAGTCCATCATTTCAGGTTTATTCATTCTCAGCTTTCAGTTATCATTCTCCAATCTTACTGGTGCATCATTCAAATATTCTCTATTCAGTTCGTGATCCCTTTGTTCTCATGCATCTAGTTTGTCTCAAGCACTCTTTGTTCATTTTCAATTCTTACGGTGGTTTGATCAAGATTCTTCTTCCTTCGTTATCATATCAATTCTTTCGTCCTTTCAAATCCTACCGGTGGATCATTGAAGGCCTCGTCAAGTTTGCGCAATATCTATCTTAATCCTTTCTAAGAGAGTAAGTAGTATGCCAAATCCATTGTTTGTCATCAATTTAATTGGTGAAGGATACGCATAACATAATTCTTACTTTTGCCTCACTTAAGTGATTAATTCCTTATTCCGGAGGTTCATCAAATTCTCGATTCAAGTTGTCCATCTTTCTTTTCCGGAGCTCAAAGTTATTTCAATTATCATTCCAAAGATCCATCAAATCATCGCAATGTTTCACCTTGTGTTTTCAACTTCTCTTTCCTCTTGTTTGATCATTCTTTTATTACCGGAGTTCTTCATGGAGGTTCTACATGATGGTTCATCTAAGATTTAATTCCTTTTCGAAGTGTTCATTGAGATTCTTTTCAGAGGAGCTCAATCATTCTTCATCTTGCAATCCGGAGTGCAATTCTTTCTAACATATCATTGGAGGTGGTATTATGTCATTCTTGATAATTTGAGTTCATGTTTCATGATTCACATGTTATTAAGAATGAGGTATTTTAAATCCATCAATCTCGTCATTGGAGTTACCTTGGGTTATATTTCACCTAAAGCTTTCCCTAAGGATTGTTGCTATCTATGGTACTTATAAATGATCCAATTTCTTCATTTATCCTTTCCGGTGCGACATACTTTCTCGTCAATTTGTTCATATCAATCCAATTCTTTTCCCATGAGTGGCAGGTTGTCACCTCATAATTTGAGTTGTATTCCATAAGACCATATCAAGCTTATCCTTTTCATTGTTGGTTTTCCAACAGTTTCGTTCAACCCTTCTTTTAAGGATGCTTTTCAAATTCTATTGTGGTAGAAGATGTCTTTTTCCTCTCAATTCTTTCCTTTCCAAGAGCCAACTTCTATTCTTTCTCTCGGAGGTCTAGTGATGTTGCTCTTTTCACTCCTCATCTCGGTTTGTCACGATCATGTCCAATTTCTTCCATTTACAGTCAAAGTGCTGTCCAAATTATATTAGTATTTTTCCTTCTCTATCTTGTTTAACCGGAGTATTGTGCCCCTTTGCTCAAATGCTTTTCATCCTATCAAGTCTTGTATCTCTTTTCAACTGGAGTGCTATAAGAAGTTGTTCTTCCTTGTTCCTCTCTTCTAACGGGGTCTTTTCAACTTCGTTCATCTCCGTTGTATTCTTTCTTTCAATTTGTTCAACTTTTCCAGGTTTCTTGGTTTCACTCGTTTGTCAAAGAAGCAACTTAGTTTTACCTCTTCTCTTTCTCTTTCGTTTTCCCTCCGGTGCCATCCTAGATCTCGGGACGAGACCCTCTCATAGTGGTGGAGTGTTGTGACGCCCCGAGACCGTTGTGCCAGGTGTCTTCCTGTTATTCGCTGTTGTTGCCATGTCATTTGCTTGTGTGTTGCATCTTATCATGTCATCATGTGCATTGCATCATCATGTTTTAAAACTTGCATCCGCCCAGGCCTCCTCGTTCTCTCCGTTGTCCGTTCTGAGCGCAGACACACTTGCACGCGCCTGCGGCATGTCCGAAATAGTATTTTATAAGTGGCCAGAAAATGTCCTCGGAATGGGATGAAAGTTGACGTGCGGTGTTGTTTTATTGTCAGTAGACCGCCTGCCAAGTTTCATCGCATTCGGAGTCCGTTTGACGTCCCAACGTTAAACTATAGCGGCAGTATAGCCGGTCTAACGTCGGATGTTTTCGGTCTCCAGAAACAGTCGCCGGGCCTCCCTCTCTTCTTTTCTCTCAGCTCGAGACCATCTAAACAGCCCACTACCTACCGCCAGGTCCAACCTAACCTCTCTCGTCAGCCCGCGACCCTCCTCACGTGCGCGTCCGAGACTGTCCCGAACCCGACTCGCTCTGTCGTTACCAACGGGTCCGGATCATCCCCAAACATCTACAAAATATCATCGTTTTATTTATTGGACTCTTTAGCATATTTATTCCCGTCCGTCGACGAACGCCAGCGCTGGCAACCACCAGGCCAGTCCCTCGTGCTCTGCCCCTATTCTTTTTCTTTTCTTCTCCGCGTCCCTACTCAACTCCCTCTTGTTTCTCTGTTAAGGAAACCACCATGGATGCCTGAACCCGACGGCAACCTCGATCTTCAGGCCACCCGAACGGGCCCCTGCTTCCTCGACCGCCTGAACCCCTCATGCCCGAACCGCACAGGAGACGAGCGCCCTGCTGTAGCGCTCGACCCCGCGCTCGTCTTCCTGCTCATTGCTGTTGCCTGCATCTGCGCCATCCTTGCGTCGCCGAGTACGCCAAACCTCGCCGCCCCGCCATGCTCTGGAGCCGCGGTGCCTGCTCGTCCTCAAGGTCGCCGGCGAGCGTCCCGCCAAGCCCTTGCCTTCCTTCACGCATTCCCTGTTGCACGAGTCGTCATGCCAAGTTCCATCGCTGCCACTGTTTTCCTTTGCTTCATCAGGACACGAGCTCCTTTGTCTTCCCTGCGTCGTCGAGCGCCATCGCCTGCTGTAGCCGTCGTTTCGATCCAGGCGGGATCGAGCCCGATGACGACGGTCAGCGCCTCGTCTCGCTCCTCGCGATGCCCCGTCGCCGTTCCCTGCCATGGACGCGTCCCACTCCCCTGCAGCTTGCGGCGACCGCCCTGAACGTCGCCGGCCACCTCCGGCTCCGGCCACTGGGACCCGAGCCGCGCCGGATCTACCCCGCCTGCACCTTGCTGGCCTCCTCTGGAGCCCGCTGCCGCTCGAGACCGCCGCGCCTTTGCTTCCCCTGCATCGGCCACTGCCTCCCCTCCTTCTACATGAGCACACGGGGACGAGGACGACCAGCGCCCGCGTTGACTTCCTGGTCGCAAGCTGCCAGCCCGCCGAGTCCCTCCCTCAAGGCCCATCCTCCCCGGCCCATTCGCGCGAAGCCAGCCCACTGTGAGCAGCCGCCCTAACCCCCACTGTGCACGGTTGGGCCAGCAAGTTTCGGCCCAACTCCTATTTTTTCAGTGGACAATTTAGATAATATTCCAGAGACGGCAGTTTTTTGCGGAAAACCCCCTAGACTTCATGCATCTAATAACTAATTAACCGTGCTTCGGATCTAAATAAATTATATATGAAACTTGCTTAGAATTTTGTCTAGTTTCATAATATGCAACTTTCATCCATGTTAAAAATGTTTAAACTGTTGGTTGTGTAATTTTACTCCTATTTCCATGTAAAATGATTTAATTCATAACTATTCAACCATAGCTCCAAATTTAATAAACTTTATATGTAAATGGGGTGGAAAATGCCTAGTTTAACATGGTGTACTTGTTTTGCATGTTTAACAACCCTAAAATATGGTTTAGGGCAGAACATGAGCTAACCTAATATATGCATATGGGGATTTACCGGATTCGTTATTTGTTATATCCGTCCCCATTTAAATTGTTTAGATGGTGTAGTTTTGTTATGCCTCACCTCTTGCCATGTTAATCAACATTTAATATTGTTGGGTACCTAAACGAGAGAGAACTAAATAATTGTTGTGGTGTTTCGTCAATATGCAACTCGTTGCATATTGAGCTCCACTTAATTTGTAGGATTGTTTGTGCACTTTGTCATGCCATGCTTATGTGGTGGTTGTTTACTATGTTGTTTGCTTCTTTCCGGTGTTGCTTCTTTGGGTTGGTTCCAATACCGTCGCATTTGTGGGAACCGTTCAACTACGTCCGTTTGCCTTCTTCGTGGACTCGTTCTTCTTCCTTGCGGGATTTCAGGCAAGATGACCATACCCTTGAAATCACTTCTATCTTTGCTTGCTAGTTGCTCGCTGTTTTGCTATGCTTATGCTACGATACCTACCACTTGCTTATCATGCCTCCATATTGTTAAGCCAAGCCTCTAACCCACCTTGTCCTAGCAAACTATTGTTTGGCTATGTTACCGCTTTGCTCAGCCCCTCTTATAGCGTTGTTAGTTGCAGGTGAAGATTGAAGTTTGTTCCTTGTTGGAACATGGAGATGTTGTTGCTTGTTGGAACATGTTTACTTGTTGGGTTATCACAATACCTCTTATTTAATTAATGCATCTATATACTTGGTAAAGGGTGGAAGTCTCGGCCTTATGCCTGGTGTTTTGTTCCACTCTTGCCGCCCTAGTTTCCGTCATATCGGTGTTATGTTCCCGGATTTAGCGTTCCTTACGCGGTTGGGTTATAATGGGAACCCCTTGACAGTTCGCCTTGAATAAAACTCCTCTAGCAAGGCCCAACCTTGGTTTTACCATTTGCACTAACAACCTATAACCTTCCCTTGGGTTTTCGCGAGCCCGAGGGTCATCTTTATTTTAAAGCCCCCCGGGCCAGTGCTCCTCTGAGTGTTGGTCCGAAATGGGCAGCCTGCGGGGCCACCTCGGGGCAACTCGAGGGTTGGTTTTACTCGTAGCTTGACCTATCCCGTGTGCCCTGAGAACGAGATATGTGCAGCTCCTATCGGGATTTGTCGGCGCATCGGGCGGCTTTGCTGGTCTTGTTTTACCTGTCGAAATGTCTTGTAACCGGGATTCCGAGTCTGATTGGGTCTTCCCGCTAGAAGGAATATCCTTCGTTGACCGTGAGAGCTTGTTATGGGCTAAGTTGGCACACCCCTGCAGGGATTTGAACTTTCGAAAGCCATGCCCACGGTTATGGGCAGATGGGAATTTGTTAACGTCCGGTTGTAGAAAACCTGAAGTTGACCTTAATTAAAATACATCAACCGCATGTGTAACCGTGATGGTCTCTTCTCGGCGGAGTCCGGGAAGTGAACACGGTGTTGGAATTATGCTTGACTAGGTTGTTCTAGGATCACTTCTTGATCATAGTTGTTCGACCGTGCTTTTGCCTTCTCTTCTCGCTCTCATTTGCGTATGTTAGCCACCATAAATGCTAGTTGCTTGCTGCAGCTCCACATCATACCTTGTCTTACCTATAAGCTTAAATAGTCTTGATCGCGAGGGTGTAAGATTGCTGAGTCCCCGTGACTCACAGATACTTCCAAACCAGCTTGCAGGTGCCGATGAGACCGTGCGGTGACACAGCCAAGCTCAAGGAGGTGCTCGATGAGATCTCGTTCTTTATGTTGTTCCGTTTCTAGTTGATCAGTAGTGGAGCCCAGTTGGGGTCGATCGGGGATCTGTGTAGCATTTGGGGTAGTCTTCTTTTATTTTGGCTCCGTAGTCGGGCCCTGATTGTATTTGGTTGATGTAATGCTTTATTCATGTATTTGTGTGAAGTGGCGATTTGTAAGCCAACTATGTATCTTTTCCCTTATTGTATTACATGGGTTGTTTGCGAAGATTACCTCACTTGCGACATTGCTTTCAATGCGGTTATGCCTCTAAGTCGTGCTTCAACACGTGGGAGATATAGCCGCATCGAGGGCGTGACAGGTGCATTAGGCTATCTGATGTTGGCATGTCATACATAGTCATCACTTAGTCACTCATACAACAAGGTTAGCTATAAGGTTGGCTATAAGAGTATTTTTTTACTGCTCTCTATCTCTTTCTTCATAATATTTATTGCATTTGCCAAGGAGTGACCTCTTCCAATGGAATGGTGCTTAGATGAGGTGCTATGGGCATTAACTGGCTTAGCAACTCAAGTCCCCAATGCATAGGTGCTTAGTTTTTTGTTGCTAAGTTTGCTTCATCTAGGTACACGCGCTTATCACCGTTTCTTCCTGGGGTCACCAAACTAGTCTCTCTCTTATTAATTAACTTCCCACATCAGACTTTATGCCTATGTGGCAGGCTTAGCACCTATAGGATCAAGTACAATAGTGGGCTATAAGCCCGCTTTACATGGCATTTTTGCATATGTGGGGAAAGAGGCAAGGAAAAAGTGGAGGAGTAGGCTCTCAAGCAAGAGCCAGCCTCTACATGGGGGAGCATCGGGAGAGGCACTTGTATGGAGGTGGTCAGGAATCGGGAGACTCACGCCGGTCGTAGCACCGCAGTTAAAATGATAATGGCAAGTCAAATCACCGGGCCCCACCTGTCTAGCAGTAACTCACTGTCAAATCACACAGCCATGCGTTAGCAGCAGCCTACTCCCTCATCTTCTCGCGTCTCTGTCGAACCAACTAGGCTGAACTGCCTGCCTACCGCGTAGGAAAAGCCCCGCCCTCGACTTTTAAATAGTATAGTATACTAATTTTGTATCCATGGATTGCACATGGAGAAAAGCCTCAAGAAAACGGTGGTACACATGTACGGAGTATACAGCATGCCCGTCGCGTTCGCGTCGCACCCCAGATGGTCGGTCGGTCTGGTACGTCGCTCTCTGAATGGAACATGCGTCATATTGCGTTTGCACACACATGTGGGACCGCAATTGACAACTGACCATAGGCACACTCCCCGGCCCCGCAAGTTAGGTGAGTTAATAGAAGAGAGAGACAAGCGATAGTACTACTAGAGAAGTGTTGTAGGAGTACATACATTGGTACCGGGACGATCCCTAGAGACGTGTAGGCTGTGTTGTACAGGGTTGTAGTTCTGGTGAGAAATCTAAAGAAAGGTTTCTTGTCATCTCGCAAAATTAGGTGTCATGTGCTTCGGATCACTGCGAGGGTTAAACAGCGACAACTAGGTTGGGCTAGTCATTGGGGGCACATGCACAAAGACTACTCGGCTGCCATCTAGGTCAAGTCGGCTATGTTAATTAGGACATCATTCGACGGACCCCTTTTCTACGAGTTTATCTTTAATTTGAGCTTTGATCCTCATCTAGTTTGTCCGTCGGGATTCATCTTGTCTCCTTTGGGCTGTGAGGTTAAGATTTCTTGTCATGTGGCATTTTTTCGTGTTATATGTTATAATCCGGTGCTTCAGATCAAAATGACGACAACTGCGCCTCCGGGGCACGTGCATGAAGACTTCTCGACAGCCATTGCCGAGGTCAAGCCGGCTCCGGCCAGTAGACAAAACAAAACTAGTACTCCACTATATAGGCAGGAGCCTCCGCGCTTGCTTGCTAGTGTTGCTCTCTTCATAGTCTCGTCCTCTCTAGATCTAAACATGACAGTGGTGGCCACACTCTCTCTCTCTCTACTCACCGCTGGTCACAGATCCAACCGGATCCTCTCCGCTAGGGAAGGTGAGAAGGTGCAACATTCACGCGGTCGTCCTCGGCGATGGCTCTTACCCACTGCCGACGCGTCCCGATTAGCGTGCCTTGCCGTTCTCTCCCAAGCATCGCTGGTGAGGGAGGGCCCCCCACCCCTTCTTCCTCGTTGCCGTAGTCTGGGCAGACCCGGCCTCCCGCCACCCACCTAGTGTAACATCCCAAAATTCTAAATTTTGGAATGTTATAATAAATATATATATTTGATTGATTGTTTGATTGATTGAGTGTAATTGAGTGAAATTCGAAACTTTTGAAAGTTAAATGAGAGGGAATAAAAGGACTTTCCCAAACTTTCATTTTTGCATTGATGATCTCCGGGAATTCAAATTCTTTTCACCACAAAACCCTGGAGAGAAGATGACATGACTTCTTCCATTTATTTAAATGACAAGGGGTGTTGAAAATATTTGAATTTCATTTGAAAATATTTCCAATTCTAAAACTTTATGCAACTCAATGATTTTCACGAGCGAAGATAAAATGACTTCTTCAAACCTATGAAATATGAGTTGGGAGTTTCAAAGAATTTAATTCAAAGTCCTTTTTGAATTTATTTTCAATTTGGAGATATTTGAGTTTTAATCAAATTATTTTTCTCCAAAGAAAAATTAATTTGAAATAATTTTGGTATTTTTAAAATGATTTTTATTGGATTTTATTAGACCAGTAGCACTCTTTGTTTTATCTGATTTTGTGTGGATTTTATTTGGCATATTGAAAATGTTCATGTCGTACAAAATCTTTTTCTGAAAATTTTGATATATTATATGCCTATATAATATTTTAGTTTATTTTTGTTTTTGTTATTTTTGTTGCCTGTGAATTTTTTTTAAAAAAAATCTTCGAACAGTGCCAGGCCGAAGCCCAGCACTGCTCTCTCTCTCCCCGCGCCAGGCCAGCCGGCCCTGCCCAGCAGCGGCCCAACGCGGCCGTACCGCCGCCTCTGACTCCAGGAGGAGTCCGCCGCCCGTACGACGCCGTTCGCCGCCGCCGTGCTCCGCCTTGCCTCTCCTCGCCACCTTTGCCACCTACTCCATGCAACCCCTCGCCCCCCTGCATATAAGCTCGCGCCGTCGCCCGCCTTCTCTCTGCCGCGCCGCGCCGCCGCTCCCGCGTCTCGGCGAGCCGCCGGAGCCCGCTGCATCTCGCCGCACCTGCCGCTGCCACCGACGACCTGCACCGCCCCGCCGCCTCTCGCCTCACGCCGCCAATGCACCTCCATCCATTGTCGTTCCGCCCCGCGCCGCTCCTCGCCGTCGCCCGCGCTGCCGCCCCGCTCGCCGTCGAACTGCCGCCCTCGCAGGACTCCAATCGCCGCGGAAAAAAAACCGCCACCGGCGTCAAACCTGCTGTGAACCGGTAATAAGTCCACCCGGTTCGCCGGTTTATTTTAGGGTTTCGGTTTTTGTTTTAAAAAAACCGGTTTAGTTTTTTTAGTTAGATCTATTTAGAGAACGTTCTCTGTTTAGAACTAGTTAGTGAACGTTCATTATTTAGTGTTTTCTTTTTCTGTTAATTTCGGCCAGGGACCTATTCGTGATAAATTTCTTCACACATTAGTCCCTGTACTTCAAACGACTATATCTTTTCACCCGTTTGTCCAAATCCAACGAAACCAACGCCCACTTCTTCGTTTCGATTCCCTCTGTCGAGTAATCCAACTCAAACATGTTTTTGAAAAGTTTAAGATTTGAATTAGATCAGATTTGAATTCAAACTTCGTTTGATCATAACTTGAGTTTCGTAACTCCATTTGAGTTGATTCTTTTTGCAAATCGAAGCTCTTGACCTAAACATTCGAATAAGGCCAAATTCACTTAATTTTGGTACTGTTAGAAATTGTTTTATGTTGCAAGAGTTATTTGCTTGGTTTTGACGTTCTCCGAATTGTTTTCTTTGTTCTCTCCGATCTTTGAGTGATTGCTTATGTGTGGTTACTATTGCTTGCTTACGATAGATTGACCCGAGTGTGACGAGTAGAACTATCAAGAGTTTTGAGTGCGAATCATCTTCATCAACATTGCAGGCAAGTTCACACTTTGATCATATCCCTTTTCATACCCAGTTTTTATGCATTAGTTTCAACCCTCAAACATTGCATGATTAGGACCTAATTAAATTGTGGGATGGGAAGTAGTTGAGGTAGTATCTATTACCTGTTTATTATCAAACCCTTGGGAGTTACTATTACGTTATGCTTACAATGCCATGCTATGCTCGTAGACGTGGATTGGGTTTTGAGAGTATTCATGACAGATGTGAGATTGTTAATTAATGGTTTACTTAAGGTGGCAACTTAAACACACATCTGGGTGGATTGAGGCACCTGGTTATTCTAGGATTGCCTGTCTAGGCACCTGGGTAGACCAGGATTGCCTTTTTTTTATGGACCGCCACCTAGGCCCAAAGGGATCATGAGATTTTTCATACTAGAAACTTCCATGTGCAGCCACAAGCTATTATGGGCTCTAGCATAGTTGACTATGTCGTGCGAACTCTTACAGTGGTAAACTAGCAGATGTAGGGGATGTACGTGGTACGGTCTACCCGATCGTAAGGTGCTAGCACTTCTGAAAGACTATGTCTCGGTCATCCATCTTCTCAAACACCATGTAGTGCGAGAAACCAAACGGAGGCAATCGAGTCTTGTGGGGAAAAGTGCGCAAACCTCTGCAGAGTGTATGAACTAATCATGGTTAGCCGTGTCCCCGGTTATGGACATCTTGAGTATCTAGTACCTGGATTATCATGTGAATCTCATCACGTTACTTTAAATGAATATTTTTGGGTTTTAATGATGATGCTTAATTGGGATTGAGAATGCTGTCAACCATTCTCAATGTTTAACAACCACCATGATAGTTAAATAAAATTTATTCCTTTGCAGTAGGTAAAAATTGGCTTTTCGCAAAAACCTTATAACCATAGAGCTTTTCCACCAGCCATATATGCATGTAGTGATAGCCATTGTTCATCATTCTCTATGGTGTGAATTTGCCAGTACAGACAATGTACTGACCCTTTGTGGCTACAACATCTCATGTTGCAGGAGTATCTTACGATGAGTAAGTGGTATGTTAGGGTTACGATTTCTACACTCAACTTTGCCGTTGGTGTTGATGGGAATCCACAACCTTGTTACTTCCGCTATTTTGGATTGAGGTAATAGTATCTTACATTACTTATACATGTGATTTACCTCTGTTATAAATCCTCGAGTACTGTGTGTGTCAGCATACCGATCCAGGGATGACACTTAAGCACAGAGACTTGATCCATTCGGGTCGGGTCGCTATAAGATGGTATCAGAGCACATGTTGACTGTAGGATGTGACCCTAGAAACTGGCAAGCCCATAGCAAAGATTTTTCTCTACAACTTTCCCTTTCAAAAAGACCTTTTACCTCTCTTCTCTTCTGAGCTTATTCAAAAATTCCCTTTAGTGAGACCATACCCCTTTCCCTTTTTGACCACACAAAGATTCGACTGATGAGACCACTCCAAGAAGTACAAGATATCGGATAACTAAGACCACTTCAAAATGAAGAGTATTTTCCGTGCATCTGAATAATGGAAACTACAACAGTTGAAGACCGAAGACAAGTAGAATTTGAAGGCTCTGAAGAATTCCCAGATTTGTATGACCTAGGAAGGCTACCCTTATGGAACTTGGAAGACTATGGAAGTTGTCAATACCCGAGATCAAGGTGTATCGGAGAAAGACTGAAACAAGGAGCATGAGAAATTGAAGTTTTGTCAAAGAAAACCCTAAGGCGGGAGATATCAACTATGGAATGATAGCTCATGGGAATGACAAGAGCAGAAACACGGTTATCCGTGATGTCATCGCCCGCTGATGCTATTTTCACCGTGCTGAGTTAAGGATGCATTTCTTCAGAATGGATTTGATGGAAGAAGGCTGATGGAGCACCTATTAGTAAGATGAAGTTTTAACCTTAGCCGGTGTATCACCAGGATCTGGAGTAGTACATCAAGAAGATAAGATGGACCTACAAGAAGTAGTATTTTGACAAGGAAGTATTTCATGAGGAACTCAGGACCCTGAAGATGAGAGTAGCCAAGCTAGAGGAGCAAAACCTCGAGAAACCGGAGATTCGTCAGGAACTGAAGGACAGTAGGACCATGGTTCATGCGAAGGATGTTGAAACCAGAAGTTTGGAACGCAACTCTAGAATATTAAAGGACGTCACGAGAGACTTCGCGTCAACAGAGATGATCTGGCAAAAGAACTTGAGAAAGACAAGCATGATCGAAACAAGCCATTGGAGGCATGAACAAGACTTGAAGAGTGTGGCGACGTTGAAGATTTATTGACCTTTAGAAGACCAAACCCCTATTATATGCCTACGCTAGATGCGACATTTGTGAGCTGTCATTTGTTTGATGTTTTTCCCGATGGCCACAAATAAAATCTGCTTTTTCAAAACTTTTGTTTGTATTGTGTGTATCCCTCTCCCTCTCTCTTATCTTACCCCAAACCCACATGGACCCAATAGAGGATGAATGGAGATGAGCTTGTATTTTCAGGACCGATGAGTCAGTTGGAGACAGACCGATGGATTCAGAACATGGAGGATCACATGGAGAATAACCCTATAGTCGGAAAGGATATGACCTAGCATGCTCTTCAGTGCTTTGAAAGAGGTGATGCTACTTGGTGGAGGATGTACCAAACCATCAATGGATGGCAAGGAGTAACCACTTGGAAATAATTTAAGTTGACTCTGTCAAAGTCTCATCTTGTGTCCCAGAAGTTGAAGCCTTATGGAAAGGATATAAAGAAACCTTGTGCATGCAAGATTTGTGGAGAAATAGGACACACCCATAAAGAACACAAGGATGAATGCCCTAATTGTGAAGGAAGTCACCCAGTTGAAGAATGCCCAACTAGGCAGATTACTTGTTTCTTGTGTGAAGGGACTACCCACTACCTTGCTCAGTATCACATTTACCCTATGGTACAAAGAACTATCCAGCAGAAGAAAGAAGTAAGGAAAGGAGCCCTTATGGAAATTTTAGAAGAACCTGTGATGAAGGAAGAGATGGAAGACACGCCTAAAGAAGACCCGAGTAAACTCTGCACTAAGTCTTGCTATTCATGTGGAGAAGAATGACACATCTCCCAACATTGTTTGAATGGGGATCTAGTAAAATTCCCGACAGAGGAAGTAGAATATGACCCACAGGAAATAGAAGCCCTGATTAAAATGGAAAAGTCCAGAAAGAGAAGCAGAGTCGATTCCAGGAAGGATCTGAGTCATATCACATGTTATAGGTGCAAGGAGTCAGGGCACTACCTCAACAGTTGCCCAAAAAGGAAACCTCGAGACTGGTCGGAAGTAATATGTTTTCGTTGTAATGAAGCAGGGCACTTTGCCAGAGAATTCCCAAGGAGAAGGAAACTTGTGCTAGATAGTTGAGTTTGCAACAAAAGAAATGGAGTAGTAGAAGTGAGAACATTTTCTTTTATATTGAGGTGTTGAGTTGAGACATGTAATGGAAAAGCGAGAGATTGTAATCAATTGAGAGTGAATAAAGTTAGCATCGTTGGTACTGATATGGATTTTATGAGTTGTTACTCTATGAAGAAGGATTTTGACCATTTCTGAAGATATGAGAAATATGGTCTATGGAAGATTTGTGCATTTTAAGGGTGGTAGTACCCTGTAAGAACCCTTGACCCCTGGAAAAGATAAGGATACTCCATTGAGTGGATTTCGGACAAAATGAATACGAGTTTTGTCTCGATATGTGTGATGCCCCAAGAGTATGTGGGATGAAGTGGAGACCGTCAGTTGTTTGGACCAAATATGATCAAGGAGTCAGAAGAGAATGTTAAGTTTGTTCGAGATAGACTGAAGGTAGCTCAGTCCCAGGCAGAAGTGTTATGCAGACTTAAAAACGCAAGGAGGTAGTCCATGAAATTGGAGACAGAGCATGTCTTCGTGTGTTCCCTCTGCGAGGAATTAAACGATTTGGAGTTAAGGGAAAATTAGCCCCGAGATTTGTAGGACATACCGAGTTTTGGAGAGTATGAGAGAAGTGGCCTACAAGTTGCAGTCACCCGAAGGAATGTCTGGAGTTCATGATGTGTTTCACATTTCCCAGTTGAAGAAGTTCCATGCAGAGATGGCCAATATTCCCCTGTAAGGACGTTTGACCTCTGGAAGGGATAATGATATTCCACGGAGTGGACTTCAGACAAAATAAGTATAAGTTTTTATCTCGGTATGCGGGATATCCCACGAGGATGAAGAGATAAATTACTATTGGATATAAAGGAGGTATGATGTCGGAAATATGGATCAATGGAAACACCATGATGAGTCTGAGTAATCATGTCCTAGTTTGGTGCCAATATAAGGAAGGAAGACAATACAATTGGATAGATTTAAGAATACTAGGAAGTTGGAAGTTGGAATAATGATCAGTTTCCCGATGATAAGTTCAAGGACTACAAGTGATGAGATGGGCCATAACCCACAGGCCCTAGGACCTGCCAAGAAGCAAGCACATTCTTGCTGAAGGAAAACCCTGGAGGAAGATACGACGTTTATCGGCAAACAATTTTATAGGAGTAATGCAAAACCTGAGAGTTGTGAAGGAACGATAGATGTTTGTTTGGCTTGCAGAATCAATGGATTATTCCGAACATAGTTCATCGACAAGAGAAATTCTGCAATGCTTGTGAGGATGACCGAGTGTTAGAATGCGAGATTCGCTAAACTGTATACAAGGTAATGATTTGGGTGCGGGATGGATTGATCACCATACCGACTTACTCTTATTATTCGCCTTGCTATGTGGGATGGTAAATCTGAGTGACTTACCTATAGTAGAGAGACGGCGATATTAAACCTTGTTTAAGCCTTAGAATGGTATAGGTATTTTTTTCCTTGTACAAGGCAGCTTTGCCAACCGTAGGTTATACGGCGAGGATCAACCCAGACCCATTTCCTGTAGGAGAAACCATAAATGGTTGACCACCATGAGATATCGATAGTTGTTTAGTATTGGCGCCAGACCCGTCAGCTAAGAAGACCAGTCATAGAAGAACCTTACCTAGATGAAAGACATGAGAATTGAGGAAAAGGTTATGCCACTACCGGAAGAGCCCAGAGAAGGAATTATCCTTATGATCTGAGAAGACCGACACTGTCAAGAATAACGATGGAGTATATGAGTTTTGATGGAACCGTAACAATGATTCTAAGGGTGGTAGCACCCCAGACCCCTGTGATGATCTATGGATTTTTGAGGAGACCCCAAACCTAACCTATTACTTGCTAGCCTCTCCGAATCTCGAGGACGAGATTCATTTTAAGGGTGGTAGGTTTGTAACATCCCAAAATTCTAAATTTTGGAATATTATAATAAATATATAGATTTGATTGATTGATTGTTTGATTGATTGAGTGTAATTGAGTGAAATTCGAAACTTTTGAAAGTTAAATGAGAGGGAATAAAAGTACTTTCCCAAACTTTCATTTTTGCATTTATGATCTCCGGGAATTCAAATTCTTTTCACCACAAAACCCTGGAGAGAAGATGACATGACTTCTTCCATTTATTTAAATGACAAGGGGTGTTGAAAATATTTGAATTTCATTTGAAAATATTTCCAATTCTAAAACTTTATGCAACTCAATGATTTTCACGAGCGAAGATAAAATGACTTCTTCAAACCTATGAAATATGAGTTGGGAGTTTCAAAGAATTTAATTCAAAGTCCTTTTTGAATTTATTTTCAATTTGGAGATATTTGAGTTTTAATCAAATTATTTTTCTCCAAAAACAAAATACATGGAAAATAGGGTAACGTGATTCCCTACAATGGAAAACTGGAGAAAAATTAATTTGAAATAATTTTGGTATTTTTAAAATGATTTTTATTGGATTTTATTAGACCTGTAGCACTCTTTGTTTTATCTGATTTTGTGTGGATTTTATTTGGCATATTGAAAATGTTCATGTCGTAGAAAATCTTTTTCTGAAAATTTTGATATATTATATGCCTATATAATATTTTAGTTTATTTATGTTTTTGTTATTTTTCTTGTTTGTGAATTTTTTTAAAAAAAACTCTTCGAACAGTGCCCGGCCGAAGCCCAGCACTGCTCTCTCTCTCTCCCCGCGCCAGGCCAGCCGGCCCAGCCCAGCAGCGGCCCAACGCGCCCGCACCACCGCCTCCGACTCCCGGAGGAGTCCACCGCCCGTACGACGCCGTTCGCCGCAGCCGTGCTCCGCCCTGCCTCTCCTCGTCGCCTTTGCCACCTACTCCACGCAACCCCTCGCCCCCCCTCCATATAAGCTCGCGCCGCCGCCCGCCTTCTCTCTGCCGCACCGTGCCGCCTCTCCCTCGTCTCGGCGAGCCGCCGGAGCCCGCTGCATCTCGCCGCACCTGCCGCTGCCGCCGACGAGCTGCACCGCCCCGCCGCCTCTCGCCTCGCGCCGCCAATGCACCTCCATCCGTTGCCGCTCCGCCCCGCGCCGCTCCTCGCCGTCGCCCGCGCTGCCGCCCCGCTCGCCGTCGAACTGCCGCCCTCGCAGGACTCCAACCGTCGCGGAAAAAAACCCGCCACCGGCGTTGAACCCGCTGTGAACCGGTAATAAGTCCACCCGGTTCGCTGGTTTATTTTAGGGTTTTGGTTTTTGTTTTAAAAAAAACAGTTTAGTTTTTTTAGTTAGATCTATTTACAGAACGTTCTCTGTTTAGAACTAGTTAGTAAACGTTCGTTATTTAGTGTTTTCTTTTTCTGTTAATTTCGGCCAGGGACCTATTCGTGATAAATTTCTTCACATATTAGTCCCTGTACTTCAAACGACTATAACTTTTCACCCGTTTGTCCAAATCCAACGAAACCAATGCCCACTTCTTTGTTTCGATTCCCTCTATCCAGTAATCCAACTCAAACATGTTTTTGAAAAGTTTAAAATTTGAATTAGATCAGATTTGAATTCAAACTTCGTTTCATCATAACTAGAGTTTCGTAACCCCGTTTGAGTTGATTCTTTTTGCAAATCGAAGCTCTTGACCTAAACATTCGGATAAGGACAAATTCACTTAATTTTGGTACTGTTAGAAATTGTTTTATGTTACAAGAGTTATTTTCTTGGTTTTGACGTTCTCCGAATTGTTTTATTTGTTCTCTCCGATCTTTGAGTGATTGCTTATGTGTGGTTACTATTGCTTGCTTATGATAGATTGACCGGAGTGTGACGAGTAGAACTATCAAGAGTTTTGAGTGCGAATCATCTTCATCAACATTGCAGGCAAGTTCACACTTTGATCATATCCCTTTTCATACCCAGTTTCTATGCATTAGTTTCAACCCTCAAACATTGCATGATTAGGACCTAATTAAATTGTGGGATGGGAAGTAGTTGAGGTAGTATCTATTACCTGTTTATTATCAAACCCTTGGGAGTTACTATTACGTTATGCTTACAATGCCATGTTATGCTCGTAGACGTGGATTGGGTTTTGAGAGTATTCATGACAGATGTGAGATTGTTAATTAATGGTTTACTTAAGGTGGCAACTTAAACACACATCTGGGTGGATTGAGGCACCTGGTTAATCTAGGATTGCCTGCCTAGGCACCTGGGTAGACCAGGATTGCCTGTTTTTTTATGGACCGCCACCCAGGCCCAAAGGGATCATGGGATTTTTCATACTAGAAACTTCCGTGTGCAGCCACAATCTATTATGGGCTCTAGCATAGTTGACTATGTCGTGCGAACTCTTACAGTGGTAGACTAGCAGATGTAGGGGATGTACGTGGTACGATCTACCCGGTCGTAAGGTGCTAGCACTTCTGAAAGACTATGTCTCGGTCATCCATCTTCTCAAACACCATGTAGTGCGAGAAACCAAACAGAGGCAATCGAGTCTTGTGGGGGAAAGTGCGCAAACCTCTGCAGAGTGTATAAACTAATCATGGTTAGCCGTGTCCCCGGTTATGGACATCTTGAGTATCTAGTACCTGGATTATCACGTGAATCTCATCACATTACTTTAAATGAATATTTTTGGGTTTTAATGATGATGCTTAATTCGGATTGAGAATGCTGTCAACCATTCTCAATGTTTAACAACCACCATGATAGTTAAATAAAAATTATTCCTTTGCAGTAGGTAAAAATTGGCTTTTCGCAAAAACCTTATAACCATAGAGCTTTTCCACCAGCCATATATGCATGTAGTGATAGCCATTGTTCATCATTCTCTATGGTGTGAATTTGCCAGTACAATCAATGTACCGACCCTTTGTGGCTGCAACATCTCATGTTGCAGGAGTATCTTACGATGAGTAAGTGGTACGTTAGGGTTACGATTTCTACACTCAACTTTGCCGTTGGTGTTGATGGGAATCCACAACCTTGTTACTTCCGCTATTTTGGATTGAGGTAATAGTATATTACGTTACTTATACATGTGATTTACCTCTGTTATAAATCCTCGAGTACTATGTGTGTCAGCATACCGATCCAGGGATGACACTTAAGCACAGAGACTTGATCCATTCGGGTCGGGTCGCTACAGCTAGCGACATCCCGGTGACCCTCAGGTATAACTTACTTCGAAACCGGCCTTGCTCTACTTCCCGAGCTCCTGACATCACTGCATTTGTATTTTTTACTATTTCTCAGGCCCCCTCGTAGATAGGATCGATCGGGTGTTCGAAAACCACCTAATTTTTTTACTGTTAAGAGGTAAAACTAGTTCATGCACTCGAATCTAGTACTACTTGGTTCAAACAAGGACGAAAGGGGGTGGGGTGGGGGAAGATTTGTTACCTGAATCTAGGACTTGGTCGAAAGAGGAAATAATGGGGGTGAAAAGTAGCAGAGACTGGCTATCCAACTGGTCTCTAGGTCTAATAGGGAAATAAAGGGAATGCAGTACAAAGTCAATATAAACCAGATCTATTGGTTGAAAAAGGAAAGAAAGTGGGGACTGGGGGGCAAGTCAACAGAATAAGTCCAGCACTAGATTTGCTAGCCTCACACAGTATAAGGTGGCTATATACCGAACAAAAATGGGACCAACCCAGATATCCTCTTCTGATGTTTGTTGCCCCGAGCCGCTCTTATGTAATGCCACTGGTAAAATGTAGCAGTCGCACTATTAAAAGTAAGGACACATTAAAAAATGTTGTTTTCAATGTAATGCCTCTAGTAATATGAATCAATGGCACTTTTTTCATGTCCTGCTAAATTTCCCATTAAGATAAGTTGCTTCTTTTCGTTAGAGATGCAACTGTCCTGGTCCGCCTACTCTCCCGTGCCCAAATGTCGGGTCTGTAGCAGCTGTTAATGTAATGTTGCTGGTAAAATGAAGCAATGGCACCATTAAAGTAATGTTGTATTTAATGTTTGTCATAGTTAATCCTAATGCCCACACTAATATCTAGCAATGCTGCTAGAAATTGCTACTGTCCTTGTATGATTGCCATTCAGATAAGGAACATGCTTTTTTTCATTTGATGCATGTTTCATCACTTGTTAGTCACCCTCCTTTCCACCTTTTTTGTGCAAACAGAGATATACATTTCACGCTTGATCTTAGTTGAACTGCACAAATGATATCCAAATTATAGTTGAACATTCCAGGAGCTTCACGACCAACCTTGATGTTGCTCAATTTTATTGCAACTAATGAAGAAGAAGCTTTGTGGGTTTCATTTTCTGATGGAAATGGAACCGGGGCTGGAGCCCTTTTCTTAAAGAAGAAGAAGAAGCTGCTAGCTCATGGGACATTGCTTCATTTTTGGTGAACTGCACCAAAAGGTCCCATGAATTGAATCATCCATGTTGGTGACTGGTGTCATCCCTTCTACGATGGCATTTACTGCAGATATGGTTTCCATCACGAGGTATGTTCCTTTTTGGTCTGACCATGTGCCAAAGATCATGCATGTTGATCCTGCAGATCTTGTGCTACTGTTTTGGCACTGCCATGATAAAGCAGTAATGTTATTATTTTGCATCTTAATATAGTGGCACTATTAATTTGAGGCAATGTTTTGGCACCGCTAGTGCCACACTTTTTTTATATATTGAAAGAGGGGGTTCCCTCCAATTTCATTAAAGAAACCCAACCATAGAGAACCATTATCCGACAACATCTCAATGTAAACGGGCAGTTATGCAACTACTACTAGAACGGACTGAGTACTAGCAGGAGACAAGTTTGCCACATAAGCTAGGCAGGTAGGGGGACGCAGCACCAGCTCGACCAAGTTTGGATTACAACCCAAATGCTACCATAGAAACATCTGGGGGGAGATAAGGACTGAAAGAGCCAGCTTCAGCATCCAATTCTAAGCACCCCCGGCCTTCATCCTTGCAACGCACGGTACACCTCATTTGCCACCTGCTCGACCCTAGTGTCACTAATAAAATGAAGTAATAATACAGTTAAAATAGAGCGAGTGTCCTCTCTATCATTTCATTTCCAATGTAGATAAAGAAAGTGCTTCTCTTTGTTACTATATGTTTCATCAACTAGTCCCATTGTTAATGTTTAAGTGTTTCTGCAAACTGGGTGCTTAATTTTAGTTGATGTGCACAAAAATAGAGATTTGAATGTCTCAAGGCCCCTCCTTGTACTACCGCTGTACACTAATGTTCATCACTGGCAGAAGGTGTATCGGGGAGACTTGGGACAATTTCCAGTATGAGGCGTGGCATACCGTATGAGGCTTTGCAGGGCCCATCTCGCCCTCGCAGCATGGCATACTATGATACTATCGCAATATTTTCTTCTATTTATTTTGCGTTTTTCATCAACTAGTGCCACTATAATGTAATCACGCTTTTTATTATCTGTGCAAACAAGGTTATTCAGCTGCATTTTGGTGGAACTGCACAAATGTACGGATGGAACCGGCATATATATATGCAGAGTGCGAGGTGTGCCAACTAAAAATTAGCAACACCAACCATGCTCCATGCACGCATTGGCATCCACCACCACCAGTGGGATGTGTGGCAGCAGCAAATCCTCTAACCAAATACTAGTAGCTTATATTGGCACTTTCCTATGGAGTACACTTTTCTGAAAGAAGCACCAATCTATTTTTCTTTATTTGTACATAGTGTCACAACTTTGACCCAAATGTCCAGAGCTATTTAAGGGTGATTGGCATAGTACTCGGAGACTGATTGTAAGCATGATTTTCATTAGCTATCACACTGATTGTAAGCATGAGCAGGTGGAAGATTAGGTTAGTGTGAAGCTTACCTTAAACTCTACCGCCGCTGTTGAAACGAGGCGAGCATCAAGGGGACCGTGGAGAACGGCGGGGAAGCAACGTCGCGCCATCCGACCTCCTCTTGCAGTGGGAGAATGAATACTCATGTGGCTCCGGCTGGTTCTGCACCCTCATGAACGGCACACCATACTCGATCGATTCGTTATCCTCTGGGTGATCGACCTTCGACCTGTATGCCCACCACCTCCGCCTGACTTTCGCCTCGGGCGAATCTATCTGCTCCATCGCCCAGAGGAGATACTCGATGAACTCGAAGGACTGTGGCGTGACTGCCGCCGAGGAGTACATGTACATCGCCACCCTCATCATCGTTGTCTCGCTCTTTCGCATACATTGCCACATGGCCCACACCGTCCTCGAAATCTCCCACTCATAGTCAAGCCAAGTAAGGATCTCCTTCAACCTGGCTAACTTTGCCTAGTCACCGCCGGCGATTTGCCTGATTCGCTACTGCATCCTCTCCATAAATGTCCTTCTGAGTGGTCTGGTGCTAGCTTTGGAAGATGGGAGGAGATACGGTGGTCTTGCAATAGAGAAGAGGGAGAGGCGACACAATGGTTTTGGAATGGAAATGATGGAGAGGAGAGGAGGTGGTTTTGCAATGGAGAAGAGGGAGAGGCGACACGGTGGTTTTGGAATGGAGATGATGGAGAGGAGAGGAGGTGGTTTTGAAATGGAGAACAGGGAGAGGCGAGACGGTGGTTTTTGAATGCAGATGATGGAGAGGAGAGGAGGTGGTTTTGCAATGGAGAAGAGGGAGAGGAGCGTGCGGCGGCGATTTAGGATTGGACAAGAGGGCCGGCGCGCTGTGACTGGATCAAATCAAAATTAATTTACCTTTCAATTAAGAAAGCGAACCCACATTAACTAGTCTCCCTTTTATTCTGGGTCATAATTGACCATGATTTTCGAAAATAAAATATATGTTATACGTTGCAAAAATAATATAATATGAAAGTACATTCAGATACAAACCAAACGATACAATTTTTGGTGACATACATTCACATTTTGCTTGTCAAATACAGTACGTGGTCAAACTTTGACCCAAAATACACAAAACAAAAAAATACTTCCAAGACCAGCGCCGCTCTTCCGCTCTTATCCTCTTAAACCACCGCCGCTCCTCTCCTGTTCCAATCTAAATCCAGCGCCGCTCCTCTCCTCTTCCATTTCAAAACCACCGCCCCTCCTCTCCTGTTCCAATCCAAAACGAGCGTCGCTCCTATCCCGTTCTAATCCAAAACCAGCGCTGCTCCTCTCCTCTTCCATTCAAAAACCACCGTCGGCGAGTGAAGGTGCTGTGGAGAAGTAGATCGATGAAGAAGTACAACCGATACGTGAGGATCGCAGACGGCGACCCTATGAAGCTAGCTAGGATGTTGGAGATACAGTCTTCCCACAATAAAGAATTACATGGATAAATATGTTAGATAGCACTCCACATCAAAAATTCAGTTTTTATCATTTACCTACTCAAGGACGAGCAGGAATTAAGCTTGGGGATGCCGATACATCTCCAACATATCTATAATTTTTGGTTGTTCAATGCTATTATATTATCAACCTTGGATGTTTTATATGCATTTATAAACTATTTTATATGATTTTCGGGAATAACCTATTAACCTAGAGACCAGTGCCAGTTTATGTCTTTTCCTTGTTTTAGAGTATCGTAGAAAAGGAAAATCAAACGGAGTCCAGTTGACCTGAAACTTCATGGTACTTATTTTTGGACCATAAGAAGCCCACGGAGTATCGGAGATGGACTAGGAGAGTCCCGGGCTGCCCACGAGGGTGGGGGGCGCGCCCTCCTGCCTCGTGGACAGCCTGGAGATCCACCAATGTACTTCTTCCTCCTATATATACCCATATACCCTAAAAACCTCGGGGAGTAGAATAGATCGGGAGTTTCGCCGCCGCAAGCCTCTGTAGCCATCGAAAACCAATCGGGACCCTATTCCGGCACCCTGCCGGAGGGGGAATCCCTCGCCGGTGGCCATCTTCATCATCCCGACGCTCTCCATGACGAGGAGGGAATAGTTCTCCCTCGGGGATGAGGGTATGTACCAATAGTGATGCGGAGCATCCCACGATCATCCCCATGGACACCACCTCAACTATCCAAGCTCCAAGTGGACCCATGACAAGGGCTAGGGCGCGTGTTATTCAATCCAAGGTGACATCATTCCTACTTGAGTTTCCCTCCTCTTCAAGTGAGACATGGCTACTGCCTAAGTCCGAGATTCTATGTGTGATCAGGTCAACGCTCAAGACACGGAGCCGAGGGCTGAAGAAGAAGAGACAGGAGTCAACACTCTGGACCGCCCGGAACCTCCGGCCAGAGCCTGGAACTTTCGGCCCCCGAACCCTCCGGCCGACCCAGAGCTTCCGGCCTCCGACGTCTTCGACCAGCCCAAGCGTGCCAACTCTCTGGTTAGCCCGGATCCCCTCCCGGACCTTTCGGCACCCGGAACCTCTGGCCAGGCCGGACCTTCTGGCCCCCGGATGCCAACCCAGCTCCACCCGCACCAACTCTCTGGTTAGGCCGGACCCTCCCCGGAACCTCCGGCGCCCGAAACTTCCGGTCTCGCCCGGAACTTCCGGCCCTGCCTACGCGCAGCGACTTGGGCCGAGGCCCGTGCACCCTTTCATCACTTAGACTATAAATACTCTTCTCCTACCTACGTTTTAGGGTTAGCAAAGAGATAGCTCATATTTGTGTGAGAGCTTTGCTCATCCACTTGGTTACCTTCTCCTCGGAGATCGCACCTCCTCGGTGAAGATTCCCCAAGCGGATTCAAGACCCCTCTTTAGGGAAGAACATCAAGACCTCCTCACAGAGAAGACTGGTTACCATGTATCGTCCTTAGTTGTCTGTGGACCGTGTATCGTTCTATGTATCCGAGGATCTAGCACATGTGTGACTATCTTGTTGGTTTGAGTGTTCCTCTCCTATTTCCCTTGTGTTTCCCTCCTTTTCCCCTTTGTGTTCTTCATGTTCATCGCGGGATTCCGCTCCATTCGTGAAAGATCGGGCGATTAGGGTTCTACCCTACATCATCTTGGTATCTAGAGCCACGTTGATCACGATTTCGGAGCCTCCCCGTTGTGTTTCTAGCCTAATTTTGTAGTTTTTTGCCCTAATCTAAAAATCCCCACCAAAAACAGCCCCCAATTTTTTTTGTGATTTGTTGGTGTGATGAAGTTTTGTTGGATTTGATCTGTGAATTTTGTGTGTGGCTCGTAGATCTAACCTCCCCACCCTTCTTTTCCATCAATTTTCTTTCTTTTCACCTTCGGATTTGGGTTTTTCCTCAAGTTTTTCTGCCCAAATCCATGATCCCCAGTTCTCTGTTCTTGCCAGTTTCGTGACCACCGAAACTTCCGGCCACGCCCGGACCTTTCGGCCACCCCAGAACCTCCGGACCCCGAACCTTCCGTCTTGCCCGGACCTTCCGGCTCAGACAGAAAGTTCGCACATCTTCGACGATTTCCGCTACTTCGACAACTCGTCCACGATGCAGCGGCATCTTCGCCAATGTACTGAAGACCGTGCACTACGACAATGACTACAATCTCATCCTTTTGAAATTAACCTTCAACCGTAAGCAAGAATGGTAACCTCATCTTGGTATTGGACATAGCACTCTTGCCATTACATTGATAGCCATCATAGCCTTACTCCTTTGTGTTGCTTACCCCTCTAAACTAGCCATTGAGTATTGCCGGCAACGAGACTTGTGCTCATTAGTAATCATACTTCCCGTAGCATACATACATCATTGTTGCATATATTGGTATCATCTCTTGTGTCACAAAGTTGTTACCGCATACGCAATTGCTATCTTGGTTCGTCAAGCATTGCATGAGAAAAGAGCTCAAACATCAAAGAGCCAAACAAGCTTTCAAGCAAAAAGGAAAGATAAGCAAAGAGCTTTTAAGCAAGAACCATAGCATCATACAACATTAAGATTGTCATACTAGATCATCTTGGATCATATCATCGGAACACCTTGCATAGAACATACTTGGGATAGAAGTTGTTGCATTTTTTGCTAAGTAGGTTGTGCACAAGTTCTTGTATCCGCCTATTGTGCAATCATGCTAGCGTCTCTCTAGTGTTGTGCAACAAGAGCATTTTTGTGGATTCCACATTTTGGCTCATCCTTGGTTGCCCAACCCCACTTATCTTTTTGCCTGTGTGTTTCCGTGTACCTTATATGCTTGGTCTACTTGTTACATTGCATCTTGCGAATCATTTCCAACATTATTGAAGCTCACTTACAAATTGCATCAAATTTTGTGCCACCATCCTAACCAAGCTCCACCATAAGCTTTTACTTGTGTAGGTGTGAGAAACCGACAAGAATTGGTACCAATTGTGCTATTTCCTTGTCCTACATTGGAGTGATCATCGATCCACTTTCAACTTCGGTCAAGGTACATTTGGTATTCATTCTTCTCTTTCTACCACTCACATTTGTCTTGGAATGATGGATAGGCCAAGTACTTCTACCAACCCACTCATCATGGAGCAAGACGATGACATGAACTCCTTCGTCACCAAGAGTCACCTCTTTGGTGCACAACGTGCTTTGCATCAAGAGCAACAAGCCATGAGTGACCGCATCGACAACCTTGCCACCGACTTGCGACTCTCCGAGCAACGTACAAGGGACTACTTCGACCACAAGCTCGACGATCACAAGCAAGAGAATGACGCAAGGATGGACGAGATTCGCACTTTGTTGCTCAACCGCTCTTCTTCCACTTCAAGAAGGAGCCGCTCAAGTCGCCACTCCGACTTCACCCTCTCTGGCTCAAGTACACGGACATCGAACACTCTTCGCCGTGCCGCATGCAATGAGCATCAAGCAAGCCTCAATCCTCTACGCGACACCGACTCAAAGAGCACCGACGACGTCAAAACCAAGAAGCCTTTGCGCTAGCACGAGAACGGCAACGACAATGACAACATGAAGAGGAAGAGCACGCGCGTCTACACCAAAATGCACAAGATGGTGAGGCACAGCGTCAAGAACAACAACTCCCTGACGCTCAAGCACTTGAGGCACAACAAGCTCTACACGATTCAAGTCGAGCCGTAGCCGACCGAGGCCGACAAGCTCGTGAACATGCCCAAGCACTTCGCAAAGAACTCCGCGAGAGGATTTATCAAGCTCGCGTGCACTGTCAAGTTCCTCCTCGAGCTCGACAAGCTCCTCCACAAGCACGCCAAGAACAACAAGTTCCTCAAGATCATGACGACAATGGAGATCCTCCATGACAAGAGCAACACGAGGTTGACAACCCTCCGCGCCAAGAGCGCCACAAGTTGAACAATCATCAACAACATGGACTTCATCATCCCCGACCCCAACACAATGAAGAGCAACGCTATGACAAGCTCAAGTTCACCATGCCCAAGTTCAACGGAAGCAACGATCCCGAAGTGTACCTTTCATGGGCATTGAAAGTTGACAAGATCTTCTGTTTACACAATTATGAAGAAGAGAAGAAGATCGCGATGGCATCCCTTGAGTTCCAAGACTATGTCCTCATTTGGTGGGAACAAATCATAGAGCGCCGAGAGGCAATAGGTGAACCACCCATCACTACTTGGGCGCAAATGAAGGATGTCATGAGAGCACGCTTCGTACCTACATACTACAACCGCGACCTCTTCAAGAAACTCCAACTACTCAAGCAAGGAACCAAGAGCGTTGAAGAGTACTACAAGGAGATGGAGATTGCCATGATACAAGCCAATGTCACGGAAGATGATGCACAAACAATGGCCCGTTTCTTGAATGGACTCAATCATCCCATCAAGAAGATCGCCGACTTCCAACCATACTCGAACCTCATCGAGCTACTGCACCAAGCTACCAAAGAGGAACGCCAAGTGCAAGATGATTTCAAGTATGCCAAGTTCTCATCCAAGTCATACGGCTTCTCCAACAACCAAGCTTCAACGACTCCAACATAGACTACCAAGCCTTCTACTAGCACCATCGACAAGTCGAGTTCCAAGAAAGCTTCGTCAACTCCAAGTCATCCTCCTACTACAAGCAACTTCAAGACAAGAGCTTCATCATCATCAACCCCAACCGATGAGACCGTCAAGATGAGTTCCTTCAAGTGTTTCACTTGCATAGGTCGAGGCCACAAGTCCTATGAGTGCACCAACAAGAGAACCATGGTCTTCAACGACGATGGCACTTATGACTCACTAAGTGAAGGCGAAATGGAAGCCCTTGAGCAAGTCGCCATGCACCGCCAAGTGAACAATGAAGAAGAACAAGTCTTTTGCGATGAAGACTCAAGTCCCGCGCTTGTTGTCTCCAAGGTTTTGACTCTCCAACATCACCAAGAAGAAGACCAACGATGCCACATATTCCACACCAAGGCCGGCATCAATGAACGATCCGTCAAGGTCATCATCGATGGAGGAAGTTGTCATAATCTCGCAAGCAAAGAACTTTGCTCCAAGCTCCAATTGCCCAAGACGAAGCATCACCATCCATACAAAGTGCAATGGCTTAGCGACTCCGGCACCATCCAAGTCGAGCACCGAGTACAAGTCTCCTTCAAAATTGGCGCCTACGAAGACACCTTGGAGTGCGACGTCGTTCCAATGAGCGTTTTCCATCTTCTCCTAGGGCGCCCATGGCAATTCGATAGAGGAGTCATCCACAACGGCCGAATGAACCACTACATCTTCAAGATGAAGGGCAAGGAGTATGTACTTCGTCCCATGTCCCCAAGTCAAGTGATCGTCGACAAGCAAGCCACCCATCGTGGAGAGAATAGTGAGAGAGCGAGCCACCAAAAAGATAGTGAGCACCACAAGCCCAAATCGAACACCTCCACGATGAGCGAAAAGAAGAACTTAGTCCTTTTTTCCACCAAAAGTGAGATAAGAGGAGTGTGTGAGAACCCATCTAGTGTCCTACACTACGTCCTTGTGTGCAAGGACAATGCACCACAAACTAACACTTCTCACACTCTTCCTCTAGTGTTGTCTTCTCTTTTGTAGGAATTTCACGACGTTTTCCCCGACGAGCTACCTCCGGGACTACCCCCACTCCGGGGCATTGAGCACCGCATCGACCTCATCCCCGGAGCACCGCTTCTGAACAAAGCTCCCTACTGCATCAACCCCGAAGAAACCAAAGAAATACAAAGGCAAGTAAAGCATCTCATAGACCATGGACATGTGCGTGAAAGTTTGAGCCCTTGTGCCGTACCGGTCATTCTTGTGCCAAAACATGACGGTAGCTTTCGCATGTGCTCCGATTGTAGATCTATCAATGCTATCACCATTCGCTATAGGTATCCCATTCCACGCCTAGATGATATGCTTGATGAACTTAGTGGTGCCACTATCTTTTCCAAAATTGATCTTAAGAGTGGTTACTATCAAATCCGCATACAAGAGGGTGATGAATGGAAAACCGCCTTCAAAACCAAGTTTGGTTGTATGAGTAGTTAGTCATGCCTATGGGTCTCTCGGAGGCACCAGGTACTTTTATGCGCCTTATGAATCATGTCTTTCGCCCTTACATTGGTATATTTGTTGTGGTTTACTTCGATGACATTCTTGTGTTTAGCAAATCTATCAAAGAGCATGTCACCCATGTCTGCACCATTTTGCAAACTCTTAGAAAAGAGCGCCTCTATGCTAAGATGGAGAAATGCCTTTTTGGTGTTGATAAGCTCGTTTTCTTGGGTTTTGTTGTCTCTTCTAAGGGTGTTCATGTTGATGAGTCCAAGATCAATGCTATTAAGACTTGGCCGCAACCAACCAACTTGCATCAAGTGCGTAGTTTTCTTGGCCTTGCGGGTTTCTATCGTCGCTTTGTGAAGGATTTTAGTACCATTGCTTCGCCTTTACATGCTTTGAGCAAGAAGAATGTGCCTTTTGTTTGGGGGCCATCCCAAGATACCGCATTCATTGAGCTTAAGAATTTGCTTACTCATGCTCCCGTGCTTGCTTTACCCAACTTCGACAAGCCTTTTGAGATATATTGCGATGCTATTGGTAATGGCATAGGAGGTGTGTTAAAGCAAGACAAGCGCCCCATAGCTTACTTTAGTGAGAAACTTTCCGGAGCGCAACTCAATTACCCCATCTATGACAAAGAGATATATGCTTTGGTCCGCATTTTGCATGAATGGGAACATTACATTCGTCCCCATGAGTTTATCATTCATACCGATCATGAGACTCTCAAGTATCTTAAGGGTCAAACCAAGTTGAACAAGCGTCATGCTAAGTGGAGTGAATTTATTGAGTCTTTTCCTTATGTCATCAAGTACATCAAGGGTAAAGAAAACATCGTAGCGGATGCTCTTTCCCGCATATGCATGCTTGTTACACAAATTGAGTTAGATGTCATTGGCTTCGAGCTTATCAAATACTTGTATGAGCATGATGCAACTTTTGCTACTCCTTATGCCAAGTGTCTGTCGCACACCTCTTGGGAACGCTATTACATCAAAAATGGATATCTTATGCGAGCTAACAAACTTTGCATCCCTGAGTCTTCTCTTTGTTTGTTGCTTTTGCAGGACTCTCATGGAGGAGGCTTAATGGGACATTTCGGATGCGACAAGACGTTCGCCACGCTCTCGAAGAACTACTTTTGGTCCAAGATGTTTCGGGACGTCAATCGTTTCACCAACTGATGCTCTACATGTCGCAAAGCTAAGTCCAAAGCTCAATCTCATGGCCTCTATATGCCTCTACCAATTCCATACCAACCATGGGAAGACATTAGCATGGACTTTGTACTTGGTTTGCCTAGGACTCGAAATGGAAAAGATTCAATATTTGTCGTTGTGGACCGTTTCTCAAAAATGGCACATTTTATTCCTTGCAACAAGATAGACGATGCTTCACATGTTGCTAATCTCTTTTGTAGGGAAATATTGCGTCTACATGGTGTGCCAAAGACTATCGTCTCGCACCACGGTGTCAAGTTCCTTAGCTACTTTTGGAATACCCTATGCGGCATGCTCGGAATCAAGCTACTCTTCTCCATGGCTTACCATCCTCAAACCAACGGCCAAACGGAGGTGACCAACCACACACTCTCCTCTCTACTTCGAGTACTCATCAAGAAGAACATTAAGGAGTGGGAGGAGTGCCTACAACCGAGCAAGACACTCAACAACCGGAAAGTCTCCCTTCGAGGTCGTCTACGGATTCAACCCATTGTCACCATTGGACATTTTTCCTCTACCACTCCAAGAGCGCATCAATTTGGACGCAAGTGCGCGTGTGACACATCTCAAGAAGGTGCATGAAGATACAAGAAACACCATCGAGCGCCAAGTTCAACGCCTTGCGACCAAGCTCAACTTCAACAAGCAACCTATGGTCTTCAACATTGGTGATCTCGTGTGGCTACACCTTCGCAAGGACCACTTTCCACAAGAACGCGAGTCCAAGCTTCGACCACGAGCGGATGGACCCTTCAAGGTGCTTGCACACTACAACGACAACGCTTACAAGATTGACCTCCCGCGCGACAAGTACAATGTGAGCGACATCTTCAATGTCAAAGATCTCTCTCCCTTCCATGGTGATGAAGAATTCCATCCGAGGACAGATCTTCCCCAAGGGAGGGGAGATGATGCGGAGCATCCCACGATCATCCCCATGGCCACCACCTCAACTATCCAAGCTCCAAGTGGACCCACGACAAGGGCTAGGGCGTGTGCTATTCAATCCGAGGTGACATCACTCCTACTTGAGTTTCCCTCCTCTTCAAGTGAGACATGGCCACTGCCTAAGTCCAATATGCTATGTGTGATCAGGTACAATGCTCAAGACACGGAGCCGAGGGCTGAAGAAGAAGAGACAGGCGTAAACACTCTGGACCGCCCGGAACCTCCGGCCAAAGCCCGGAACTTCCGGCCCCCGGACCCTTCGGCCGACCCTGAGCTTCCGGCCTCCGACGTCTTCGACCAGCCCAAGTGTGCCAACTCTCTGGTTAGCCCGGATCCCGTCCCGGACCTTCCGGCACCCGGAACCTCCGGCCAGCCCGGACCTTCCGGCCCCCGGATGCCAACCCAGCTCCACCCGCGCCAACTCTCTGGTTAGGCCGAACCCACCCCGGAACCTCCGGCGCCCGGAACTTCCAGTTTTGCCCGGAACTTCCGGCCCTGCCTGCGCAGTGACTTGGGCCGAGGCACGCGTACCCTTTCGTCACTTAGACTATAAATACTCTTCACCTACCTACGTTCTAGGGTTAGCAAAGAGATAGCTCATATTTGTGTGAGAGCTTTGCTCATCCACTTGGTTACCTTCTCCTCGGAGATCGCACCTCCTCGGAGAAGATTCCCCAAGAGGATTCAAGACCCCTCTTTAGGGAAGAACATCAAGACCTCCTCACGGAGAAGACCGATTACCGTGTATCGTCCTTAGTTGTCCGTGGACCGTGTATCATTCTATGTATTCGAGGATCTAGCATATGTGTGACTATCTTGTTGGTTTGAGTGTTCCTCTCATATTTCCCTTGTGTTCCCCTTGTTTTCCCCTTTGTGTTCTTCGTGTTCATCGCGGGATTCCGCTCCTTTCGTGAAAGATCGGGCGATTAGGGTTCTACGCTACATCAAGTAGCTATGTGTTTGATCTCTCTCTCTCTCTCTCTCTCTCTCTCTCTCTCGTGTTCTTGAGATGATACGATCTTGATGTATCACAAGCTTTGCTATTATACTTGGATCTTATGATGTTTCTCCCCCTCTACTCTCTTGTAATGGATTGAGTTTTCCCTTTGAAGTTATCTTATTGGATTGAGTCTTCAAGGATTTGAGAACACTTGATGTATGTCTTGTGTGGGATAATCATGGTGACAATGGGTTATTCTATTGATTCACTTGATGTATGTTTTGGTGGTCAACTTGCGGGTTCCACCCATGAACCTATGCATAGGGGTTGGCACACGTTTTCGTCTTGACTCTCCGGTAGAAACTTTGGGGCACTCTTTGAAGTACTTTGTGTTGGTTTGAATAGATGAATTTGAGATTGTGTGATGCATATCGTATAATCATACCCACGGATACTTGAGGTGACATTGGAGTATCTAGGTGACATTAGGGTTTTGGTTGATTTGTGTCTTAAGGTGTTATTCTAGTACGAACTCTATGATATATCGATCAGAAAGGATAACTTTGAGGTGGTTTCATACCCTACCATAATCTCTTCGTTTGTTCTCCGCTATTAGTGACTTTGGAGTGACTCTTTGTTGCATGTTGAGGGAAAGTTATGTGATCCAATTATGTTATTATTGTTGAGAGGACTTGCACTAGTGAAAGTATGAACCCTAGGCCTTGTTTCCTAGCATTGCAATACCGTTTTTTCTCACTTTTATCATTAGTTACCTTGCTGTTTTTATATTTTCAGATTACAAAAACCTATATCTACCATCCATATTGCACTTGTATAACCATCTCTTCGCCGAACTAGTGCACCTATACAATTTACCATTGTATTGGGTGTGTTGGGGACACAAGAGACTCTCTGTTATTTGGTTGCAGGGTTGCTTGAGAGAGACCATCTTCATCCTATGCCTCCCATAGATTGATAAACCTTAGGTCATCCACTTGGAAGTTTGCTACTGTCCTACAAACCTCTGCACTTGGAGGCCCAACAATCTCTACAAGAAGAAGGTTGTGTAGTAGACATCAAGCTCTTTTCTGGCGCCGTTGCCAGGAAGGTGAGTGCTTGAAGGTATGTCTTTAGATCTTGCAATCGAATATTTTTGTTTCTTGTTTTAGCACTAGCTTAGTTTATAAAAGAAAACTACAACAAATGTAATTGAGTTTACCTCATACGCTTCATCTTTTTAATATATTTCGTGAGTACGATGGAAAGGGAAATTGTGCTCAAGTACTAGAAGAAGAATTACATAAAATGCTTGGCATAAAATATTTGAATGATGAGCATGATTGCAATGTTGTTAGTATGAATTCTTTGAATACCTATGATGCTAATGATATGCAAAGCCACAAGCTTGGGGATGCTATGTTTGATGAAGATGATATTTTTTGTCCCCCAAGTTTTGATGAGCAAATTTATTATGATGAAAGCATCCGTCCTATCTATGATGATTATTGTGATGACACGTATGCTATAAAGAATAATGATATCCATGAAACTTGTCATCGTGATTTTAACTTTCAATTGGATTGTGCCTCACATGATATCTATTTTCTTGAGTTTGTTCCCACTACTATTCATGAGAAGAATTTTGCTTATGTGGAGAGTAGTAAATTTTCTATGCTTGTAGATCATGAAAATGATGCTTTAGGTGTTGGTTATATTGTTGAATTCATTCATGATGCTACTGAAAATTATTATTAGGGAGGAATATATGCTTGTAGGAATTGCAATAATATCAAGTTTCCTCTCTGTGTGTTGAAAATCTTGAAGTTATCCTTGTTTTACCTTCCTATGCAAGTTGATTCTTGTTCCCACAAGTTGTTTGCTCACAAAATCCCTATGCATAGGAAGTGGGTTAGACTTAAATGTGCTAGTCATATTATTCATGATGCTCTCCTTATGTATCAATTCTTATCTTTTATATGAGCATCATTGAAATCATCATGCCTAGCTAGGGGCGTTCAACGATAGCGCTTGTTGGGAGGCAACCCAATTTTCTTTTTTGTCCCTTGCTTTTTGCTCCTGTTTAGTAATAAATTAATCATCTATCCTCAGTTATGATTGTGTTTTTTATGTTTTAATTAGTGTTTGTGCCAAGTAAAGCCTTTAGGATCTTCTTGGGTGATTGTTATTTGATCTTGCTGTAAAAAACAGAAAGTATGCGCTCACGAGAATAATTTTCATTTCGTACCAGAGAGCGATAAAATACCAATTCCAACTGCAGTAGATCAATAAACAAATTTCCTAGGACTTACTAATTTCTCAGGATTTTTGGGGTTCCATAAGTATACGTTTGATACAGATTACTACAGACTGTTCTGTTTTTGACAGATTCTGTTTTCATCGTGTTGTTTTCTTATTTTGATGAATCTATGAGTAGTATCGGAGGGTATGAACCATAGAGAAGTTGGAATACAGTAGATATTACACCAATATGAATTTATAATGAGTTCATTAAAGTACCTTATGATGGTGATTTGCTTTCTTATACTAACGGAGCTTACGAGTTTTCTGTTAAGTTTTGTGTTGTGAAGTTTTCAAGTTTTGGGTAAAGATTCGATGGACTATGGAATAAGGAGTGGCAAGAGCCTAATATTGGGGATGCCCAAGGCACCCCAAAGGTAATATTCAAGGACAACCAAGAGCCTAAGCTTGGGGATGCCCCGGAAGGCATCCCTTCTTTCGTCTTTGTTCATCGGTAACTTTACTTGGAGCTATATTTTTATTCACCACATGATATGTGTTTTGCTTGGAGCATCAATTTATTTTGTTAGGATTTTCTTGCTGTTATTTATAACAATGTTTTGCATCTTTTATTTCAATGAAAGTGGCATTGATAGCCTTTACCATGTCTATTTTACAAGTCTTCATGTTGCTGTTTGAAAACAGAAAGTTTACCGCTGTTGCAATAATTCCCTAGAAAAGTCAGAATGTGATAAAATGTCGAAACCTTTTGCATATTAAGATCTGATAAATTTAATACATTGGGAATTTTATTTAATAATTTTTGGAGCTAGGGAAGTATGGAACTTGCTGCACTCTTTACAGACTGTCCTGTTTAGGCAGATTGCTGTTATGTTTGCATTGTTTGCATATGTTTGCTTCTTTGATGATTCTATTTGAGGATAGGACTATTAAATATGCAGAGGCATTTAGTATGCAATGTTTGATAATAATTTTAGTGATTTTCTATAGTAGAGTATGATAAGGTTTTTGCATTGGTTTATACTAACTTATCTCACGAGTCCTTCTTGAGTTTTGTGTGGATGAAGCTTTTGAGATTTAGGGAGACCATGATATGAGAGGAACTAAGGAGACACAAAATCTCAAGCTTGGGGATGCCCAAGGCATCCCAAGATAATATTTCAAGAAGTCTCAAGCGTCTAAGCTTGGGGATGCCCCGGTTGGCATCCCACCTTTCTTCTTCAACAACTATCGGTTAGTTTCGGTTGATCCTAAGTTTTTGCTTCTTCACATGATGTTTGCCATTCTTAGAATGTAATTTTATTTTGTTTTGCTTTCTGTTTGAATAAAATACCAAGATCTGAAATTCTTAAATGTTAGATAGTCTTCACATAGTTGGATAATTATTCGAGTACTCATTGATCTTCACTCATATCTTTCGAAGTAGTTTGTTGTTGCTCTAGTGCTTCACTTATATCTCTTTTTAGAGCACGATGGTGGTTTTATTTTATAGAAATAATTGATCTCTCATGCTTCACTTATATTATTTTGAGAGTCCTAAATAGCATGGTAATTTTCTTTGGTTATGAATTTAGTCCTAATATGATGGGCATCCAAGAGGGATATAATAAAAACTTTCATATAAAGTGCATTGAATACTAAGAGAAGTTTGATACTTGATCATTGTTTTGAGATATGGAGATGGTGATATTAGAGTCATGCTAGTTGAGTAGTTGTGAATTTTAGAAATACTTGTGTTGAATTTTGTGATTCCCGTAGCATGCACGTATGGTGAACCGTTATGTGATGAAGTCGGAGCATGATTTATTTATTGATTGTCTTCCTTATGAGTGGCGGTCGGGGATGAGTGATGGTCTTTTCCTACCAATCTATCCCCCTAGGAGCATGTACATAGTACTTTGTTTCGATAACTAATAGATTTTTGCAATAAGTATGTGAGTTCTTTATGACTAATGTTGAGTCCATGGATTATACGCACTCTCACCCTTCCACCATTGCTAGCCTCTCTAGTACCGCGCAACTTTCACCGGTACCATATCTCCCACCATTACCTTCCTCAAAACAGCCACCATATCTATTTATTGATGGGCATCTCCATAGCCCATTGATACGCCGAGTTGATGTGAGACTATCTTCTCCTTTTTGTCTTCTCCACAACCACTATTCTATTCCACCTATAGTGCTATGTCCATGGCTCACGCTCATGTATTGCGTGAAGATTGAAAAATTTTGAGAACATCAAAAGTGTGAAACAATTGCTTGTATTGTCATCGGGGTTGTACATGATTTAAATATTTTTGTGGTGAAGATGGAGCTTAGCCAGACTATATGATTTTGTAGGGATAACTTTCTTTGGCCGTGTTACTTTGAGAAGACATGATTGCTTTGTTAGTATGCTTGAAGTATTATTATTTTTATGTCAATATTAAACTTTTGTCTTGAATCTTATGGATCTGAACATTCTTGCCACAATAAAGAATTACATGGATAAATATGTTAGGTAGCATTCCACATCAAAAATTCTGTTTTTATCATTTACCTACTCGAGGATGAGTAGGAATTAAGCTTGGGGATGTTGATACGTCTCCAACGTATCTATAATTTTTTATTGTTCCATGCTATTATATTATCAACCTTGGATGTTTTATATGCATTTATATGCTATTTTATATGATTTTTGGGACTAACCTATTAACCTAGAGCCCAATGCCAGTTTCTGTTTTTTCCTTGTTTTAGAGTATCGTGGAAAAGGAAAATCAAACGGAGTCCAATTGACCTGAAACTTCACGGAACTTATTTTTGGACCAGAAGAAGCCCATGGAGTATCGGAGATGGACCAGGAGAGTCCCGGGCTGCCCACGAGGGTGGGGCGCGCCCACACCCCTAGGTGCGCCCTCCTGCCTCGTGGACAGCCCGGAGATCCACCGACGTACTTCTTCCTCCTATATATGCCCATATACCCTAAAAACCTTAGGGAGCGGAATAGATCGGGTTCCGCCGCTGCAAGCCTCTGTAGCCACCGAAAACCAATCGGGACCTTGTTCCGGCACCCTGCCGGAGGGGGAATCCCTCTTCGGTGGCCATCTTCATCATCCCGGCACTCTCCATGACGAGGAGGGAGTAGTTCTCCCTCGGGGCTGAGGGTATGTACCAGTAGCTATGTGTTTGATCTCTCTCTCTCATGTTCTTCAGGTGATACGATCTTGATGTATCGCGAGCTTTGCTATTATAGTTGGATCTTATGATGTTACCCTCTACTCTCTTGTAATGGATTGAGTTTTCCCTTTGAAGTTATATTATCGGATTGAGTCTTTAAGGATTTGAGAACACTTGATGTATGTCTTGCGTGGGATAATCGTGGTGACAATGGGTTATTATATTGATTCACTTGATGATTGTTTTGGTGATCAACTTGCGGGTTCCGCCCATGAACCTATGCATAGGGCCTGGCACACGTTTTCGTCTTGACTCTCCGGTAGAAACTTTGGGGCACTCTTTGAAGTACTTTGTGTTGGTTTGGATAGATGAATCTGAGATTGTGTAAATGCATATCGTATAATCATACCCACGGATACTTGAGGTGACATTAGGGTTTTGGTTATTTGTGTCTTAAGGTGTTATTCTAGTACGAACTCTATGATAGATCGATCAGAAAGGATAACTTTGAGGTGGTTTCGTACCCTACCATAATCTCTTCGTTTGTTCTCCGCTATTAGTGACTTTGGAGTGACTCTTTGTTCCATGTTGAGGGAAATTTATGTGATCCAATTATGTTATTATTGTTGAGAGGACTTGCACTAGTGAAAGTATGAACCCTAGGCCTTGTTTCCTAGCATTGCAATACCGTTTGTGCTCACTTTTATCATTAGTTACCTTGCTGTTTTTAAATTTTCAGATTACAAAAACCTATATCTATCATCGATATTGCACTTGTATCACCATCTCTTCGCCGAACTAGTGCACCTATACAATTTACCATTGTATTGGGTGTGTTGGGGACACAAGAAACCCTCTGTTATTTGGTTGCAGGGCTGCTTGAGAGAGTCCATCTTCATCCTACGCCTCCCACGGATTGATAAACCTTAGGTCATCCACTTGAGGGAAATTTGCTACTGTCCTACAAGCCTCTGCACTTGGAGGTCCAACAACGTCTACAAGAAGAAGGTTGTGTAATAGACATCATCTGCCGCCGAGGAATAGGAGGGACTGCCCCTGATGTCTACTACACAACCTTCTTCTTGTAGACATTTTTGGGCCTCCAAGTGCAGAGGTTTGTAGGACAGTAGCAAATTTCCCTCAAGTGGATGAACTAAGGTTTATCAATCCGTAGGAGGTGTAGGATGAAGATGGTCTTTCTCAAGCAACCCTCCAACCAAATAACAAAGAGTCTCTTGTGTCCCCAACACACCCAATACAATGGTAAATTGTATAGGTGCACTAGTTCGGTGAAGAGATGGTGATACAAGTGGTATATGGATGGTAGATAAAGGTTTTTGTAGTCTGTAAATATAAAAACAGCAAGGTAACTAATGATAAAAGTGAGTGTAAATGGTATTGCAATGCGTTGAAACAAGGCCTGGGGTTCATACTTTCACTAGTGCAAGTTCTCTCAATAATAATAGCATAATTGGATCACATAACTATCCCTCAACATGCAACAAAGAGTCACTCCAAAGTCACTAATAGCGGAGAACAAACGAAGAGATTATGGTAGGTTACGAAACCACCTCAAAGTTATTCTTTCCAATCAATCCATTGGGCTATTCCTGTAAGTGTCACAAAAAGCCCTAGAGTTCATACTAGAATAACACCGTAAGACACAAATCAACCAAAACCCTAATGTCACCTAGATACTCCAATGTCACCTCAAGTATCCGTGGGTATGATTATACGATATGCATCACACAATCTCAGATTCATCTATTCAATCAACACATAGAACCTCAAAGAGTGCCCCAAAGTTTCTACCTGAGAATCACGACGAAAACGTGTGCCAACCCCTATGCATAAGTTCATGGGCGGAACCCGCAAGTTGGTCACCAAAACATACATCAAGTGAATCACGTGATATCCCATTGTCACCACAGATACGCACGACAAGACATACATCAAGTGTTCTCAAATCTTTAAAGACTCAATCCGATAAGATAACTTCAAAGGGGAAACTCAATCCATTACAAGAGAGTAGAGGGGGAGGAGAAACATAAGATCCAACTATAATAGCAAAGCTCGCGATACATCAAGATCGTGCCAAATCAAGAACACGAGAGAGAGAGAGGGAGAGAGAGAGATCAAACACATAGCTACTGGTACATACCCTCAGCCCCGAGGGAGAACTACTCCCTCCTTGTCATAGAGAGCGTCGGGATGATGAAGATGTCCACCGGAGAGGGATTCCCCCTCCGGCAGGGTGCCGGAACGGGTCTAGACTGGCTTTCAGTGGCTACGGAGGCTTCTGGCGGCGGAACTACCGATCTATTGTGCTCCCTAGGGTATATGGAGATATATAGGCGGAAGAAGTACGTTAGGGGGGCACGAGGGGCCCATGAGGGTGGAGGGCACACCCAGGGGGGTGGGCGCGCCCCCTGCCTCGTGGCCTCCTCGTAGATCCCCTGACGTGCACTCCAAGTCTTCTGGGCTTCTTCTGATCCAAAAATAAGTTACGTGAAGTTTCAGGTCAATTGGACTCTGTTTGGTTTTCCTTTTCTGCGATATTCTAAAACAAGGTAAAAACAGAAACTGGCACTAGGCTCTGGGTTAATAGGTTAGTCCCAAAAATAATATAAAAGTGTATAATAAAGCAAAATAATGTCCAAAACAAAAGATAATATAGCATGGAGCAATCAAAAATTATAGATACGTTGGAGCCGTATCAGCATCCCCAAGCTTAATTCCTGCTTGTCCTCGAGTAGGTAAATGATAAAAACAGAATTTTTGATGTGGAATGCTACTTGGCATAATTTCAATGTAATTCTTGTTAATTGTGGCATGAATATTCAGATCTGAAAGACTCAAGATAAAAGTTCATATTGACATAAAAATAATAATAGTTCAAGCATACTAACTAAGCAATTATGTCTTCTCAAAATAACATGGCCAAAGAAAGTTCATCCCTACAAAATCATACAGTTTAGTCATGCTCCATTTTCGTCACACAAGAATGCTCTCATCATGCACAACCCCGATGACAAGCCAAGCAATTGTTTCATACTTTAGTAATCTCAAACCTATAAACTTTCACGCAATATATGAGCGCGAGCCATGGATATAGCACTATGGGTGGAATAGAATATGATGATGGGGGTTATGTGGAGAAGACAAAAGGGAGAAAGTCTCACATCAACGAGGCTAATCAATGAGCTATGGAGATGCCCATCGCTTGATGTTAATGCAAGGAGCAGGGATTGCCATGCAACGGATGCACTAGAGCTATAAATGTATGAAAGCTCAACAAAAGAAACTAAGTGGGTGTGCATCCAACTTGCTTGCTCACGATGACCTAGGGCACTTGAGGAGGCCCATTGTTGGAATATACAAGCCAAGTTCTATAATGAAAATCTCCCACTAGTGTATGAAAGTGACAAAACAAGAGACTCTCTATCATGAAGATCATGGTGCTACTTTGAAGCACAAGTGTGGCAAAGGATAGTAACATTGTCCCTTCTCTCTTTTTCTCTCATTTTTTTGGGCCTTCTCTTTTTTTATGGCCTTTCTCTTTTTTTGAGGGCCTTCTCTTTTTTTATGGCCTTTCTCTTTTTTTTCACTTGGGACAATGCTCTAGAAAATGATGATCATCACACTTCTATTTATTTACAACTCAATGATTACAACTTGATACTAGAACAAAGTATGACTATATATGAATGCCTCCAGCGGCGTACCGGGATTGTGATGAATCAAGAGCGACATGTATAAAAAATTATGAATGGTGGCTGTGCCACAAATACGATGTCAGCTACATGATCATGCAAAGCAATATGACAATGATGATGCGTGTCATAATAAATGGAACGGTGGAAAGTTGCATGGCAATATATCTCAGAATGGCTATGGAAATGCCATAATAGGTAGGTATGGTGGCTGTTTTGAGGAAGATATAAGGAGGTTTATGTGTGAAGGAGCGTATCATATCACGGGGTTTGGATGCACCGGCGAAGTTTGCACCAACTCTCAATGTGATAAAGGCAATGCACTATACCGAAGAGGCTAGCAATGATGGAAGGGTAAGGGTGCGTATAATCCATGGACTCAACATTAGTCATAAATAACTCACATACTTATTGAAAAAAATCTACAAGTCATAAAAAACGTCGGCACTACGCGCATGCTCCTAGGGGGATAGATTGGTAGGAAAAGACCATCGCTCGTCCCCGACCGCCACTCATAAGGAGGACAATCAAATAACACCTCATGTTTCAAATTTGTTACACAATGTTTACCATACGTGCATGCTACGGGACTTGCAACCTTCAACACAAGCACTTCTCAAATTCACAACTACTCAACTAGCATGACTTTGATATTATTACCTCCATATCTCAAAACAATCATCAAGCATCAAACTTCTCTTAGTATTCAAAACACTCATAGGAAAAAATTTAATAATCTTGAATACCTAGGATATTATGATTATTTAAGCAAATTACCATGTTATTTAAGACTCTCAAAATAATCTAAGTGAATCATGAGAGATCAATAGTTTCTATAAAACAAATCCACCACCGTGCTCTAAAAGATATAAGTGAAGTACTAGAGCAAAAGACAAACTAGTCCGAAAGATATAAGTGAAGATCAATGAGTAGTTGAATAATTATGCAACTATGTGAAGACTCTCTAACATTTAATAATTTCATATCTTGGTATTTTATTCAAACAGCAAGCAAATAAAATGACGCTCCAAGCAAAACACATATCATGTGGTGAATAAAAATACAGCTCCAAGTAAAGTTACCGAGTAACGAAGACGAAAGAGGGGATGCCTTCCGGGGCATCCCCTAGCTTAGGCTTTTGGATGTCCTTGAATTTTACCTTGGGGTGCCTTGGGAATCACCAAGCTTAGGCTCTTGCCACTCCTTATTCCATAGTCCATCGAATCTTTACCCAAAACTTGAAAACTTCACAACACAAAACTCAACAGAAAACTAATAAGCTCCGTTAGTATAAGAAAATAAATCACCACTTCAAGGTACTGTAATGAACTCATTATTTACTTATATTGGTGTTAAATCTACTGTATTCCAACTTCTCTATGGTTTATAAACTATTTTACTAGCCATAGATTCATCAAAATAAGTAAACAACACACGAAAACAAAATCTGTCAAAAACAGAACAGTCTGTAGTAATCTGGTTCAAACATATACTTCTGGAACTCATAAAATTCTCAAATAAATTTCTGGATCTGAGGAATTTATATATTAATCATCTGCAAAAATAATTAACTAAATATCACTTTCCAAATAAAAATGGCAGCAATTCTCGTGAGCGCTAAAGTTTATATTTTTTACAGCATGATCAACAAGACTTTCCCCAAGTCTTCCCAAAGGTTCTAATTGGCACAAACACTAATTAAAAGCATACAACCACATCTAAACAGAGGATAGATCAATTATTTATTACTAAACAGGAACAAAAAGCAAGGAATAAAAATAAAATTGGGTTGCCTCCCAAGAAGCGCTATCGTTTAACGCCCCTACCTAGGCATGATGATTTCAATGATGCTCACAAAAAAGATAAGAATTGAAACATAAAGAGAGCATCATGAAGAATATGACTAGCACATTTAAGTCTAACCCACTTCCTATGCATAGGGATTTTGTGATCAAACAACTTGTGGGAACAATAATCAACTTGCATAGGAAGGCAAAACAAGCATAACTTCAAAATTTTAAGCACATAGAGAGGAAACTTGATATTATTGTAATTCCTACAAGAATATGTTCCCCCCTCATAATAATTTTCAGTAGCATCATGAATGAATTCAACAATATAACCAGCACCTAAAGCATTCTTTTGATGATCTACAAGCATATAAATTTTATTACTCTCCACATAAGCAAATTTTCTCATTCGGAATAGTGGGAGTATCATAAGAAACTCGAATACTATAAATTGTTTCCACATTAAAAGAGTAATGTTCAGAAAAGGGGTAACCATAATCATGACAAGTTTTATAAATACAATCAATAATTTTTATAGCATAAGTATCATCACAATAGTCATCATAAGTAGGAGGCATGTTATCATCATTATAAATTTGCATATCAAAACTTGGGAGACTAAAAATATCATCTTCATTAAACGTAGCATCCCCAAGCTTGGGACAAACATTAATTGCAGAAAATATATTCTCAAAAACATCATCTTCATCAAACATAGCATCCCCAAGCTTGGGCCTTTTCATATCAAAAGCATAATCACTCTCATCATTAATAGTATGGATAGCACCAATAGTATAGCAATTATCATATTCTTCCAAGCAAGTGCCAAAAAGATTTTCAAGATCATAAGAAGTATCATTTATCTTCCACAATTATATTTTCATGAGGCACAATAGTAATAGGAGCTGCATTATTTGGGAGAAATATATTTTTACCTCTCTTCCTTTTTCTTTTCTTCTTCTTCACCACATCATGTGTGGGTTCAATCCTCTTTTTGGAGCTCCTTATTAATGAGATTGGTTGAATAGGAGGCTCCTCCTCGTTACCTTATTCATCATAAGAAATAATAGGAGGGTATTGGGAAGTCTCTTCCCTTTCATTAGTATTCTCTTCATCTTCTATTTGTTTTCTTTTCTTTATGTAGTTGGCAATATAAGGATTTTCAATACAATTCACCGCACAATACATATAAATTTTCTCTAGATCAAAATCAAGGAATCTATCAAGATTAAACTTTGGAATACCCTTAGTTATAAGTTTCATTTCCTTATACTCCAAAAGAAGACTAAGCTCTTTATGATGCTCAAGGGTAATCAAATTATCACAATTTTTGGATACGATTCGGTCATGAAACAATTTGCATTGGAGATTTAAATGACCATGTTCATTGCAAAGTTCACAAGGGGCGTGAAAAATATTGAATTTTTCAACACAAACATCAAGACTTTCTTGCAACAATTTAGTTTCTAAATACTTATGCCTCTTGCAATATCTATCTTCCCTATTTGGTGTATACTTGCAAACCCAATGCACTCCACAAAAGTTGACATGTTTATAGGAGAGATTTTCATCATAACTAGTGCAATCATCATTAGTACTATGGATATTCAAGGAGTTCATACTAAAAACATTGCAATCATGCTCATCATTCAAAGATTTAGTGCCAAACATTTTAATGCATTCTTCTTCTAACACTTTAGCACAATTTTACTTTCCATCATACTCACGAAAGATATTAAAAAGATGAAGCATATGAGACAAACTCAATTCCATTTTTTAGTTTTCTTTTTATAAACTAACTAGTGCTAAAACAAGAAACAAAAAGACTCGATTGCAAGATCTAAAGATATACCTTCAAGCAGTCACCTCCCCGGCAACGGCGCCAGAAAATAGCTTGATGTCTACTACACAACCTTCTTCTTGTAGACGTTTTTGGGCCTCCAAGTGCAGAGGTTTGTAGGACAGTAGCAAATTTCCCTCAAGTGGATGACCTAAGGTTTATCAATCCGTAGGAGGCGTAAGATGAAGATGGTCTCTCTCAAGCAACCCTGCTACCAAATAACAAAGAGTCTCTTGTGTCCCCAACACACCCAATACAATGGTAAATTGTATAGGTGCACTAGTTCGGCGAAGAGATGGTGATACAAGTGGTATATGGATGGTAGATAAAGGTTTTTGTAACCTGAAAATATAAAAATAGCAAGGTAACTAATGATAAAAGTGAGTGTAAACAGTATTGCAATGCGTTGAAACAAGGCCTAGGGTTCATACTTTCACTAGTGCAAGTTCTCTCAACAATAATAGCATAATTAGATCACATAACTATCCCTCAACATGCAACAAAGAGTCACTCCAAAGTCACTAATAGCGGAGAACAAACGAAGAGATTATGGTAGGGTACGAAACCACCTCAAAGTTATTCTTTCCAATCAATCCGTTGGGCTATTCCTATAAGTGTCACAAACAGACCTAGAGTTCGTACTAGAATAACACCTTAAGACACAAATCAACCAAAACCCTAATGTCACCTAGATACTCCAATGTCACCTCAAGTATTCGTGGGTATGATTATACGATATGCATCACACAATCTCAGATTCATCTATTCAACCAACACATAGAACCTCAAAGAGTGCCCCGAAGTTTCTACCGGAGAATCACGACAACAACGTGTGCCAACCCCTATGCATAAGTTCATGGGCGGAACCCGCAAGTTGGTCACCAAAACATACATCAAGTGAATCACGTGTTATCTCATTGTCACCACAGATACGCACGGCAAGACATATAGCAAGTGTTTTCAAATCTTCAAAGACTCAATCCGATAAGATAACTTCAAAGGGGAAACTCAATCCATTACAAGAGAGTAGAGGGGGAGGAGAAACATAAGGGCCAACTATAATAGCAAAGCTCGCGATACATCAAGATCGTGCCAAATCAAGAACACAAGAGAGAGATCAAACACATAGCTACTGGTACATACCCTCAGCCCCGAGGGAGAACTACTCCCTCCTCGTCATGGAGAGCGCCGGGATGATGAAGATGGCCACCAGAGAGGGATTCCCCCTCCAGCAGGGTGCCGGAACGGGTCTAGATTGGCTTTCGGTGGCTACGGAGGCTTATGGGGGCGGAACTCCCGATCTATTGTGCTCCCCGATGTTTTTAGGGTATACGGAGATATATAGGCGGAAGAAGTACGACTAGGGGGCCACGAGGGGCCCACGAGGGTGGAGGGCGCGCCCACGGGGGTTGGCACGCCCCCTGCCTCGTGGCCTCCTCATAGGTCCCCTGACGTGCACTCCAAGTCTTCTGGGCTTCTTCTGATCCAAAAATAAGTTCCATGAAGTTTCAGGTCAATTGGACTCCGTTTGGTTTCCCTTTTCTGCGATATTCTCAAACAAGGTAAAAACAGAAACTAGCACTGGGCTCTGGGTTAATAGGTTAGTCCCAAAAATAATATAAAAGTGTATAATAAAGCCCAATAATGTCCAAAACAAAAGATAATATAGCATGGAGCAATCAAAAATTATA